>NC_057825.1:83996036-84299066 GCF_910594005.1 Cervus elaphus
CTAAGTCTCTTCCAACTCTCTGTGACTTTATGGACTGTGGCCTGCCAGTCTCCTCTGTCCATAGGATTCTCCAGGCAAGGATACTAGAAATGGGTTGTCGTGCTTTCCTTCAGGGGATCTGCTTGACCCAGGGATCAAACCCAAGTCTCTTATGTCTCCTGCATTGGCAGGCGTGTTCTTTACTATTAGCAACACATGGGAAGCCCTTATTCCTTCTTTATGATTTGGTTTTTCAAATTATTATTGTTGTTGCTTTTATCCCAGTCTTACTATATTGAATATTATAATAGCTTCAATATTTGGGGGAAGCAAGCAAGTAAAAATATACAACCTTAAGTATGGTTCATTTCTAGTTTACCTTTTAATTTTATACTTTATTTGGATTATTTTTCTCAGGTGGTTTAATCTGAGATGGTTAAATCAGATGAATCAGAGATGATAACATCTAGTTAACTTTTAAAAGAAAATACTCCTGTTCACAGTTCTTCCTGACTTCATCCTAAAAAGGCAAAAGATACCTTGACTGTTAAAAAATATGTTTATTTCTTCTAGAATGTCTTACTCAACACTGATAATTCGAGCTGATTCCTCCTCCCTCTTTTGGATTGTTCACTCTAATGTGTACTTGGCAAAGCATAATTGCCTGACAATGCAGAATATTATGGGTGACCTTTTTTTCTTAAGGAAAAAAAAAATTCAACTTTGAGAAAGATTAGTCTTTTTCAAGTTTATGTCACAATCCAAACTTATCTATTGCTTTTGATAGAATTGTACTCTGGCAGTCCTTAAGAAAATTTGAATACTGCAGAAACTAGAATGTTACATGGTTCATTCATAATTATAGAAACAAGATTTATCATTCTCAGTGTTATTACTTTTTTGTTGTAACAGAACTTGATGGTATAAAAGCAAAATGATAATGAGAAACACTTTTATATTAAGACTTTGATACTGTGGAAGGCTTTGAGCAGTTAGAAGTTAGTCAGGACTACTGCATACTGATGACTACTCCTATTACATATCTTAAGGTTCATTTAACTGTGTTTTAAGATGGTTTGTATTTTCTTATTTCTTTGTTAGAGCCAAATACCACAAGTTGAAATATGGGACAGAATTGAATCAGGGAGATATGAAGCCTCCAAGCTATGATTCTGGTAAGCTAATTTTAAAGGAAGTTTAAGTAATTAAAAAGAAGTTAATATCCAGTATTTTGTAGCAACAGTATTTATAACTGCAAGTTAATTTCTAATTATTTGCATATTAGTTATTTTTTCTGACCTGCTTATCTTTGGGCACTAATCTCTTAGTGTCATTTAGATCATTTTCCACCACCTTCCTTCCTTTCCCCTCGTCCCCTTTCTTGCAGTTCCCCATTTTCTGCTTGTGTTCTGCACTTACTGGAAGGATCAGAATTCATGGGGTAACATGCACCAGCATAACTGTGTCTTGCTGGGTCCCCACAATTTTAATGGGAACTTTGAGATGTGTAATACAAAGTACATCATGCCCTAAAATCCTGAGAGAAAGAGTATGAGCCGTGGAGGTAAGAGATTTCTTCTTTCAGTACAAGAGAATTACTCATCCTTTAAGTCTAATCCCTCAATTTCAGGTGCAAAATTGTTTTGGACTTTTTTACCCACAGGACGTTCTGTAACCAGGACAGTGTTTTTAACAGCTGAAGTATTTATTATCTTTTTGTGTTATTTCTTCCTTTTTCTTTCTCCTGTCTTCCTCATCACCCCATCAAACAATGTAACAGTAGTACTTGTAAAGATATTAAGTAATATAATTGACTAATATATAAGTAGGTGTTAGGGAAAAGTAAGAAAAAATGTTGAAAAGCCATCACCACGTTTCAGATGAATGTGTTTTTGACATGATGTCAGGTTAAATTACTGGATCAAACGTCTGATAAAACTATCACATGCTGGGCTTTATATACATTAACTTTAATTCTTAATGTAATTATTCAATAAAAGTAATATTATTTTAATTTTACTTGTATGAAGTTTAAACTCAGGGAAGTGGAGAAATTTCCCCAGGGGTTACACAGCTATTAATGGAATTATGGATCTGAATGGGATTATGGTCTTCTGACTCCAAAATTCAAATTCTCCCCATTTGACCACACTATTTCTATGTTTGACAGTGTGTGAAGGAACAGAATAATTCCTAATGCACTGCCAGTTTTGTAGTTCACTTTAATGTAGTAATGTTATTAACATGTTTCCACAGCTGAATATTGAATCCTTGAGATTTATAGCGATACCAATTGATCACTGATTTTTTTGGTTATTTTTTGATAATCAGATTTTCTTTTAAATCATGCTGTCAGCAGTATGAAAAGATGGGTTCAGTTCAGTTCAGTCACTCAGTCATGTCCGACTCTTTGCAACCCCATGGACTGCAGCATGCCAGGCTTTCTTGTCCATCACCAATTCCTGGAGTTTACTCAAACTCATGTCCATTGAGTCAGTGATGCCATCCAACCATCTCATCCTCTGTCGTCCGCTTCTCCTCCTGCCTTCAATCTTTCCTAGCCTCGGTCTTTTCCAGTGAGTCAGTTCTTCACATCAGGTGGCCAAACTATTGGAGTTTCAGCTTCAGCATCAGTCCTTTCAGTGAATATTCAGGACTGATTTCCTTTAGGATGGACTGGTTGGATCTCTTTGCTGTCCAAGGGACTCTCAAGAGTCTTCTCCAACACCACAGTTCAGAGGCATTAATTCTTCAGTGCTCAGCCTTCTTTATGGTTCAACTCTCACATCCGTACATGACTACTGGAAAGATGGGTTAGAAAGGAGAAAAATGGAGATGGGGAGACTGGTTAGAGGATTTTACAACCTACTGAGTAAATGAGGAAGGTTACCTTAACAAATGTACCAACAATGGAGTTGAAGAGAAGTGGGTGTGTTCAGGAAATACTTAGGAAGTAAAATCTGCAGGATATTAGTTCTTGTTTAGATGGAGGGGTTTTTTAACAAGGGAGATGCAAAGATGACTCCCGCACTTCTAGTATAAAAAACTAGACCAAAACTGCGTTTGGAAGATGCTGGGTGCATGTTTGGATTTATTTGTTAGGCCATCAAATGAAAATAGCTGGTATATAGTTGGGCAGGTGAGTCTGGAGCTCAAGCCAAATATAGGGGTTTAATATGTAGATTTCAGAGCATAAAGCTGTACTGATGACACTCAACACCAATGGGATGGAAGAACTCAGCCAGGGATCTTACACAGAGCAAGAGGAGGACCTAGATGGAGCCTTGTGGCATTTAGAAAACTGGTAGAGCAGTAGAAACTTGAAAAGGAAACTGATGAGGATTATTTTACTAGGATGTGGAAAATCAGGAGAGTGGAAATAAAGAGAAGAGAGGATTTCCAGATTTCCAGGGTCCTTCAGTATTACAGATTGATGCCTTGGGGTCTGAAGAGTATCTCTGGGATTTAGTGACACACAGGTTGCTGGAAACTTTATTGTGAGCAGCCTTAGGAGAGAGTTGAGGGCAGAAATGGAGACTGTGTGTGGAAAGTGAAGACTAAGTGTGGTAAACTTTTAGGAAGCTGAGGTTGTGGACGTGAAGGCAAGGTATCAAGGGAAAATGGCTGAAGGGACCAGTGGAGTCAATGAAGAGACAGAGTGTGTGTGTGTTTGTATCTGTGTGAGTGAGTGAGTGAGTGATATGTTTCTTAGAGGAGGAACTAATAAAAGGGAGAGAGAATAGCGATACTTAAAATATGAAAGTATCTGAAGAAATAATAGGGATTGGATTCTGATCTTAGCTGGAGAATAGCAGGAGAAGCATGCATGTCTTCTATTGTTACCAAGAGAGAATGTCGGAAGTTAGGTGATGGGTGTATAGGTTTGGGTTTTGGTCTAGTGGTGGCTATTTAACATGATAGCTTTATGTATGAGACAGGATTACCTGCTAAAAATGCATCAGAGGTTTAAGAAAAGTGAAGAAGGTTTAAAATAATAACGAACAGGAGGACAGACTTACTAAGGAATAGTAGGATTGAGAAAAGCTAAGGGTTCAATTGAGTTGTATAATCAGAGTTTATATAGAAGTGCTGCTCTGCACAATTGGCAGCCTAGGTAAAAGATAATAGAATGAAAATAGTGAACATTTGGATTCAGGGAGAGATAAAGGGACAGGAAAATTGGAGACATTATCAAAAGAATGATTGGATTGATAGACCCTGAACTAAGACTGGCGAGGAAAGAAAGTGAAGACAGAAGGAAGCTAATGGATCAAAGCAAGTGGATAGGCTACAATCTAGGGCAGGTCAGCAGACTCTTTCGTAAAGGACCAGAGAGTAGTATGTAGGCCATTTGTTCCCTATTGCAACTACTCAACTTGGCTGTTGTAACTTGAAAGCAGCCACAACACATAAATGAATAAGTGTGGCAGGCTGGGCTTGAAAAGTGCAAGTGAAGTAGCTCAGTCATGTCTAACTCTTTGCGACCCCATGGACTGTAGCCTACCAGGCTCCTTCATCCATGGGATTTTCCAGGCCAGAGTACTGGAGTGGGCTGCCATTTCCTTCTCCAGGGGATCTTCCCAACCCAGGGATCAAACCCTTGTCTCCCACACTGCACACAGATGCTTTACCGTCTGAGCCACCGGCGAAGCCCAAACAGGCTGGGTTTGATCTGCAGGCTAATGTTTGCTGACCCCTGATCTAAGGTCCCACCTAAAGTCAAAGTGCCTAGTGAATTGGAAGTATTGAGCCTGAAGGATATGCTCAGAAAGTGAGTTTGCATCAGTGACAGTTCTTCATAGTGACAAGGTCTAAGGCATGACAGCTAAGAGAGGCTAGTGGTTGTGCAGAAGCTGAAGTGAACCACCCACTTGAATATTAACTTCACTCAAGATGATGTAAAAGTTTGGTTGCAGAGGAAGCATGTGAGCCTGACTTAGAGCATTACCAAGAGGTTTGTAAATTAAGTGATAAGGACTGACTAGAAGAAGGTATAGAAGGTGGTGTATCCAAATTAAAGAAAAGAAGCAGGGATTTTTCCTTCTTCATTATTTTATCCATTTACTGTATTTCCCTAAAATTGACAATCCAGATGTTTTCGGAAATATTCTCCACAAATATTAGTTTCCTCTCTTTTTTTTTCTATTTTATTCCACTTGCAAACCCTTAACGTTTCTACTTCATAACTTATGTTATGTTAAAATCTATTTATCTTTCACACGTCAGTTTCTTCTGCTTAATATTAAAAGCCAAATACTTATTAAAAATAGAATGTCTTTATCCAAAGTAACAAATTCTGCCTTCTAACTGAGATGTTTAGACCTTTCACTGGCTTCCCAGGTGACTCAGTGTAAAGAATCCACTTGCCAATGCAGGAGATATGGGTTCAATCCCTGGGTTGACCCAGGTTGACCCTACATTATGATTTTTGTTTCAGCAATTCTCTTTCAAAGAGATTTAAATATATATAAAGATATCCAGTGCTCATCTTTCCTTTGTGTGCATTCATATCTTCTGGTATCATTTTCCTTCTGTCTTGAGGACTTTAACACATGTGCTGCTGATAATGCCTTCTTTCAGCTTTTGTGTGTCTGAAAGTCTCTATGTTGTTGCTTTTATCATTTCTGATGTGGTATCTTCTGTCATCCATACATTTCTCTGTATATTTGTTGTTGTTCAGTCCCTCAGTCATGTCTGACTCTTTGCGACCCCATGAACTGCAGCACACTAGGCTTCCCTGTCCTTCACCGTCACCCAGAATTTGCTCAAACTCATGTCCATTGAGTTGGTGATGCCATCCAACCGTCTTATCCTCCGTCGCCCCTTCTCCTCTGTAAATGTGACCTTTTTCTCTGACTGCTTTTAAGATTTATCTCTTTCTCATTGGGTTTAAGCGATTTTATCATGATGTGCCTTGGTATAGTTACCTCCTCTCCTCTCCCCAGTGTTTCTTGTGCTTGGGACTTGTTGGGTTTCTTGGATCTATGGGTTTATAGTTTTCATGAAATTTGGAACTTCTCAGCCATTATATCTTCATTTTTCTTTTGGTTTCTCCTCCCTATGCTACGATCAGGAAACTCTGTCAGGGCAATAAACTGGAACAGTCATAAGGCTCACCTGTTTGCTTCCTTTTTCTCAGAATTGCTGTCCTTCATTGTCTGGTGTTCAGTGTCTTAACCATCGTATGCTCTGTTTTGTTTTATAGTTGCTTCAGGCAGAAGGGTAACTTGGGTCCCTGTTACTCCAACTTGACTGGAAATGCCAGTCAAATACTTTTAATATTACCCAGAAATTGAATTCCTACCCACTTTAAAATCCTCACTTTTATATAATGTCACTTTTTGAACTTGATAAGGTAAGATTGAATCTGATAGTTGATGAGTACTTGCTAACCATTGAGAGAACTAAATGTTCAGCCTGGATAAGGAAGTGTCGGGAAAATCAAGTCCACATGTGACCCAGAGAGTCAGGTTTTTTTTTGTTTTTTTTTTTAAACAGAGAAAGGAAAGTTCACTTCTGAGAAATTTATTCAAAATCAGTATTTCTGTCTTTATAATTATTTGCAGGTATTGAAACTCGTTGCTCTATAGACAGCTATACCATTGATTATTTCTCTGCGTCAGTGGAAAATAGATTTGGTAATGTTGAGTAAAGTGCCTGTCTTATGTTTGTTTGGTTAAGGTCTTGATCACAGACATGGTCTTAGATCATTAATTCATACATTAATAAAAAAACCAAGGTAAGCAGTTTCCTCAAATCCATTGCGAAGGAAATAAGGACTCCTCAGGCTCTGTAGGCCTTTGACACTCTTCATTCCTCCTGAGTGTTGTGACTGGTTATATTATATACTGGTGATTATATATATATATAAGGTTTCATTTGTTCCCTTGCAGTCATCTGGAGCCTAGTCGTGATCCAGTGTGTAATGATATAATAAGCAGCAGTTCATAACCTTGCTGTTTTTGTCATAGATCTGGGTTAACTGAGACAAGACAGTCCGTCCTTTTTTTTCTTTAAAGTATAATTATATTAGTCTCAGGTATACAACATGGTGGTTTGATATTTTAATATATTATAAAATGACCACTCAGGGATCAGATTTTATTGCAATATAAGAATACAGTTTTTAAAAGAGGGTAAGGATGCATTATTTGATTTGGCTTTATTTTTTATTAAGGTATAATTTATTTACAGTAAAATTCACCTTTCTAGCTACCAAAGTAGACAAAGGCAGTTGAGTGTATCTGAGGATGGTATAGAAAGGATTTAGGCATATTTTGATGGGAAATTAGATGATCTCAAAAGTTCTTTTGCATCTGAAATTTTTGGTCTTTTGAAATGCCAGTGTAGATATTCTTACTTGGCAAGTACAGGTTACTCACTTGACCTAAGAAGTGGATATATTAGAACATATTATGTTATATGCACAGTTCCTGAATGTGTGGGTCAGTGGAAACAGTGTATTATTTTTCCTTACTATTTAGACATTGTTTTTCTTTCCTTTTTTCTTTTTCAAGTACTCTTTGAAGTTATCCCAAAGTAATCTTCCTTTGTGAGTTAATCTCCACCCAACACCCCACACACACACACACACTTTCCTACTCTCTCTTTGGTATGTCACAGAACTTGGTCTAGTTACTTTAAGATAATAATGAAAATGCAAGATCTAATTCTTATTTTTATTTACATGTTTCTCTAATTTCTTACCGTTGTAATGATAGCATGTAGACAAAAACATGTGAGCTCTGGAGTCACGCAGTCATGATTTCAGTACTCGCAGCTGTATTTCTAACTTAGAAACCTTAGAATTAATCTGCAAAACATCTCTCTCATCTTTAAAATGGGGATAGTAATAATACCTGTCTTTGGAGGTTGTAAAGATTAAAAGAATAGTGTATATGTTTTTAGCACAGCATCTGGAACACATTAAATGTTTTGTATCAAATATCATAAAAGAAAATTTCCCGATCTGTCTTATAGCTCCACTTGAATAAAAATCCTATGAAGACCACAGTTTCTTATAGTTTGATCAAGGGCTAATGGAGGGTGTGAACTTTTTTTATGTTTTTAAAGTTGAGCTATCCTGTAGTTTGGAAATTCTTTAGTCCAGACTCATCAAGGAGAAGGCTCTTTTTATTTTATCATCTTCTTAAAAGATTTGGCTTCTACCATATGATGAATTTTAAGCTCTATGGGACCTGGAAGTTTCCATCTAAAGAATGTCTTAAGAAAAAGCTTGAGGTTTTCATTTAATAACTAGTGAAGGAAATAGGTTTGGTTTGGGATTATTTTTTATCTATCTATTCTTTACCAGACAAGCTTTTTTCCCCCCTTCCTTCTAAACAGTCATTCCTGGGCATTTAGTTCTCATTCTGATGTGGTGCTTCATAATATTTTTATTTAATTCTTCATTTGTCCTAGAGGAAAATTCTCAGGTTACCTGAAAATTGGGGAAAAGGCCTTTATTTTTAGTTCTGAAACTCTCAGGGAAATCTAGTAGCAATAATGAATTTATTTTAGAGTTTCCGTAAGAAATTAAGGGGTTTCCCAGGTAGCACCAGTGGTTAAAAAAAACAAACAAACAGAAAAACCCCCCATAAACCCCCCTGCCAGTGCAGTAGACATAAGAGACACAGGTTCTATCCCTGGGTTGGGAAGATCCCTGGAGGAGGGCATGGCAATTCACTCTAGTATTCTTGCCTGGAGAATCTCATGGACAGAGGAGCCTGGCAGTCTGCGGTTCATAGGGTCGCAGAGAGTCAGACATGACTGAAGCAGCTTAGCACACATGCACATGGAAATTAAACTTAAAACTTAAATTGTCCTGAAATGGACCTGGAAAATTGCATGGACAGAGGGGTCTGGCAGGCTACAGTTCATGGGGTTGGAAAGAGTTGGAATGACAGCACAGCGTGCACGCAAAACGTACTTTACAGTGCAGTGTTCTTAGTCTTATAAATTTTTATTCGATATTTCTAATGAATTGAGATGTCTTCTAATGTATATTACACCAGTTTTTTTTTATGTTTTAATGTTTTCCAGATGAAGGTAATGAAACAGAGGTGCAGCCACAACAAAACAGCCAGTTAATGTGGAAGCAAGGTCGGCAACTACTCAGACAGTAAGTATCTCGTGAAAGTATCTGCTATGAAAAAACTTCATTGAATTACTATTCCTTTTTCATATTAAACACGTTTTCCCCTATGGAGGAATCTATTTTTCAATAACTATTAACTAGGATTATCAAGAATAGATCTGCTTTCCATAGCAAATAATCCATAGATTAGCTTTATCTATCCATAGATTAGCTTTATCAAAAAGTACAGTTTAGAGCTTCTAATTTATTATATGTTTAAATGTATGGTCTGAAGAAATCTGTACCCTTAAAGTTACTTTTTTCTTTCCACTTTTTATACATGAATATACATATGCTTTAATATTAGTCTATTCATGATATCTTTATGTTATGTTTTTAAACTTTATTTTAAATAGATGGGAGAACTTATTGGACTTCCCAAATTTGTATATATTATGCTAACATATAGTCTCTCCTATAAAATGTTGAATTTGAGAGTATAAAGAGGGACCAAAGCTGGGTTGAGATTCAGGTGTCAAGCAGAGGGGCTAGACCCGCTCATCAACTCAATGCCTAACCCTTGCATGTTACATTTGAAATTGGTAGATTTGTATGTCAATAAAATGAGATTTGCTACCTGGTTTATTCTTTTGGGCTTGTGAATAATCTAAACCTGTTGTTTCCAAAGTGGATTGCATGCCAGTCATTTCTTTTGATAATGGGGAGAGGATGTTAAAGTTTCTCCTTACATCTATTTTTTTATCTCCTCAAAGTTAGAAGAAAATGAGACTTCATTAGTATTTAATACGTGGGCTTTCACTGTGGTCTTAAAAGTGGTTTATGCGTTTTTCCTTTTATAAATAAGTAAGTGTTCTTAAAGTCCTGATTTTGTTGTTGTTGTTGTTTTTTTCAATGACAAGTGGTTATGATAGCAATCCAGGAAGTATTTTTAAAAGACTCACCTGCCTCTCAGAGGTGACATTTTATTAGCTTCATGCAGACCTAATTGTGGTCTCAGATCATGAATTTTAAATCATTATAACTAGACTCAAACATATCTTTATTAATAAAAATAGGAACCATTAAAATTAACACATTTTTACCAATGAAAAATAAGATCATTTATTCCTGTAGCATTAAAATCCATGCCTCAAGATTTGATGAACTCTTGGAAAGCATTTTCTGTCTCCTGCTGGTTGAGGAAGCATTTCCCCTGCAAAAAGTTGCTGAGTTGCTTGAAGAAGTGGTAGTTGGTTGGCGAGAGGTCAGATGAATATGGCCAGTTGTCCTGTAAAATCCACTTTTCATCACACATCACAATCCGATCAAGCAATGGTTTGTTGTTGTTTCGTAGAATAAGAGATGACGACACTTCAAAATGACAGTTTTTTTCTTTTTCTGTTCTGAGGCACCCATTTATCAAGCTTTTTCACCTTTCCAATTTGCTTCAAATGCCAAATGACCATAGAATGGTCGATGTTGAGTTCTTTGGCAACTTCTCCTGTAGTTGTAAGAGGATCAGCTTTTTTTTGTTTTTTTAAAATATGAAACGCTTCACCAATTTGTGTGTCATCCTTGCCTAGGGGCCATGCTAATCTTCTCTGTATCATTCCAATTTTAGTATATGTGCTGCCAAGGCCAGCACGAGGATCAGCTTTGATGGTTGCTCTCAGTTGGTTGTTGTTAACTTCTGATGGCCGGCCACTATGCTCCTCATCTCCATCATCTCCTCTCCTTTGCACAACTTCTTGAACCACCATTGCACTGTACATTTGTTAGCAGTTTGCTGGGCCAAATGCATTGTTGATGTTGTGAGTTATCTGTGCTGCTTTACAACCCATTTTGAACTTAAAAAAATTGCTTGAATTTGCTTTTTGTCTAACATCATTTCCATAGTCTAAAATACATATAAAATAAGCAGCAAGTACTAAGTCATTAAAGCAAAAAAACATAATGTGAGAAATGCACATTAAAACGATGTATAACATAGCCACATTTATCTAAGACTGTATTCCAGTATCAAATGGCAAAGTTCAACAATGCAAAACCGCAATTACTTTTGCACCAACCTAAATATTAATGAATGAGGAAGTAGCTATTTAGTAAAACCAGTTTATTTATGGAATGAGCAGTTTTTGAAACAGTATTTGTAATGTGATTTTGTTCCTAAAGTGAGTTATGTATCAAATATTACTTGTTAAAAATAGAAAACATAATTCTTTTGTATTTATAAGAATCAACTGATTATAATTTTAATTAAAACCTTTCTATAGATACTGGACATGTTTGGTCACATGTCTTTTTGTGAGATATCTCTTTGGGCAATAATAACTCTTAATACCAGATCTCAAACTGATATTAGACTGCTTATCTTTTTGATCTTTGTTTTATCTTTCATTTCATAGACTTGATACTTACATATAATTTAATGTCTGATATTGTCTGTTACATTTATTAATGACTTTGTTATTAACATTTGCCTTTTTCATGTTCCTACCACTACCACTTTTGGTTGTTTTTGGTCATCTTTTGTTGTTAATAGATACTGAGCACCTTTTGTATGACTACACTAGATATGTTTCTTTAAGAGAAAGAAAGCTAAAGTTCAGAAGAATTAATGCTACACAGGAAAAAAGTGGAAGAAATGGGCTTTGAACCCATGTTTAACTCTCCATACAAAACCTATTCTTTCTTTTCTGTGCTTCTCCTTTCTGCAGCACACACACCCCTGTACACCCACTTATCCCACATCCTACAGTTGAACTGTGGTTTATTTTTATTGCAGAGTTGTCTCAGGATAAGAGCTTCCCTTCTGTAGAAGTGACTTGTTTGGAATATCCCGCGGTTTTGTATGTCATGCAGGAAGCTATATATGCTAGAAACATTCTCTATAGATCTCAGTTGGTCCAGTGATACTGTAACATCAAAAGTGTAAAAAGACTACTGGTTATTCTCATTACTATTATAAAATAGTAATTTAGTAGCATCTGAGAGTGAGCTTACTCCAGCCCTGCCTAGAAGAAAGAGTGTGCTATTAGATACATTAAGGAATAGCTGCTGCTTATGATAAATGAATGGTGTATTGTATAGTTCTCTGGTTTTTCTCAGTGACCATAGAGGCTGGTACTGCAGGAGACAGCTCCATCTGCAGCTGGAAGATTATTTATTAGTGAGTCTTAGTAGCATAGTACTGTGCTATCCAGTCTTATGCAGACAGTGAGTTTAAAGAAATGTTTTTATTTAGATATCCAGTAGTAGAGTACTGATTCCAATATGTCTGAATTGTAAAGATCCTCTTCACACGCAGGTATCTACAGGAGGTGGGTTACACAGATACTATTTTAGATGTGAAATCCAAACGAGTGCGAGCTTTGTTGGGCATTTCAAGTGATGTCCCTGACAGGGAAGATGACAAAAATCAGGACTCAGTTATAAATGGCACAGAAGCTGAAGTTAAAGAGACAGCAATGATTGGGTAAGTATTTTATCTGGAAAGTGGCTTGGCTGTAGTTTTAGTTCTTATTAATATTTTTGGCTTATGGGTGACACATGTGTGGATACTTGCACTTGCAGATACTGCTACAGAAGTAATTTAATGATAAAGTCTAATAAAAAGTTTAAAATTTGATTTGATAGAAGATATACACAGGGATTAGAGTTATCATTTATGACTATTTTAAGAATATTTTTATTTAAGGTATTTTTATTTGCTTGAAATTTATGGATTTAATATAAATTTTAATTCATTGAAGCTCAGTCACCTCTTACTATTATAACTTCATAAAAGATCTTATTTGGAAATTCATTTCAAGTCTGTAAGAATGAAATTTCATTCTTGGTGACCCAGAAATCATATAAATACTTAATTCTTTTGATGTAAACCTTTTCTTAGCCATTTTCATTTTTCTAATAATGCCATAACTCCTCTTCATTTTGAAAAATATCTATTTCAAGTATATATGTGTATGTGTATATATATATATATTTTTTTTTTCTAGTTGATATAATAAGTGAAAAATTCAGTAGCAGAAACATTTCATTTTGCTTTTTGGATCAGGATCTTCTCAACCCAGGGATTAAACCCAGGTCTTCTGCATTGCAAGCAGATTATTTATTGTCTGAGCCACCAGGGAAGCCCATATACCATACAGTTATATTGAATTCTCCTTTAAATGAAAGTGAAGAGTTTAATAAGGAGATTCTTCTTTATTGAAAAAAAAATTGGCATAATTCTTAAATTATAAAAAGTCAAAGATTCTTTGAAATTTAAATATGATGTTACTTTAACTCATGTTTAGGCTGGAAGAATGGTTTTAGTTGAGCTCTGTACATTTTCTAGTAAGAACATAGTTTCTGTTATTTGGGACATAAACCAAAATTATGGGGTTTAGGTAAAAGTTTAAACATATGTCTTGTAAACAAATGTCATTGGAGCATTCTTAAATGTGCTCATTAATAGTTAAGATTACATAACTTATTTTCATAAATGTAAGATGTAGATTGTTTCTCTGTGTAGACATAGACAGTGTGGGCATTAATCCTGATTATACTTCACCTAATGAATTAGTTTAAATTATTATAAAGATGCTTAAGAAAGGCCACTCTAGTCTTATGTTTTGGCCTTGACCTATCTTTTGAAACTAATAAAGGTATTATCCTGAATCTTTCTTCTGTAAGGATGGAGAGTAGGTTAGAAAAGAACAAAAACATAGCTCCCAGCAGATTTGAAATTTAAGATTTATCTGTTTTGAGAATTTTGTTCATAGTTATGGCTAAACGCTTTTCAGGAAAATGTCTTGTTATCTAAAACATTTCCTAATGAACTGGAGAGCAGTCATTCTATTCTGGTCATTAGGAAATTGATGAATTTCTTTAGAGAGAGCTAAATTAAAATCTCACATATTTGAAAAGTTAATCATTTCCAGATTAAGGATTTATTCATCAGTAGGATCATTTTGTAGTAGTATATTAGTTTAACTAAAATACTGTTTTTAGTAAGCTTCATATACACATTTGCTTTTTTCAACTCTTTAGCTGTTTAGAAATACGAGATTGCATCAGAGAAAATTCTGTATTTGCTAGTTATTTTCTTAGTTATGGAAGAGGAAGAGTTGAAGAAAGAAAAAAGGATAGAGAAAAACAGAGGCAGAGATAATAAAAATATTTCAAAAAGAAATGCATTGTTTGGCTTAATAATCAAAATAATACCAGATCAGAAGGAAGAGTTCTTTGTATTAAATTGCCATTAATCTAAGTAGTAGTTATGATTGAAAAGTACTTTTTTAAAAGAGTAACCAGTTTCTTCCTATATTGCTTTTCCAGTTAAAATCCGTGGAAATGTAATAGATAAGAATCAGTGCAGATCCTAGTGTGATTGGGGGGAGGGGGCTTATAATTCAATATAAACAGAAGTCAGTGCAGTATATCATGGATTAATTCTTATGCTGAGTTTAAAAAATTAACTGAGCAAAATGTATATGTTTTAAACCAGAAAATCTGAGTTAACAGATTCTGCCTCCGTGCTGGATAATTTTAAATTCCTTGAAAGTGCAGCTGCAGATTTCAGTGATGAAGATGAAGATGATGACATTGATGGAAGAGAGAAAAGCATCATTGATACTTCAACGGTGAGTTGAATAACTCAGATATAAATATTTTTGGGGCTATTACACATACTTTAAAAACCCATATCCTTCAACTTAAACCCTTAACTTTTATTTTTCCATAAATTTGGGGAAATTTTATCTGAAAGTTTTTGTTTTGACTTCAAGAATATTTTTAGTATAGCAGTTTTCTCCTCAAGGCCCTCATTCTTTAGCTTTTTGTTAATTCATTAAAGATTTCAACATTTTTATAGGGTTAGTGAGTATGGTAAATGTGTGTTATAACAATGCATTGTTCTTGGTGCTATAAGACAATAGAACTGACAGCCCATTATGGTGCCTGATGGTGACTGGCATCAGCTCTAAACGGTGCGGTTTTTGTTTGTCATCTCAGGGTTGCTTTTGGTAGGCAAGGACTCCACATTTTCAGAACTCTCCCATTAAGATTTCTCCAAACATGTTTAGGGTTCTTCTGTGGTTTTGTTCTGATTTTTGTAAGTTGATCGATTTTCCCCTGGTAGAGTCGTGGAATGAGATGTACATCTAGATTGTTGCTTCTCCCTTCTCTTCCCTTCTTTATTTTGCCCCTTCTTTTTAACCTCTCTCCTCCCTGCTTTTTAAAAAATTTATTTTTTTTTTGAAGGATAATTGCCTTACAGAACTTTGCTGTTTTCTGTCAAACCTCAGCATGAATCAGCTGTAGGTATACATATGTCCCCTCCCTTTTGAACCTCCCTCCCGTCGCCCTCCCCATCCCACCCTCTGTTGATGGATATCCAGGTTGCTTCCATGTTCTAGCTATTGTAGTAGTGCTGCAGTGAACTGTGGGATACTTGTGTCTCTTTCAATTTTGGTTTCCTCGGGAAGATGCCTAGGTGTGGGATTGCTGGGTCATATGGTGGTTTTATTCCTAGTTTTTTAAGGAATCTCCACACTGTCTTCCATGGTGGCTGTATTAATTTACATTCCCACCAACAGTGCAAGAGTGTTCCCTTTTCTCCATACCCTATCTAGCATTTATTGTTTGTAGACTTTTTGATGATGGCCATTATGACCAGTGTGAGGTGATATCTCATTGTAGTTTTGATTTGCATTTCTCTAATAATGAGTGATGTTGAGCATCTTTTCGTGTGTTTGTTAGCCATCTGTATGTCTTTGGAGAAATGTCTGTTTAGGTCTTTTCCCCACTTTTTGATTGGGTTGTTTGTTTTTCTGATATTGAGTTGTATGAGCTGCTTGAATATTTTGGAAATTAATCCTTTGTCAGTTGTTTCATTTGCTATTATTTTCTTCCATTCTGAGGGTTGTCTTTTCACCTTGCTTATAGCTTCCTTTGCTGTGCAAAAGCTTTTAAGTTTAATCAGGTCCTACTTGTTTACTTTTGTTTTTATTTCTGTTACTCTAGGAGGTGGGTCATACAAGGATCTTGCTTTGATTTATGTCATTGAGTGTTCTGCCTATGTTTTCCTCTAAGAGTTTTATAGTTTCTGGTCTTACATCTAGGTCTTTAATCCATTTTGAGTCTATCTTTGTGTATAGTGTTAGGAGTGTTCTAATTTCTTTTACTTGTAACCGTCCAGTTTTCCTAGCACCATTTATTGAAGAGGCTGTCTTTGCCCCATTGTATATTCTTGCCTCCTTTGTCAAAGATAAGGTACCCATAGGTGCATGGGTTTATTTCTGGGCTTTCTATCTTCTTCCATTGGTCTATATTTCTGTTTTCGTGCCAGTCTCTCCCCCCTTTTTAACCTCTCTCCTCTCTTCTCTCTCTTTCCCTCTTCTTCTCTTTCTTCTTCCTCCTCCTCCTTCTGCTTTATTTAAAGTGAGAGACGAGGGCATGCTTTGCTTTTAGGAGAGTGTTCACATTTCCTCCTTCACGTTTATTTAAGAAGAGGAGGGAGGAAAGGAAGGAAGGATAAATAAAGCAGACTGGACCTAGAGTCTAGGCCTGGGGCTAAAGTCTCAGTTCTGTCACTAATTATCAGTGCTTTTTAACCCTTCAGGCTTAGTTTTTTAGTTTATAAAATCGGGCTTATAACAAGTACCCGTCTTATCCCCAGAGAATTTTGTGAGGAATAAATGAGACACTACGTTTGAAAATGATATGTTTAACTATAAAGTGCTTTCTTTCTAAGTGTAACTTCTCTTTTCTATTTAAGTCCTCTGCTTCCATCAGAGACTCTCAACTTACTATTTCCAGATTAATGTTTCCCCGGGCCACTATTTGGTAGTGTTGTGCTTGCTTTAATACAGCCCTGCCATGGATGTTATTTGAAATTGAAGAAGTTACTCCCTTTTTTTATTATTCAAACAAGTAGTAATCACATGTGTTTAAACTGACTGTGGTAAAATAAAATGCCGAAACTTGTATGATAACTTTTCTCTGTCCTAACATTTAAAAAAATTTTTTTTAACATTTGGAAAATTTAGGCTGAGTTGTGATTTCTATGGGATGATTGCACTGAGATATTATTTTTCTGTCAAAGCACTTGTAGCTCAGTGGTTAAATAATAACTATGATGCTTTAAGTTTTGTTGTTAGTCATTATGTTAGTTAAATATTAAAAAATCTATAAACTGTTTATTATTCCTGTCAAGTATGGTTTTAATAGAAATTCCTAACTGTAAACTGATTTCTTTTTAAATAATCAGTTTCATAAATATCCTGACTTCCAGTTAGTGCTAATTATGGTAATTCTGTGACCAAGCCATGAAGGCACAGCTAATGTAAGCATATTTAATTCTATTTAAATGCTGGACCCAAAGATTCTTCTAGTTTTCTTTTAGAAAAATATTTCTAAATAAATAATTGGCTTCTTTGTAATAGTTTTGTATTAGTTTCGCTAATTTTTATGATGCATTAATTTTCACAGCTGCAGTGTAACAACTCCATTCCAAAAGACTTACAAAATCTAACTCTATGTAGCAGTGTGTGAGCAGGACTTAGAAGATTCACTGCAGTGCTATATAGAGAGAGAGAATGGCTGAAAATTACCCTATTAAAATGTTTAGTAGAACAAACAGGTTTTTTGAATGTCACTTTATTTCCTTAATTAAGAAGAGTTACATAGATTCAAGAAAATGAAATAACAGAAGCACAAAGCTCTTAGTAGCTGATGGTTTTATTCAGGCTATTAATAGTGCATTTTCTTAGAAAAGACACATATGTTCATTGTCCTCTCTGGCTCTTTGTCCTGTATTGAAGTTTGATTGTTCTTTGCATTACAGTCTGGATAATTTTCCTCCTTTCTGTCTCCTTCTCTTTTCTCATGATTAACTTTTTCACCTTATGATTCCAGAGATATTTCTAAATATATAAAAATGAGACCTAATGGTCCTTGCTAGATTTGTTATTAAATCTAAGTTATGTATATCTCTGAAAGATCTGTATTTTAAGAAAAATTTGAATATGTAGACAGTTATTAGAGGAAATTGATAAAAGCTTGGGATGGTGGAAATAATAATGGGAAGAGTTCTCCCTCCCCCACTCCCTCCAGCGGAATACCTTCTCAATATTGTGGCATGCATTTCTGAATTTGTGGTTTTTGTGATTTTAGGTTTTATGAGAGAATGATGTATTAGACTTAAAATTTATCATGGTTATATTCTGAAAAATTCTTGCAATGTTTTATGAAGTGTTTCTTTCTTTGGTTAGATTAGAATATCTGCACACTGTACAGACTGCATCCCAGAAATGTAAGATTTATTGTGGTTCTCATAATACAGTATGTCAGGGACATTTTTCATCTCTCTGTAATATAAATGCATGTGTTGTATGTCAATGTTTTCAATATGTGATTACTTTTGTTTATTTAAAAGAAGCCATCATTGAACAAAGTTTAAATTACTGCTTTAAAATGCTTAATAATATGTAAAATCTTAAAATGATATCTGTGTTTTGTACTGAATTGGATAGGTATCACGGTTACTTGACACAACAAAGATGTATTTTCTGAAGAAAATAATAATTGGGTTTTCTCATTCAGGGATAAGGGGATATTGTCTTCTTTGTTTAATTTAATTCCATAATATATTCCAGTATTTTAATTGAGCATGCTTTTATCATTAGATTGTTAGGAAGAAAGTATTGCCCGATAGCAGTGAAGATCGGGATACAAAAGAAGCTCTAAAGGAGTTTGACTTCTTGGTTACATCAGAAGAAGGAGACAGTGACTCCAGAAGCGCAGGCGATGGGACAGACTGGGGTAAGGAGGAATCCTGGATCCAACCAGAGATGTTATGTAAATGAACGAAACTAATATTTTACTAGGAATGTAGCATCTTGAAGCACACTTTAAGTCTCTTACAGTATTAAAATGTTGGACATTCTGGGGACGTTTTACCATCATGACCTTTTTTCCAGGATGTGTGTCTGCGTGTTTAAAGAAAGTTGTGCAGCTGTTTACCTTCCTCATTTTTTTTTAACATAAGTGGTATAGTATGAAAATAATTTGAATTTATAGAATGTTTCTGCCTCAACAGTAGAACTTGCAAGTCTAGATTTTGTGGAAATTGAGTATGAGAACATAGTAGAAGATCTCATTATTTTTTCTTTTCTTTCTTGTATTTTTTTGGCCATGCCTCATGGCATGTGGGATCTTAGTTCCCTGACCAGGTATCAAACCTGTGTTCCTTGCAGTAGAAGTACAAAGTCTTAACACTGGACTGCCAGGGAAGTCCTTGTAAAGAACTTAGAAATCTCATCTCTGGCATCTTCTGGTTTGTCACAGTTCTCCTATGATCTTCTGTTACTGTTGTTATCAGTATGGTGTTAAGAGTATGATATAGCTAAATTTTTACTTTAAAAAGCTGAAGGCATTCTAGGATCTAAAATCTAACTTAGTTTAATTTATTATTAAGATGTAATTGATGAAAATCTACATTTTTGATTGTTAGATTTTTCTGAAAAAAGTAGACTTTCTACTATTGATAGTAGAATAAAAGTGTTGAGTTTTTATGTTCAGAGACCCAGTGATCTGTTTTTTTTTTTTTTTTAGGGTAAGCCTTTTTTTTTTTTTCTTTAATGTGGAACATTTTTAAAGTCTTTATCACATTTGTTACAGTGTTGCTTGTTTCATGTTTCAGATTTTTGGCCCCAAGGCATGTGGGATCTTAGCTCCCCAGGCAGGGATCAAACCTGCATCCTCTGCATTGGGAGGCAGTCTTAACCACCAGACCAGAGAAGTCCCTCGGGTGAACTCTTGAACAAACTAAAATCTTCCATGGCTAGATACAGGTGGTAAAACAAAGGCTGGCCTAATCTAGTGCCCTAAGTTGCTCAGTCATGTCTGACTCTTTGCAGACCCCATGGACTATAGCCTACCAGGCTCCTCTGTCCGTGGGATTTTCCAGGCAAGGGTACTGGAGTGGGTTGCCATTTCCTTCTCCAGTGATCTGTTTTTTAAACTGTGGACTGAAACTTGTTAAAATAGACAGATTTCTGATTATTCTGGTTCATTTTGGCTTATTTCAATCATTCAACAAATACTGATTACATGCCGCCTTTGTGCCAAGTCTTCTAGATGAAGATCCCTACCCCTGTGGGTCTACATTCTACTAAGAGGATGTAGGCAGTAAGAGATAAACATGATAAATGATACAGTAAGTCAGAATGTGATAAATGCAATGGGAAATAGAAAAAGCAGAACAGAGTAAGTAGGATGGAGAGTGCTGGGGACAGGGTGGAGTGGAGTGGATAGGTTACAGTATAAGATAGATTGATCATGGAAGGTGCATTGAGAGGGTAACATTTGAATGAGAGACAGCATGGATGAGAGAGTTAGCCACATGGTATCCAGGGGAAGAGTGTTCACGAAGAAGAAAACTAGAACATACGCCCTAAGATAGCTGTAATCCAGGTATGTTTGAGGAATTCAAGGAAACTAGGGTGGCTGGAGCAGAATGATAACGAGGGAAAGGTAGTGGGAAGTGACCGAATCAGGTGGAGCTGTGTAGACCACTGGTGAGATGGAGAACCATGTAGACCACTGGTGAGATGGAGAACCATGGGACGGTTGAGCCAGAAGGGTGACGACATCCAGCTTTTGTTTGAAAGCATCACTTTGGCTGCTGTGTTGAGAATAGACCACCCAGGGCAATTAGTGTTGGCAGTAGACTTGAAGAGGAGAGGGGAAAACATGTGCTGTAATTCTAGGAAGAAGCAGAGGTCAGAGAAGTAGTGAATATGCTGAGGAGTGGTCAGATTCTAGATGTGTTTTAAAGGTAGAGAAACAATATTTCCTGAAATAGTTGTGGGATTTGGAAAAAAGGGAGGTTTTTGATCTGATCAAATCAAAGTGTAGTTCAGTTCAGTTCAGTCGCTCAGTCGTGTCCGACTCTTTGCAACCCCATGAACTGCAGCACGCCGTCACCAACTGCCGGAGTTTACCCAAACTCATGTCCATTGAGTTGGTGATGCCATCTAACCATCTCATCCTCTGTCGTCCCCTTCTACTCCTGCCTTCAATCTTTCCCAACATCAGGGTCTTTTCAAATGAGTAAGCTCTTCACATCAGGTGGCCAAAATATCAGAGTTTCAGCTTCAGCATCAGTCCTTCCAAAGAACACCCAGGACTGATTTCCTTTAGGATGGACTGGTTGGATCTCCTTGTAGTCTAAGGGACTTTCAAGAGTCTTCTCCAACACCACAGTTGAAAAGCATCAATTCTTCGGTGCTCAGCTTTCTAGTCCAACTCTCACATCCATACATGACCACTGGAAAAACCATAGCCTTGACTAGATGGACCTTTGTTGACAAAGTAATGTCTCTGCTTTTTAATATGCTGTCTAGGTTGGTCCTACCTTTCCTTCCAAGGAGTAAGCGTCTTTTAATTTCATGGCTGCAGTCACCATCTGCAGTGATTTTGGAGCCCAAAAAAGTGGTCAGCCACTGTTTCCACTGTTGTCCCATCTATTTGCCATGAAGTGATAGGACCAGATGCCATGATCTTAGTTTTCTGAATGTTGAGCTTTAAGCCAAATTTTTCACTCTCCTCTTTCACTTTCATCAAGAGGCTCTTTAGTTCTTCACTTTCTGCCATAAGGGTGGTGTCATCTGCATATCACAGGTTATTGATAGGGCCTTCAAATAAGATGGGAAACCCTGTAGATGGAAGAGATGGGATGGGAAAGATTGGGAGTTTGGTTTTGTGTGTTTGGTTTGTGATTAGAGTTCCTAATGGAAATACAGAGTAAGCAAGTGGATATATGTCTTGATTTCAGGTGAGAGTCCTGAGCTAACACTTGTATAATGTTATATGTATATAGTAATTTATTTTATAGTAAGTATAAAATACATAAAATATTTGCTTTTTAAATTTTCTACTCCTGAAATGGTGGAAATTAATGGTGGAATTTCTTTTTTCTTAGAAGCTCAGTTTCCAGCTTTAAATATTTATAAATTAACGGGTCACTTAAATCATTTTAACTGTTGAATGCCAGGTTGATTAACAAGTTTGCAAAGTGCTATTTATAAAGCCTGTAAAATAAAAATGATCATTTGCTGATAAACACACGCCAGAAATACAGTTTTTGAAATGAAAAGATCATTGAAGACTATTTTGTACAAATGCTTAATAATCTTCTTTCATTACATATATTAGTAAGAAATTTTTTTTGTGAGTCAATCCTAATCACAGTCTAAAAATGAAGGTTTCTTGATTGTAGACTTTTGAGCCTTAATTTACTAAAAGTCAGTCAAATGTTGCAGTGTTTTTTTTTTCTATATCTGTTTCAAGGGAAATTTAATATTATTACCAAGGAAATAGAATTGACTACTGTTTCTTGGATGTTATATTTCTTGTGACATGTATCTGATGAATAAATAATAACTTTAAAATTGGTAATACTATGAGGAAGATGGTTGTTATGTCATTCATTGACATAACAGTGAATTGACTTTGAATGTTCAATATCTTATTGAAAAAGGCTGTTTTATTTGTTTCACTCTGTTTAGAAAAGGAAGACCAGTGTCTCATGCCTGAAGCTTGGAATGTGGACCAGGGAGTAATTACCAAACTCAAGGAACAATACAAAAAGGAGAGAAAGGGGAAAAAGGGGGTGAAGAGTAAGTGGAAAACATTGTATCTGTAAATCATAAATTTTACCTCTTTCATATCCCCCAATTTTTTTTTTCCAATGTTTTCCTAAAACTTACTTACTCTTTTTTTTTCTTCTCCTGACCTCTTTCCTTGTCACTTGCTCTTCAGGGGTGGAAATTAAATGGTTAGATATTTGATCATGAACTTTGAAAAAGAAAAAAGCTGTGAATATAATTATGGGACCATAATGTATCCCAATAATAAATCCAGAGCATCATGAGTGTATGGGACTGTGTTTTCAAACATAGCATTAGTTTGATTTTTCAAATTATATGTGCTTAATTACAGTAATGATTTTTTACTGTTGATAATTGAAATCTCATCTAGTGTGACCCTCTGGCACGCCACCAAAGTAATTGTTTACAATTTTAGGTCTTGGTCACAGAAAGAAGGTTAATTTCTACCCCTGAATATCCTATGTGTTCATAACACACAGTTCATTTGCTCTCATCACTATATGTTATACAGGTCACAGAGTCAGACACAACTTTTTTAAAGTACTTATTTTTCTAATTTAAAATTTTGGCCAATGTCATTTATAATATTACCAATTAGGTTTTTTTTTTCCCAACAAAATGTGTTCCACATCAAAAATGGAAACTAAAATGAAATTTCTAGCCCTGTGCATCATATCATTATCTTATTCAAGTTATTAGTAAGGTTTAACAATAGATCTAGTTAGGTATATAGAATATAATTACAAAAGCTTTCACACATCCCTGAAAACCATCTTAACCACCTTTTTAGGAGAGCAAGGTTAAATTACCTCCTTGTGCAACCACTCTCATTGACAATATGGACATGGGTCTCCCTTTTATGGCAATAGGAATTTCATCTTTTGGGATATTAGCATATAGTGGGATTAAAATCCAACTTGAGTGAGGAAAGTATTTAAAATTGCAAAAGACTAGAGAGGTATGCTTTTTCTTTTTCTCTTTTTGTAGTGATGCTAAGGATTATAAAAAATCAGTCATTCTTTGATAACCTAGTAGTTACTGATAAATATTTAAATCTTTATTTAAAATATCTCAGAATTTACAAGTATTTCACTTTAATGGATAGAAAGTCAGTGGCCTTTATTGATACTAGTATCGTACCAACTATTATGTAACTGAGAGAAAATGTCATTTAATGCCTTCTCAATATTAGTTAATCACAATGAGAAAGGTTAATATTAAAACATAGGTACATTTTCTACTTTTTATTAAAAATACCGATACAATTTAATTTTAACAAGCAATAGTGAGACATGGTTTGTTATGACTTCATAACCATGATACAACCATTTAAGCTGAAATTTTAAGGAATATTTTTCATATGCAAGAAACAAGGAGAATATTTTATTTGTCAAATTGACTTAAAGTTAATATATTTGTAATGCTACAGTAATAAATGTCTTAAAATGTAAAAGACCTGTTAATTGGAAAGGTATCAAGGACTTATGTAGAATTCATCTATTATTTATTATTTGGTTCTTATCAAATATCAAGGCTTTGCTGTAGTTGGAGTTAAGCATTTAAGATCTCAAGCTACACCATTTGACTGAAGTAGTATTCCTGCTAAAAGAAGCTAGTGGATTTCCTGAGCCTGAAGATTGTGATCACTGTTTCAGGCATATGGTACATAGCTTTTTAGTATGGTGAGAAAAAAATGATTCTTTGGGAGAAAGGCTAATGTTTTTCACTGAATAGAGAAGGACAGAAGACTGAAGTTCAGCACATTTTAGCATCATCAGTTTAGGTTATCTTGATAAAATGATAGCCTGGGAATGAGAGAAGACATGATAAAAACAGAACTGAAAGACGTAAAATGAAAATAGAACTGAAGGAAAGCTTTGAATTGACATAGGAAGCACTAATTTATAAAGCATCATAGGTATCTTTTTAAATTGAGCTGTTTCTCATTGGAAGAGGTTACGTCTTTATAACATGGGCTAGTAGAAATATTTTCAGTCAAATTGTGTTCTCTGATCACACTATCTTAGAATGTATTTCTAGGCAGTAGTTAAAATTGCTTAAAAATAGGAAAAAACCATAATGGACTATGGGTAAGATTTTCCCATTCTTAATTAAACTTATAACAGGAAAAACAACCGAAGATCTGTTTCAGCCTCTATCCTATATAAAACAGTCAAAACAGGGATGTGGGAGAATGAAGCATCGAAGTACAGGTAAGTAATTGGTAGGGTGTGAGACTTCACCTTGGGTACCTTATTTTCAGGATGTAAAGCAGTGAATGCAGCTTAATTTAAACAAACATAAAAGAATGTGATTGTTTAATTTAGTACACAGCAGCTTCACAGTCTGTGGTATCTGTGTTTAGAGTTGTATACAAGGATTCTAGAATAATAGAATAATATTATTTTTAATGATCCAAATTGCACAGGAACATTTTTTCATGCAAATAATGACATTATTCCATTAGCTTAATTTAAAAAATATATGTAAAACATAATTTTTCAAGAGTAATATACCTTTTTAAAAATCTTGACAACTTAGAAAATAAATTACTCTTTAATATAATATAGTGTGGTAGTTTTAAAGGTGAATATTGGCAGATGTGAATAAGGTTTATGGCACCATTTTGATGCAGTTGAATAATTCTGTTTTCTCTTTTTTGTTCTCTCCCTCCCTTTTCGGGGCTAGGGCCCAATAGGTCAAAACTACAAGATATGCTTGCTAATTTGAGAGATGTTGATGAACTTCCCTCCTTGCAGCCATCTGTGGGTTCACCTTCCAGACCCAGCAGCTCCAGGCTTCCTGAACATGAAATAAATAGGGCAGATGAAGGCAAGTACTTGGGACACACTAGAGCACAAAAAGCACTTGGATGTACTTATCTAAATTCGGTTATTAGAGAGGGCTCTCTACGAGAAGAATTTTATTCTACAAATGTTTGAACTATGTATGTAGTACTCCACATTGTAGACCTTCTTATATTCAGGGGGGTTTGATTATAACTATAGTCTTTAAGACTTGAAGAAAGATGCATAAACTTAAAACCAAGTCTAAATTGTAGTTTGGAACATCCCCCCGCAGCTTCACAGAAGCCATGTAGTTGATGTATGTACACATAGTTCTAATGCCATTCCAACAATGAGAAACCTGAGTATATACATAGTTAGTAAATGTTTACTTTGAGACTCACATAAATGTTTTCATATGTTTAAGCATTTATCATTGACAAAAAGAGAAAAAAGGCATCTGGAAGTCTAGTCACATTTCCTTGTTCTCTTTCAGTCCTTGTCTATGTGCATATACTTTTTACAGAGTTATAGTCACCATGTAGAAGAATTCAGTTGTATTTATATATATATAAAACAATAAATTCATGATTATAATTTTAAGATTAAAAATTTTAAATTAAATATTCTATTTTAGACTTGATACTTAACCTTTCCCCTTTTGGATATTTAGATTATTCCCAGTTTTTTATAGTATAATCTTGTGTTATATAAATGTAGTTTTCCATCTCTTAGATAGAAGTTCTGATATTCCTATTTATAAATGTATAAAATGCTTATATGTGGAAATTGATTTTAAAATATGTATTTACATTAGCTGAAAGTCATGAATGACATAAAATTAATCTTCATGATTAATGAATATATTTTGAAATTTATTTTTAAAAATTGCCTTGAATTTAAATATTATAATTACTTGCAGTGGATATGTCTCTTCAAATTACTATTTATTGAATAAAACCACCAAAGTCACAGAGAAACATGTATTATTATTCTTTCTTGGTTTTAAATTTGGTTGTGTTTTAGAGAAATGTAAATTGATAGGACCTCGATCGATAGATTTTTGTGTTTGGAATACTTTTTCAATAAATTGTTTGATCATTGCATGGCTAATTTATTAGCATTAATTATAGTATACTGGGAATTCATTTTCCATACATTAAATAATGAAGAGCCACATATGATACATTTCCATTCTAGATGAACAATTTATTTGATGTAGATACGTATCTTTTAAATTAAGCTGTGAATCTTGGGGCCTCAACAGGTATGTTTGTTACTCACTAGGAGATTCATTCAGCTGATACTATAGATGTGAGAATTTTAATCAACTTCTTTTATTCTAAGATCAGGTCTGATAAGAAGGAAAGTTAGTTTTTGTCTTCTTATTCTAAAAATCTCAAAAGAGTTTTATCAGAAACTTCATCTTACAGAATTCTTTTTTCTTAATTGAAAGATAATTGGTTTGCAGTGTTATGTTGGTTTCTGCCATGTAACCCAATTACAATAATAGAGGCAGAATATGTTCTAAATGACAAATATGCAGAAAAGGATGTATAAACCACAGAAAATGCCCCTAATTAAAAAAAAAAATTTAAGAACCTTTAGAACGGAAGTGTTGAATGTCTAATTTATGATCTGTAGTATTGGTCCTACATCTGCTCCCACAGTACAGAATTTTCACAAGTGGAAAAGGCACTTAACAAATATGTTGTAGATTTAACTGCCTGTGACTGATGCTTTTCAGTCTCCAGTCCAGTATCAGAAGAAGTTTCCATAGCTTGTATGTGCTATGTAATTTTATTATATATTTTTATTATAATTATTCAGAAGGCAGTGCTGCACTTGAGGCATATTTAAATTATTTTTGTAAAAGCTGATTAGAGCCTTTAGTATTTAGTTGCTGATAGAAATGTGACCTCTAATCGAAAGCTCTCAGGACTCTCAGAGAGCAGTCAGTCAATGGTTTGCCCCTTGGAGCTCTCTCTTTGGCCCTTAGGTCTGCTGGCTGAGCCACTGGTGTCTGTGGAAGCAGTGGTTGGTTGCCTTCCTTTGTTTTCAGATTTGACTTGGCCATTCCTAGAACAGTTAGTTAAATTAGCCCACGCAATGTGAGTGACCAAATCACAAATCTTAGTTTTTTTGGGGGGTGGGGGAGAGCCATTTTTACTTCATATCTGAACCGAGCTGTCTGGCAATATTAGACATGAAAACAAAACAAACAAAAGAACACCTGGCTGAAGATCTAACCTCCTAGTCTCATGTGAATCATTTGGTTGAAATTTTGGCATGAAAATTGCTGTTCTAAATGAAACAATTCCTGCTTTTTATTAGTAAATGTTTAGAGTTGTTCAAACCCCTCATAAGATAACGTGGTATGTTTGGGTAAAACCCATTTTTATTATTGCAGCTTTATTGTATGGTGGTTTGAAAATGTCTTATCAATTTATACTCTGTTTTGTTCTTGTAACGATTTTGAGTAGAGTTCCTGCCACTAGCATTTTTAAAAGTTCATAGCTGTTCTTTTCATTTCTTCAATATTTATGATTGAATCTAAAATCATATGATTGAATGTAAAACTGAAAAACATCTCATAAATCTATTCTCTGCATACATTGATTAGTACAGTTGACTTGTTTCTTAAAAAAAAAGTTAACTAACTTCTTTAGCAGCCAAAGTTAAACTACTAAATTCATCTAATCAACTCATAAATGTTTGTCATCAATAAAGTCACTACCTTGAGACAACTACTTAAAGAATGATCTCTGATGGCTTGTCAGAATGATTTGCATTTATAAAAAGTGTTCCAGTGGACACTTTAATAAAAAACTTCTTCGAAATAAATATTTTTAAATGAAATATAATATACTTACAGTAAACGGCTAAAGTCATAGGGATGAGCTCAGTGAGTTATCTCAAAGCAAAACCATTCGTTTCACCATTGCCCAGGTCAGGAAGCAGAACGTCACCAGGGCCTAGAAGTCCTGATGGTGCTGCCTTCAAACACTGCCCCTTCCCTCTTCTCCAGAAGTAGTCTTGAGTTCTGACAACACATATTCACTTTGCCTTACATAGGCACTTTTTACTAATCTAATTATGAACCATTTTCATTTGAGATTTCTCTATATTATTTAGGTTATAAAACTAACCAATTTTATTTTGAATGCAGCCAGCAGTGTTCAGAATCACTATATGTGTTTTAATGTACATTACCATATGTAAAATAGATGACCAGTTCAAGTTCAACGCATGAGGCAGGGCACCCAAAGCCAATGCTCTGGGACAACCCAGAGGGATGGGGTGGGGAGGGATTTGGGAGGGGGGTTCGGGATGGAGGGACACATGTGTACCCATGGCTAATTCATGTCGATGTATGGCAAAAATCATCACAATATTGTAAAGTAATTATCCTCCAATTAAAATATATTAATTAAAAAAGATTAACTCACTTACTATACATATTTTAATAACTGATAGAAATCACTTGGGTAATTAGCATGAAATATCAAATGAGGAAAATCTACTTTCTTTCATACATTTATAAAGTTTTTTTCTACAGTGAAAAAGAAAGGGTTTGTTTCATGTTGTACTTTTCTAATTAGATGATACCTTTAATGGTTAAAATATGGAAGAAAGCAAGCACTTCTTCAGGATTTTCCGCATACTGAATTTTACTGTGTTTGAAAGCATTTATAAATAATCAAATGTAGATATGCCCTTATGAAATTAATTGTTGACTATTTAGAAGTTTTTTTTTAATGTTTCTTTTGTCTTCTCCCTTCAGTGGAAGCACTGACGTTTCCTCCTTCTTCTGGGAAGTCATTCATCATGGGAGCAGATGAAGCACTTGAAAGTGAACTGGGACTTGGAGAATTGGCAGGCCTTACAGTGGCCAATGAAGCAGATTCATTAACTTATGATGTAAGTAGTAGTTTTATTTATGTTGTTTTAATTTTTAAAAAATAGAAAGTTCATTTTATAGAAAAAGATGACAATAGTTAAGACTTCTTCACAAGTGTGAAATTTGTTTCAGTTTTAATCACAAACTTTGAAAATAAGAGCATATTATAAAAATAAACAACACTTTTCACATCATACAGATTACAATTATAGGTTTTACCTAAATCTGTAAGTCAGTAGAGCTTCTTCATTGGTTTTAGATAAGGGAAAGAATTCCTTTTTCTATCACCAAGATTGGATTTGTCTTATGTTTTAAGATATCAGTGATTAGTTGAAATTCATGCCTGCCTAATGGCAGCATTTGTCTTGCTTATTTAATACGTTGTCAATAATACAACAGCTGAGAACTAGTTTTAGCTGTTGTTAGACAAGGTGTATGCAAGATATTTTCCAGATGCTAAGGTTGACCTATCAGTGATTTGGACCAAAATTGGAATCTTTATACCTTTATGCACACATCCATTTAGTTAATCTCAAACACGGTTCTTTTATAATTGTTCATCGTCATCAAGTATCAGAAAAAGAGTTTTTTATTTCATAAAGTATTTACAGCCTATCTTATCTCTTCATTAAAATCCTTTCAGTTTTATACTTCATCGTCTTCATTGGGGAATACTGTGTAGCCGCAGTCACATAGAGGATATAGCATGAATCCCTAAGTGAGCCTTGGAAGTATTCCAAAGAGGAACCTCACCACTCACTCCTCTTCCCGAAGGTCAAAAACTCTCTCCCTCTATGCTAAGTCCTTTAGTAAGTCTTTTGGGTTCTATCTCCAACAACTGAATCCATATAATACATCTTTCTTCTTCCCCTCCTAGTCCATTTTTCTTCACCTGGATCTACCACAATAACCTAATCTAAACAGGCTCCTTATACTCCATTCTCCACATATGTGATAGAGATTTGGAAAAAAAAAATTCTGTTTTCAGTGTTTTTATATCCTTATAATTTATGTCTTTTAAAAACACCATTTTGCTGGCTTTTATTTTGTAACCTTTGACAGCCTTTTAAAATTAGAAAGCGTTTAGTCAATTTCTTTTAAAAATAATTAATAATATTTGTACTTAATCCTGCCATCTTTTGTGCTGCCTATTCTGTGTTTTTCTATTTTTGCCTAAATTGGGATTGATTATTTTTTAACATTCACCCCTCTCCATTATTTGAAGTTTATGCACTCTTTCATTACTTTTTAAATTACAGATTACTACACACATTCTTATAAAAATTTTATATGCAAGGATCTTTAGAACACTCTATTTAAAAAACTCCCACCCAATGTATATGTCATTCTTGTTATATATTTTACTTCTTTGTACATTAATCTTCTACCAGCTTCTGTTTTGTACACTCAGTAGTCAGAATTATCTGTTTCACATTAACTGTCTTGTCCTTTTCCATTCTCCCCTGCATATCTGACTGCCCATCTGGGTTCATTTTTCCTTTACTCTAAGAATACAATATATCTGTTTAATGAAGATCTATTGGTGCCAACTCTCTTAGTTTCTGATTTTCTTGAATTGTCTTTACTTGTCTTTTTTTTGCCCGAGTAGGCTATTATCTCTGATTTCGAATTTCACTTTGCAAAAAATTTTTAGTGCTTTTTTCCCCCTTTATTTATTTTTAATTGAAGGATATTTACAAAAATTTTATTGGTTTCTGTCATACTTTTTTTTAGTGCTTTAAATATATTTCTTTTTTGTTGTTCTCTCTTAAAATCAACTGTCATTTCTGTTTTTGGTTATTCAGTAGTAGACAGTTTTTCCTGTGACTGTTATTTCTCTATGCCTTGATTGTCATAAAAGATTTAGTTGATTGTTTTTTTTTTTTTTAATTTAACCTTCATGAAATTCTTAGACCTTTTTGGCTTAATATGTTTCCTTGAGTTCTATAATGTTCTCAGTCATTCTCTTTAGATACTGCTTTTACATCTCTCTCCCTCTCTCTTTTCTTCTTCTAGAACTGTTGTTATATTGTTAGATCTTCTTTCTATATTCTCTGTTTATGATCCCCTTTCTTCTATGTTTTTCATCTTTTGTTTTTCTGTATTTCAGTCTAGATTTTTTTAATGACTCATCTTCCAGTTAGCTAATTCTCTCTTCAGTTATATGTAATCTGTAATTAAACTCATCTAATGAGATCTTATATCTTGGCTTCTAGGGTTACTATTTAAAAATTATTTACAGATTTCTTCCAGAATTTTCAGTCTTTTATCTTCTTGAACATAATAAGCATGATTACTTTAAACTTTGAATCAGAGACTCAGTAGTAGTTCTGTTACTAATTATGTGTTGTTTCTGTTTGTTTTCGTTTATTCTGTTGTATCTCATATGGGTATGGTTATTTTGTACTGTGTCCAAATAACTATATTTGAAAAATTGTCTCTAGAAATAATTTCAGGTGTAAGTTTATATCTTTCCACAAAGAGTATATTTTCATTTTCTTCTCTCAGATGTCTGCAGCCACTAGAAATCTGGATCACCTGCTTCATTTTCAGTTTTTGAGGTGATCTGAAGCTGATCTATAATCTTTTAAGGGCTTTTGTTCTTCTAGTTCACTCTTATGTGTAGGATACAGCCTTCTGAAATCAAACCCTAAAGCCAGGTGGTCTACTAAACCCTACTTTCTTGGCAGGCCCTGGACATCAATCTATATCTCTCTGCCTTGCAAAGTCATCAGAAGCACAGAGCAGCCATCTCTTCTGCAGTCAGTAAACACTTGCTGGGGATAACAGTTCCAGATATGAGGCTCACTTCCATAGGCCTCTGTCTTCACCTGGATCCTAGGTTTTTTCCCACCATTTTGTTAGTTCTAGATTTTTTATTCTTAGCTTTGCTATTCTACTTGTCCTCAGTACACAGTTGGTCCTAATGATCTAGTCCATCATGACCAGAAGCAGAAATTCCCATTAGGTGCTTTTGTTCCTGCAAAGAGTTTGTTTAATACATAAAGGAATTCAGTCCTCTCTCTGGAGAAAGCTCATCCTTTTTTTCATAACTCTTACTTGTTAGAAAACATAGTCTGTCTCAGTTTCTAAAAGTAGTTCCTAGTTTTATTAAGCATATTAGCAATCTATTGCTGCATAACAACTTGTACCACATTTAACAGCTTAAAAGAACAAACATTTCTCTCACACATCTTCCATGGGTCAGCAGTCTGGGGACAGCTTAATTATGTGACTCTGGCTGTTTGTTTAGTTGTAATCAAGACATTGACAAGGGCTGCAGTTTTGCCTAGACTTGACTTGGGGAAAATCTGCTTCTAAGCTCACTCATGCAGTTGTTTGAAGGCCTTGGTTTCTGGCTGACTGTCAGCTGGGGACCAGTTCCTCACCACATGGACCTCTCTGTGGGCTCCTCAACAGAGCAGCTGACTTTTCCCAATGTGAGTGCACCTGAAAAGATAGAAGAAACACTTAAGCTGAAAGGTTTTATAACCTAATTTTGGAAGTAATTTGTTCCAACTTCTGCTGTATGCTGTTGGTCAGAGAGCAGCCCTATAACATGGAAGTGTGAAAGTGTTAGTTGCTCAGTTGTGTCCAACTCTTTATGACCCCATGGACTGTATAGCCTGCCAGGCTTCTCTGTCCATGGGATGCTCCGGGCAAGTATACTGGAGTGGGTAGCCATTTCCTTCCAGGGGATGAACCTGCATCTCCCACATTCCAGGGAGGTTCTTTACCGTCGGAGTTACCAGAGAAGGGGACTACCCAAAGGTAAAAATAGGTGGGGCCGATTGGGCACATAGTGGCTGCCTACCACATCAAGATAATCAAAGGAATTTAAGTACTCTTCCACATGAAAACCTTTCAGCTCTTTAATAAGAATAGCAGAGGTCAGCTCAGTTGCCCTTGTCGCTGTAACCTTCCTGCCAGCCCTGCCTGCCCCCAAAATAATCAGCCCCACTCTTAGAGGAGCTCCTTGCATCATGTGTTTTGTCTTCACTTACTGCTTCCCAGGTGGCGCTAGTGGTAAAGAACCCGTCTGCCAGTGCAGGAGACAAAAGAGACGCGGGTTTAATCCCTGGAGGAGGGCATGGCAACCCACTCAAGTATTCTTGCCTGGAGAACCCCATGGACAGAGAACCTAATGGGCTATGGTTCATAGGGTCGCAAATAACCAGACACGACTGGAGCAGCTTAGCACACATGCATTGCCCCAGTTGAGACATGTCCTGTCCAGATTTCTCTGCAGATCTTTAAATTTCTGGGTTCTAAATTACAGTTTAATAGTATAGCCTCTGAAACCAGACTGCTTGATTTTGAATCCTGACTCCTCCATTTACTAGATGGCAAGTCACTTAACTTCTCTTTCCCTAAAATGCCTAGTCTATAAAGTGGGGATATAGTGTTAATTCCTACATCATAGAGTTGTGAGGATTAAGTGAGTTAATGCTTTTTAAGTCTTTTGAATAATGTAGAAAATAATGAATGCTGCTTAGAATATCAGTTGTTGTATCATTGATAATTTTTGTAACTGTGAGTATGGTAACATTTCTCCAGTATATTTCAAATACTTGCTTAAATCTACCATGATTGTTAGCCTTGGAGTGTGAAGTTCATTCACGGTGCTTGTGTAAAGTCAAACACTATCCTCTTTAGCTTTTCTGTTAGTTGGAATAAAAAAACTGCATTATTTTTTCAGTTGTTGAGATTGAGATTCTGTGGAGAAAGTGAAAGTCACTCAGTCGTGTCCGACTCTTTGTGACCCAATGGACCATAGTCTACCAGGCTCCTCTGTCTGTGGGGATTTTCCAGGCAAGCATACTGGAGTAGGTTGCTGTTCCCTTCTCCAGGGAATCTTCCCAACCCAGGAATTGAACCCAGGTCTCCCGTGTTGCAGGCAGATTCTTTATCATCTGAGCTACCAGGGAAGCCCTCTGTGGAGAAAAGGAACATAATAAATATATTACTATGTTTTTAATATCTGATTGTCTCTTCCAATTTTAACATTTTGTTGCCAGTGTATAAATTTCATTACCAATTTGAAGAAAATTTAGCTCTTGTCTGAAACCGTTGAAAATTTTGAAAGTATCATATTCTGTAATGATAACATGTTTAAAGATAATTTAGTTTTTCAACTCTTACCCAAAATTGCTTTCTATTCTATAATTCAGGTTGAAATCATTTTTTTGTTACTAAGTTATTTGATCCTCCTTCTATACTGAATTATGTGTTTTCTTATTATAGCATTCATATTTCTTCAAAGAAAACCATTGTTGACATATTGCTAATTTTGCCTATTGATTTGATTATCTGTTTAAAAATTATATTACTTTGAAAGTTGCAAAATAATGATAGTTTAATCCTAGAACAGTAAGAATTAATGCTGAAATAGTTTTTTTCCCCCATTCTGTACTAAATATATTGGTATCTTTTGTTTCTTTAATAGATAGCAAACAATAAAGATGCATTGAGGAAGACATGGAACCCCAAGTTTACATTAAGAAGTCACTTTGATGGCATTAGAGCCCTCGCTTTCCACCCCACTGAGCCTGTTTTGATAACAGCATCAGAGGATCACACGTTAAAAATGTGGAATTTGCAGAAAACAGCCCCAGCCAAAAAGTGAGAATATTCTACTTTAACTGTATTTGAATAACTTAATTAACATTTTTTCAGCAGAGAAAGCCTTACTTTATTATTTGCTGTTAAATTCCCCAAATATCTCTTCCATTTGTTTTCCTTTACCATGTCATGTAATTTAGGCTGTTTTTGCCTTCATACTCATAAGCTAATTTAGGTTGAAAAACTGACCCTTAGGGAGAAATGGTTTGTGAATGCTCATTATAATCTTTATTTGGTATTTTAAATAACTGTTACATTTCAGGAACCCTTTGTCTGTACTGGAGGTTTCTGTTGTTGTTGTAAGCAGGCATAGTCATGTTTAAAATCGTCAAATCCCAACCCCAATCCTTCCCCATTGTTCACTAGGCTTGGACTCACAGAGCAGAAGGGAGAGAAGTGATAGGGGATACTGGAGCGGGTGGGGGCAAGAGACCTCTCTTTGATCTTTTCTTTTGATCTTGACCAAAATGTCTAGACTGAAGGGCACTGTTGCTGCTCTCACTTACCTGCTAATACTTGCCTTGCCCCCTTGGTTCCTCTGTAAGCATGGACAGACATGAATTGGTATAAACCCGTTTTATCAGTCACCAAGCTAGTCCTGACCCCACTTGGTGCTTTCTCTTTCTTCCTTGGATTACATGGTCCAGAACCCAGCATCTACCAGCAAGGGCCCTTCTACAGTGATAGATACCTCTTTTTATTAAAGAGTAGAAATGAACATCAAATGGAGGAGAGGATGGAAGTTTTACTACTGACAGAGAATATCTCCTGCCCAATTTGAAAGCAATCAGTGACATTCCAGCTGTCATACGTAGACGTTCATCAGACAGCTCAACTGAATCTTGCTAAAACCAAGTGAATCTTCATGTAGATCAGGTGTCTTTAACAGAGAAAAGGTATTTCGTGGTTCCAAACTGTGACTTTTGTTCTTCAAGTTCTTTAGTTCACAGAGGGCATCATATTAGATGAGAGAATGTGAGTATCTCATCATATATTCTTGACTATAACTTTGAAACATATTGAAATTTCTTGCTGGCCGTAACTTAGTAATAACACCTTCACAAGCAAGTAACAATAGCCTTTGTTTACCTTTGAACTTAAAACTTTGGAAACAAGGAGAGCTATCATATACCTATTAAAAAAAATCTGTAGTACAATCCAGTTTTAAATCCAGTTTCTGTTCTCAGTTATGGCCAGTATTAGCTGGGTAGAGTACTCATACACTCAGTGTTCTGAGTAGTGAATAATCTATTCTGATGTCCAAATCTAATGTGGACAGTTTCTGCAGGTATTAAGGACAGACATGTTAATCTTTATAGAAATGGCAAGGAAATTAAAGTAACTTTGAAATTCTGTTCTGTATGGTTCTGTCCTAGGCTGTTTTACCTTGAAGAATCTCATTTAATCTTGTAAATATTTGCTGTTATGCCTATTTTTCTATTTTATATTAAACATAGAGGAATCTAACGTTTCAAAAGACTAAATAATTTGCCTAAAGTTAGCCAATTAGATACAGACCTGGAAATTAAATCCAGAAATTTACCTCTTCAAAACCCATGTGTTTTCTCCCTGAGTGAGGCTCTCTCACCCTTTAATCAAATAGATTAGGACAGTGCTAAAAGTGCTATAACAGGGTATTGTTACTAAAGAAGAATTTGTTTCTTGAAGTCACAAAAATATGTGATTGGTGTTAAGTAAGCTTTATTGTGTCCTGGGGTTGAGAATGGTGTATTACCATAGTGCTGATATTTCTAGGGGCATTTTTATGACATACATTCAGTCATACTGTTTACTACTGACTTTTAGAATGATAAAAAAATCCTCCTTTCTCTCTGATTTAGGAGCACGTCTCTTGATGTGGAGCCTATCTATACATTCAGAGCTCATAAGTAAGTGTGTGCTTTTTCGTTGTGTTAAATCAACATCATTGTAAATCAGTCTGATTAGTATATTTTATTTTCTTTCATGTATGTATTTGTGGTATGTGTTTTTTTTGTATTTGGTAGCATTTTTTTTTTGTAAATGTAAAAGAAAGTGGCAGATAATGTAACATTAACGACAAGTATGTCACTACCAAATAGGGATCCTTGCTGAAATTAGGTATTATTTGCATGATGTTTAGATGATGTATATATCTCTCTCTTAAAATGAAGTTGAGGCAGTTAAGTTTAATTATTAGAAATCCTGATCTTTTTTTCCTTAAAGATAACCTAGGTAAAAATACCTGAGACATTTAAAAAATTGTGGTTACATTTCATGCTTTTCCTGTTTCCATTTAAGTTTAAGAAATGTACCTGTTCACTCGTTTTAGCACAGAGGTTGGCATACGTTTTATATATAAAAAGGGTGAGATAGTAAATGCTTTTTAGGCTGCGTATTTAATGTATATTCTTGGTTTTAGTTTAGTTTTGTATTACAGCATTTTAAAAAGGTAGAAACTGTAAGTGCTTTAGGATTGTACAAAAACAGTTCACTGGTTGGATTTGATCCATAGGCCATAGATCACTAACCACTGGTTTAGCAGAAGAAGAAAAATGAATAGTGCTTTGATAATTTTATTTGTTGTACAAAATCGAAAAAGAGAAAGCCGTTTGAAAAACTAAGCATTCTTATTTCTAACTAATTCCAATATCAAATAGATTTTTTGAGGATGGAAATTGGTTTTTTCTCCCAGAGGTCCAGTGCTCTGTGTGGTGATGAGCAGCAGTGGTGAGCAGTGCTACAGCGGCGGTGCTGACGGCCTGATCCAGAGCTGGAGCACCACCAACCCCAACGTCGACCCCTACGACTCCTACGGTATGTGACTCCCCAAAGTAAAACGTTCTCTTGTTAGGCGTTTTATATTGCATATATGGATAAAGTGAGACGTTTTTGAAAATAAATTTATTTTGTTAAAAAGGGTTTCTGTATTTGGGAATCAATTTGATATATATATAATGCTAAAAAAAAAAGAGGGAAAATAATGTATTTTTCCTGAGAAAAGAGTTCCCACCCCCAAGTCTTACTGATTGAAAATGCTGGCTTGATTGACAGTTGTTTTCTTCATTTGTAGGCATGTGTACAATACTTGATACATTATTATTAATCAATGATTGTATTTTGTCACTATTCTTGACAAATATTTTTGAAGGAAAATGAATGTTGGCATCATCTTCTTGATCAATTATTTACAGAGTATAGAGGCTAATGATTTTCAAAGTGTATAACACCAAAATATTTAAAAGACTTTTAAAAATTAAGAAGTACCCTTTAGATTTGGAAACAGCACCATGAATCAAAAAATTGTATAATCCATCACTAGATATTATCATAAATTCTCTTTCAACTATTTTGATTTTCTCTTTAAATTCTCCATAAATTCTAGAATGATATGGAGTGTCATATTTGTCATAAAACCATAGTTTATTTTTATTATCATTTTAGATTAATTTTACCACTAAACCTAAGTAAAGATAAGGAATTCAGTAACCAAAATATTCTCCCAACATTTATTTAGTAAGCATTTAACATTTATTTTGTGAAAGATAACACCCTCTCTCCTGCTGCAGTTCTCTTCTGGATTTATCTGTTTCATACTTTTTGTCACTTCCTTTATCCCTCTTTCAGAGATCAGTTGACCTCATTCTATCCCAAGCCAACCCTTTCCCTTTCGCTGTTGACCTCCTTCTCTTGTTTCCTTTGAGACTGCACTCTCTTTTCTTTTTTGCTGCCTCTCTTTTTTGTGCTCATCTGAAGACTTACCCTTTTTGCTCTCTTTCCATCCCCTGAGCATATAGTAAATTCAAGTTTCTCCCATCCTGGGCAAGAAGAAGCCTTTTGTGACTCCATTTCCCTGTCTGGTTCTTTTTTTTTTTTCCCCTTAATTTATTTATTTCAATTGGAGGCTAATTACTTTACAATATTGTAGTGGTTTTTGCCATACATTGACATGAATCAGCCATGGGTGTACACGTGTCCCCCATCCTGAACCCCCCCTCCCACCTCCCTCCCCATCCCATCCCTCAGGGTCATCCCAGTGCACCAGCCCTGAGCGCCCTGTCTCATGCATCCAACCTGAACTGGCGATCTGTTCCACATATGATAATATGCATGTTTCAGTGCTATTCTCTCAGATCATCCCACCCTTGCTTTCTCCCACAGAGTCCAAAACACTGTTCTGTGCATCTGTGTCTCTTTTGCTGTCTCGCATATGGGATCATCGTTACCATCTTTCTAGCCTCTCTTTCTTCCCGTGTCTCTTTGGTCTAGAAAACACAATTATTAGTTACTGATTCTGTGTTCTTTCACTGTACATCATCCCTCTTCATTCTGTTTGTGGCTATGCCACTTAAATTCAAAGAAGTATCAATAACTATCTAACTGGCTGATCCAAGAGATATTTTACAATTCTTACTTTACTTGATGTACTGGCTATCTGAAACTGTGGACCACTCCATCCTTTTTGAAATCTTTTCACTATAGGCTTTTTTGACACAACTGTATGACAGTTTCTATCCCCTATCCGTTGTAAACTCCTTTTATTTTTCTCACCTTAAAAATATTGACATTTATTGAGGCTAGACCCTAACTCGTTTTTTGCGTTGTATACATATTCTTTGGTAGACTGAATCCACTTTGTGGTTTTATATACTGTTGACTCATCAATCTCTTTTTTAAGCCTGAGACTTCCTACACAGCATTTCAAAATGGCTGTCTCATTGTCCATAAATCCCTACAAGCACTGTTTCTTCTTCCACATATTCTTAATTTTTTTTGGTCATAGCATGCAGCTTGGGGGAATCTTAGCTCCCCAACCAGGGATCGAACCCATGGCCCTGGCAGTGAGAGCATCAAGTCCTAACCACTAGACTATTAGGGAAGTCTGTTTTCAAATATTCTTTATATATTCTTTATCAGGTGGTGGCAGTACCAAACTTATCCAAACTAGAAACCCAAGAGTTATCCTTGATTCTTTGTACTATTTTACTATCTATCACTTATTAATTACTATACCTTTTTGTTAATACCCCCTAAATATTTCTTGAATTTACTCCTTTTCTGCCCCTTTTATCACTGTCCTCGCTTTGATTTTCATCTTCACTCTCCCAGTCTTCTGAAACAGTCCACTTGCCTTCATCTTGTTTCTTTCCAATCTCTTCTACATTGTAATCAGAGTTACCATATTAAATACTGCTTCACACTGCTGCTTCTGGGAATCCTTTCAGTGTTTCTCTGGTGCTTTTAGGGTAATTTACTAAGTATGTCATAGGCATCCCACCATAAACTGGCCACTCTCATCTCACCCATTTCTTGCCTCAAATTTCACAGTGCAGTAATACTGAATTTCTTATAAATGTCCTGACATAGCATTCTCTTTTTCCTTTTTTGAGTTTGTAGGAGCTGCCTCCTTTGCCAGGAATGCCTTCCCTCTGCCCTTTGACAGGCCAACATCTATACACTCTAGGTGTTATTCTTTCCAAGTGTCCAGTCACTCTCTTTAGTAACTGGTACCGGCCACTGTTATTGTACTTAAACCACATTACTTTTTGAAGACAGAGCTGGTATTGTGTCTAATCATCTGCATGACCCCTGCATCTAGCATAGTGCCAAATACACAGTGTACCTCCAATAAATATTTTATGGTATAACTAAAGAGGATATAGAACAAATAACACCAGTGACATTGTAAACTTAACATCTCTGAACTGTCTTGAAAGTACAACTTCTAGAGTCATTGTGAGGGTTAATAAGTAAAATTTCCAATTTGGCTTTTATCATGAAATGCTCTTTCCTGGCTCCCCACCCCCCCCACCACATGCATATCATTTGTACGTCTTGTTTGAGAATTTGGGGATTTCTGTAGGTCTCAGTTCATGTCCATTAAGAATGTTAGAAGCCTGTTGCTCCCAAGAGGTAAGACGGTAGTCATACCATCATAGCACAAGTGACCCTAAGGGTGTGTGCCAGGTGCTAAGGACCTCAGAGGAGGGAAAGGGTCTCTGCTCACTTCCTCAGGGAATGTGAGTTGTGGTTTCTCTGAGAGTAGATTAAATCCTAATGGCTTGTGTTAACATGCTTTAAAAAAAAAAAAAAAAAAAATCAGACAAATGGGAAGAAAAAAAGGGAGGAAGAAAGAAATGGCTGATCTTTTTAAGGAGAAAAATATGTACTTTAAAATTTTAATTTAGACATTTTAAACCCTATATTTGCATTGTTTCCAGGCCTGTTCTTGCTACATTTCAAAAGAATAACAGAAACTAGGAAGTATATTTTATACTTTCCGTTTGTGTCTTTTACTTTCCACTGGACTCTCTCAGTACCTTTATGATTTGTGCTTTTGCCCTGCATTCTTGCTGTTCTTGCAGATCCTTCTGTCTTAAGAGGCCCTCTCTTGGGCCACACGGATGCGGTCTGGGGCTTGGCCTACAGTGCAGCGCACCAGCGTCTGTTGTCCTGCTCAGCAGATGGCACTCTCCGTTTGTGGAATGCCACTGAGGTTGCTCCGGCCTTGAGTGTGTTTAGTGATAATCAAGGTACATGCCTTTTTCTCCTTTTTCTTACAGAGTCTTTTATAAAATGTCTTATTCTAAAAGAAACAAGTAGATGATTCTATAGACACTTACTGTTCTAAATTTAATTTGAAGGGTTTTCTTTTTAAGTAGTGAAAATATATTTGCTTGAATTTCCAATTTAGTTTGTATAATTTTAAAAAGCATACTATTTGGTGAAGTAGCAGGCATTTGTTTTGAATTTTTAAAAATTGAAATAATTTATATACAGTCAAAAACAAATATTAAGGATACATTTTCCTGAGTTTGACAAATGCATGAAAGTTTTGCTCCTATCAAGATAGAGAACGTTTCCTTCAGTGCCCCGAAAGTTTCTCTGTGTTATTCACAGTCATCTCCTCCCCTCATTCCCAACCAGAGGTACCCACTGTTATGGTTTCTTTTGTTATAAATGAGTTTTGTCTATTCTGAAACTTCATGTAAATGAAGTTGTACAATGTATACTCTTTTTACATCTGACATTTTACTCGTACTGTAATGTTCTTGTTGTTTATCCATGTGGTAATAAATGTTAATAATTTAATTTTATTATTTGTAGTATTTCTTTAAACCACTTTGTTTATAATTTACCTCTTGATGAACATTTGGCTTGTTTCTAGATTTTTCCTATTATGAACAAAACTCCTATGAACATTTGTATTTTCTTTTTTAATCACAGGCAGGTAAAGACCTGTAAATAGAATTTTGGGGCTCTAGAAGTAGATTTATGTATTTAACTATTTAACTTTATGTGGCATCACCAAACTTTCTTTGAAAGTGGTTGTGCCATGTTTTACCACTGATTGCAATGTGTGAAAATTCCAGGCGCCCCACATCCTTAATTATAAACATTTGTTGTTGCAGGTAAAGACCTGTAAATAGAATTTTGGGGCTCTAGAAGTAGATTTATGTATTTAACTATTTAACTTTATGTGGCATCACCAAACTTTCTTTGAAAGTGGTTGTGCCATGTTTTACCACTGATTGCAATGTGTGAAAATTCCAGGCGCCCCACATCCTTAATTACAAACATTTGTTGTTGACAGTGTAGTTAATTTTAGCCATTTTGATGGGTGTGTGCAGCTGTATTTCATTGTCTTTTTAAGTTGTATTCCTTTGGTGGCTATTTTGAGGACTTTTTTTGTCTGCTCATTGTCCATTAATGTTATCTTCTTCTGGAAGATACACATTTTTGAATTGTTAGTTTACTTAACTTAGATTTTGAACCAGATTTTAAAAATCAGATTATGATCATATATACATAGAATTTCATTTTTAATATTTACAAATTAGTTCCAGATTTTAACCAAGTTTTACCCTATTCTAAATGATAAATAAAATTGTCTTCTTTATTCGTGAGCTGCCATAACTTGTGCCTAGGTTTTTTTTTTTCTCTTTTTTTTTTTTAAAAATATGGAACGCTTCACGAATTTGCGTGTCATCCTTGCGCAGGGGCCATGCTAATCTTCTCTGTATCGTTCCAATTTTAGTATATGTGCTGCCGAAGCGAGCACTGTGCCTAGGTTTTGATGAGTTGCCTGCGTTTGATGTTTGTATGACTCTACCAATAAATAGCAATTTGAAATTTTGCTTCTTGAATTCCATATTTTTAGTGAATTAGAATTCCTCGTAACTCACTAAATTTAGATGGGCTTTTAAAATGAAGAATTCCCTTGATGCCGCCCTAAACCTCAGGTTGATTTGAGATGGAAGTAGAAAAATTTGTAGTCCATATGTTTTCCATTTATTCCTAAATAAAGGCTTGGATTCAATAAATACAGTAACTGAGTGACTGGTAGAAGATGTGGTAAACAAGTAAGGATAGTAAAACAAACTAGGACTAAAAGAGCTAATGAGCTTTGTTTTCTTCTTACATGGCTGCTTGTTCTGCTGTATTTGAAACATATTGTAAAGTATACCCTAACTGACATTCTCTTCTAATATGTTTTGACTTATAGAATTGGGAGTCCCTGCCTCTGTGGATCTGGTGAGCAGTGACCCAAGCCATATGGTAGCATCATTCAGCAAAGGATACACAAGCATCTTTAACATGGAAACACAACAACGCATTCTCACTTTAGAATCCAACCTAGATTCAAGTATGTATACCAATTTAAAGTAGTATGTATTTGGATCAATTTTTTAGTGTTATCAAAATTAGAATTACTAGAGTCAACAATGAAAAATACTTGTCATTATAAAGTGTTCTGCCTCAAGATCATATAACACAGTTATATGTGAAGGATATAATGATTTATAGTTGATTTTAAGTCTTTAGGTTAAGTTTATTCACATTTATAAGTTTACTGGTTGAAGTAGCATTTGATCTATTCTAAAGAGAAGTCAAGTTTAATTTTATACCAATTGTTTGGTTTTCAGTTCTATTTGAAGAAAATAACATTTATTCTAAATACAGGCGTATCTTGGAGTTATTGTAGGTTCAGTTTCAGACCTGCGAAATAAAGCACATATATATCACAATAGAGTTAGTCACATAAAGCTTTTGTTTTTCCAGTGCATATTAAAGTTAGGTTTACACTATACTAGAGACTGTTAAGTGTATACCATAATTAAATTAAAGTGTGTACCTTAAATTAAAAATATTTTGTTGCTGAAAAGTGCTAACTATCATCTGAGCCTTCAGTGAGTCACAGTCTTTTTGCCTGGGGGAGAGTCTCACCACAGTGCTCATGGCTGACTGATCAGAGTGGTTGGGGTGACTGTGGCAGTTTCTTAAATAAGACAACAGTGAAGTTTGCTGCATCAATTGACTTCCTTTCACGAACAACTTCTCTATAGCATGCATGGATGTTTGATAGCATTCTACTCACAGTAGAACTCCTTTCAGAATGAATGGGAGTCAGTCTTTTCAAACCCTGCCACTGCTTGATCAATAAGATTTATATAATTATGTGACCTTTGTTGTCATTTCAACAGTCTTCACAGCATCCTCCCCAAGAATACATTCCTTCTCAGGAAACCACTTTCTTTGCTCATCCATAGGAAGCATTTCCTAATCCATCATGGGTTTATCATGAGATTGCAGCAGTTCAGTCACGTGATCAGGCTTCACTTCTAATTCTAGTTCTCTTGCTATTTCCACCATGTTCAAAACTTCCTTCACTGAAGTCTTGAACCCCTCATAGTCATCCATGAGGGTTGGAACTAACATTTTCCAAACTCCTGTTTGTGTTGACATTTTGGCTGCTTCTCATGAATCACAAATACTTTTAATGGCATCTGGAATTGTAAATCCTTTCCAGAAGGTTTTCAGTTGACTTTGCTCAGATCCATCAGAGAAATCACTATCTATGGCAGCTGTAGCCTCAAGAAATGTATTCCTTAAATAATGAGACTTGAAGGTATCAGGGTATCAAGACAAGGTAATGAGACTTGAAGGTATCAAGACTTCTTGATCCATGGCTGTAGAATGAACGTTTTGTTATGAGGCATGAAAAGCATGAATCTTGTACGTCTCTATCAGAGCTCTTGGATGACATTGTCAGTGAATGATAATATTTTGAAAGGAATCTTCTTTTCTGAGCAGTAGTTCTCAAGAGTAGGCTTAAAATATTCAGTAAACCATGTTGTAAGCATATATGCTGTCATCCAGGCTTTGTTGTTCCCTTTATAAAGCAAAGGCAGAGTAGATTATTATAATTCTTAAGGATCATAGAATTTTCAGAATGTTAAATGAGCATTGGCTTCACTGTTAAGTCACCAGCTACATTAACCCCTAACAAGAGAGTCAGCCTGTTGAGACTTTGAAGCCAGGTATTGACTTCCCTTTAGCTATGAAAGTCCTAGGTGGCAATTTCTTCCAATTGAAGGCTGTTTTGTCTACATTGATCTGTTATTTAGTGTAGCCACCTTTATTCATTATCTCAGCTAGATCTGGATAAATTGCTGCAGCTTCCATATCAGCACTTGCTACTTCACTTTGCACTTTTATGTGATAGAGACAGCTTCTTCTTTTTTTTTTTTCCATTTATTTTTATTAGTTGGAGGCTAATTACTTTACAATATTGTAGTGGTTTTTGCCATACATTTACATGAATCAGCCATGGATTTACATGTGTTCCCCATCCTGATCCCCTCTCCCACCTCCCTCCCCATCCCTTCCCTCTGGGTCTTCCCAGTGCACCAGCCCTGAGCACGTGTCTCATGAATCCAACCTGGGCTGGCGATCTGTTTCACCCTTGATAATATACATGTTTCAATGCTATTCTCTCAGATCATCCCACCCTCGCCTTCTCCCACAGAATCCAAAAGTCTGTTCTTTACGAGACAGCTTCTTTCCTTAAACTTCATGAACCCACTTCTGCTAGCTTCAAACTTTTCTTCTGCAGCTTCTCACCTCTTTCAGTCTTTGTAGAATTAAAGAGAGTTAGGACCTTGCTCTAGATTAGGCTTTGGCTTAAGGAAATGTGGCTGGTTTGATCTTTTATCCAGACCACTAAAACTTTCTCCACATTGTTTTGCATTCTTATCATCTATGTTTTCACTGGAGTAGCATTTTTAATTTTCTTCAAGAACTTTTTCCTTTGCAATCACAACTTGGCTAACTGTTTGGAGCTAAAGACCTAGCTTTCAGCCTATCTTTTTGACCTGTCTTCCTCACTAAGCTTAACCATTTCTGGCTTTTGATTTAAAGTGAGAAGGGCGCATAAGTCTTCCTTCATTTGAACACTTGGTCATTGTAGGGTTATTGATTGGTCTAATTTCAGTATTTTTGTGCTTCAGAGACTTAGGAAGGCTCCCCCGAGAGGGAAAGAGATGGGGTTTTACAGCTGGTCGGTGGAGCAACCAACCAGTATTTATCAAGTTCACCATCTTATATGGGTGCAGTTCATAGCACCCCAAAACAATTATATTAGTAATATCAAGGATTAGAAACCACAGATCACCATAACAAATAATAACAATTAATATTATTGTTAATAATAATAGATATAAAAGTTTGAAATACTGTAAGAATTACCAGAATGTGACATAGACACAAAGTGAACAAATTTCTATTGAAAAAATGGAACCAATAGACTTGCTAAATACAGAGTTGCCACAGACCTTCAATTTGTTAAAAAACATGATATTTGCAAAGCACAACAAAATATTATATGCAATGCCTGTATAAAATAAATGTATTTTTCATAGTTATATTTTTAATTATAGTTCCTATACAAAATTATGTTACAGGTATACAGTATAGTGATTCACAATTTTTTTTTTTCTTTTTTTTTAACTTTACCTTCTTTTTTTTTTTATTTTTATTAGTTGGAGGCTAATTACTTCACAACATTTCAGTGGGTTTTGTCATACATTGATATGAATCAGCCATAGATTTACATGTATTCCCCATCCCACCTCCCTCTCCACCTGATTCCTCTGGGTCTTCCCAGTGCACCAGGCCCGAGCACTTGTCTCATGCATCCCACCTGGGCTGGTGATGTGTTTCACCATAGATAATATACATGCTGTTCTTTTGAAACATCCCACCCTCACCTTCTCCCACAGAGTTCAAAAGTCTGTTCTGTATTTCTGTGTCTCTTTTTCTGTTTTGCATATAGGGTTATCGTTACCATCTTTCTAAATTCCACATATATGTGTTAGTATGCTGTAATGTTCTTTATCTTTCTGGCTTACTTCACTCTGTATAATGGGCTCCAGTTTCATCCATCTCATTAGGACTGATTCAAATGAATTCTTTTTAACAGCTGAGTAATATTCCATGGTGTATATGTACCACAGCTTCCTTATCCATGATTCACAATTTTTAAAAGTTATTCTCCACTTTTAATTATTATAAAATATTGGTTGTATTCCTCGTGCTGTACAGTATAACCTTGTAGCTTATTTTATACCTAATAGTTTGTACCTTGTACTTCCCTACTCCTATATTGCCCTTACCTCCTCATAATTTTATCTTTAAAATCAGCTTCTTTTCATAAATGGCACAGTTCAGTACTGATTAGAAAACAGATCAAGTTGTGCCTCTCAGAATCCCAAATCTGAATCTTCTTACTGTATACAGGAAACCAGGAAATAATTACTCAGATTGTGAAGAAGATAATGCAGAATCCTTTGGAGTTTTGCCTTTTATAACCTTTACTTTCTGCCTTTAGGCTTCAAACAAACAGTAAGTTTAGGCTGCAGTTGATAAAACTGCGTACACGTACAGTGTTGTTTTAATCTGAGAACTAGCTTTAAAAATGATGAGTGTGCTCATGTGCATGAATATATGTGGCTCTGTCTCCTCTCCCTTTTATCTTTTTCTCTCAAAAAATTCCTTCATTCCATTTTGGCTTTCTTCATTTTCTCTTTCCAATCTGTTGTTCTTTGTTTTCTCCTGGTATCCTTTAAGAATTATTTAGGGAGGTAGGTTTGAATGGAGCTTTGAACTATTTGGATGTAAAAGAGACAAAAAAGTAAAAACTGAGATTATGGAATAGGAAAATAAATTTTTTCTTTTTGCCAAGAAATATATTTTAGACGTTAAGTAAATTTAAAATAGTGCTTAGATATATGACTTAGAGCTACTATAGTAAGATGAAAAACCAGTATGAAATTAAGAAGGTTTTAAACATTTAAAAAATTTCCTTCAGAGATCATCATCAATTCTTTGAATGTTCTCAGCATAAATGTTGATTTTAATGACTGATACAAATTAATAAGATCTCAAGTCTAGGGTTTCCCTGGTGGCTCAGATAAAGAATCTGCCTGCAGTGCAGGAGACCAGGTTTGATCCCTGAGCTGGGAAGATCTCCTGGAGAAGGAAATGGCGACCCACTCTGTTATTCTTACCTGGAGAATTCAACGGACACAGGAGCCTGGCAGGCTATAGTCCATGACGTCAAAAAGAATAGGACAGGACTGAAAGACCTAACACTTTCACTTTCACTTTTTTTCACTTTCAAGTCCAGTGAGTTAGATGAATAAACTGAGTAGGAAATTCCATTTTCCCCCAAGATGTTTAACTGTAAAGTCATTTGACTTTTTTGCCTGATCAGTTCAGTTCAGTCACTCAGTCATATCTGACTCTTTTCAACCCCATGGACTGTAGCATGCCAGGCTTTCCTGTCCATCACCATTTGCTCAAACTAATGTCCATCAAGTCAGTGATACCATCCAACCATCTCATCCTCTGTTGTCCCCTTCTCTTACTACCTTCAGTCTTTCCAGCATTAGGGTCTTTTCCAGTGAGTCAGTTCTTCCCATTAGGTGGCCAAAGTATTGGAATTTCAGCTTCAGCATCAGTCCTTCCAGTGAAGATACAGGACTGATTTCCTTTAGGATTGACTGGTTTGATATCCTTGCAGTCCAAGGGACTCACAAGAGTCTTCTCCAACACCACAATTCAAAAGCATCAATTCTTCGGCACTCGGCTTTCTTTATGGTCCAACTCTCACATCCATACATGACCACTGGAAAAACCATAGCTTTGACCAGACGGACCTTTGTTGGCAAAGTAATGTCTCTGCTTTTTAATATGCTGTCTAGGTTGGTCATAGCTTTTCTTCCAAGGACCAAGCATCTTTTAATTTCATGGCTGTAGTCACCATCTGCAGTGATTTTGGAGTCCAGAAAAATAAAGTCAGCCACTGTTTCCACTGTTGCCCCATCTATTTGCCATGAAGTGATGGGACCGGATGCCATGATCTTAGTTTTCTGAATGTTGAGCTTTAAGCCAACTTTTTCACTCTCCTCTTTCACTTTTATCAAGGAACTCTTTAGTTCCTCTTCGCTTTCTTCCCTGAGGGTGGTGTCATCTGCATCTCTGTGGTTATTGTTATTTCTCCCAGCAATCTTGATTCCAGCTTGTGCTTCATCCAGCCCAAAATTTTGCATGACGTACTCTGCATATAAGTTAAATAAGCAGGGTGACAACATATTGCCTTGACATATTCCTTTCCCAATTTCCAACCAGTCCGTTGTTCCATGTCCAGTTCTAACTGTTGCTTCTTGACCTGCATACAGATTTCTCAGGCAGCAGGTAAGGTGGTCTGGTATTCCCATCTCTTTAAGAATTTTCTACAGTTTGTTGTGATCCACACAGTCAAAGCCTTTAGCATGGTTAATAAAGCAGAAGTAGATGTTTTTCTGGAATTCTCTTGCTTTTTCTATGATCCAGCATTTGATTGTTTGATCTCTGGTTCCTCTGCCTTTTCTAAATCCAGCTTGAACATCTAGAAGTTCTTGGTTCATGTACATTTGAAGCCTAGATTGGAGAATTTAGAGCATTACTTTGCTAGTGTGTGAGATGAGTACAATAGTGTGATAGTTTGAACATTCTTTGGCATTGCCTTTCTTTGGGATTGGAGTGAAACTAGAAGCATTTTCTGAAGAAGACTCCCAAGAACGTTTTGAAAAAAGGCAGCATTCATGGAATAAGTGATAACTCTTAGATTATGATGATACGTCCTGACATTTCCTAAATTACCAATTTGATTAGAGTTAGGTGAAACACACTTATTGCTCTCTACTGTGACTACTGTAGTCCCTTAGCTGTTTATGTTTGACTATGTTATTGTATTATGGAATTTAGTAGGTGTTTTTTAAATTGAAGTTCACACCAAACATGTTTTAAGCTAAAAGTGAATTTTGTATAATTTAGAAGGATGAAAGATGTTTGTTCTTAGAATCGGAATAAATTACCAGCCTTCTTGCCAGTGGTGATTGGGCTTGATTAAGTTGAAGGTAGTTGAAAGAGGTAATTGAGTATTTGTGAGTCCACTTCTCAGTCGCAAGCTGAATATAAATAAATATTTGGAGGATTGTTTTAGGTTCATTGTTCGAATAATGGCTGGTAGGTCTTTATTTCTAGTGTTCTTTGCGTTTGCTGACTTTTACTTATCTGACTTACCATCAAGTGGAGAAACTTCCTTAAAAAGTATTATTAAATAAGAACTCTCTTTTGCCTGATTTCTATCATACTCATTTTCTAGATCTCAAAGTAATTGAAGCTCTTCTCAGAAACCTCTCTCTCAAAATATATGGGCTGTTTTACTTAAAGTATTTTTGTTGTTGTTGTTATTCTCCTGATAGACCTTCCAGAGGATATTGCACAATGGTGTGTTATTTCTGGTGGAAAAAGCATCCATAGTATGAATTTTGAATCTAAATTCTTTTTCTAGGACCATTTAAAATGAGTGTAGCCAACCCATTGTTCATTCCACATGGTCAGGTGACTTTTATTGTGCACATAGATAACAGACTGGGTGGCCACCTGCTGTCAGCATTGGAAAAAAGACTGTTTTCAGCTTTTAAGAGGTCATGTTTCTAGGTACCATATGAAAATCCAGTAGACTAATATTGGAGCTATTTTTAACTGTACGTAGTTGTATTTTCTGTTATGAGTATAACTTCATGATACTTATTCTGAGATTTAAAAAAATTTAAGAACACTTTATTTTTGAAGTTTTAAGTTTAAAGAAAAGTTTCAAAAATAGTATAAGAACTTCTGGTTACACTTCACCCAGATTCACTAGTTTTTAACCTTTTGCCATGTTAGTCACATTTACTTTGTCATTCTGTGCATGTGTGTGTACTTTAAAATTCTGAGCCACTTAAGAGACAGTATATCCCTATACCCCTAGGTCCTTTAGCATGTAATTCCTAAGAACAAGGGCATTCTCTGGCAGCATATTACATTATCAAAATCAAGGCATTTACAATGACACCACGCTATTGTATGAGTTATTATTTACACTCAAATTTGCTGGTTGCCCCAATATATACTCTGTAAGGACATTCCTTCTTCTTCCAAGACCCTGATATTAATATAATAATTATTTTAACTTTGATGTATCTTAAATTAGTGTTATCTTTTTGTAGATTTTTCCTTATCAAAAGTATGGTAACAAAAATCACTACATATAAGTTATTCATAATTGATTTCCATTTGATTAAAGACTTTCAGGAGGAACTTGTGATAGTGTAGGTACTTTTTTTAACAGTTGGCTGATTTGCATGAGTCATCTAGTTTGGGTAGAGTAGGCATTGGGATAGGTACTGGCTTTGTTACCATGATTTTGGGGGCTGTAACAGCTGTTTTCTGCACCTCAGTTCATTCACTAGGTTAAGGACCTAATGACAATTGGCCCGCCTGTCTCAGTGTGCATGTATAATTAAGATCTCTTTGAAAATTATTAAATAGTGTACAAAGAGTACTGTTAGGATGCTGTTTTCAGATTCCATACATGGTAGATTACCAATTGATGACCATTTCTATTTTGAAGACTGAAGAGTTAAGAATCTCCCTTTGTCATGTTTCTCTTTCGATAATGACCATGTGATAAAGAGCTCTGTTCCTAGACAAAGCTGAGATTTAAATTTGGAAATTATCCACATGAAATAATGATGGAATTTTCTGAAAGTGGCAGAAGTATCATAGACCACTGTCAAGTGAGAGATGCCCATGGCTCTGGGCTAATTTCTCAGTGGCATCCCTACAGAGCAGGTGGTGGAAAGGAAATTCTAATTTCCAAGTACTTCTAGATTTGTCAGTAGAGTGTTTCTCAGACGAGTCTCATTTCCCAACATCACAAGTTATGAACACAGTTGCAGAATAAATGAACTAAAGACAAATTAAAAGTCCATCATCTACTTTTCCAGGCGCTTATGTGAATGTTCAGTTCTTTTTTGTGTGAAGAAATGATAGCTTTGAAAAATTTGTGTTGCTCTTTAATTTTCTCTTTTTAGCAGCCAACTCTTCCTGCCAAATAAATAGAGTCATCAGTCACCCCACTCTTCCCATCAGCATCACTGCTCATGAAGACAGGCACATCAAATTCTATGATAACAATACAGGTAAGAATGTATTTAAATTGATTATTATTGAAAAAAAAATCATAACTAATTTTGGTGTCTGTCGGTGGCTTTATGGTCAGGGAATAGGCACTGAAACACAGATTCTCTCCCAGATCATTTGTTTTTACTTCATCTAACTCTGCAAAGAATCAGTGTTCATGATAGCATATGGGATCATCTTAGTTTATTTAGTAGTAAATAGGTGCTATATTTTGGCCCTAGACCAAGGTTATTACTCAGAACATAATGAAAAATTCATTCAGATAGCAATAAAATGTTAATATATTGTGGAAAAGTAGAAACATGTTGGAAGTATGGGCATATGATCATTATATTTTGTTTAAAATTGTTTAATTTTTTAAGATCCTTAGTGTTACAGATGGAAAACCCCTGAGTCATTCGATTTGTTTTTCTATGGACTAATTTTTTTTTTTTATAATACTGATTATTTGGTCCTGATGGATTTGCATTGGGGTATGGAAGCTTTCCCAGTTTTTCTTAGGTTATTTTTCACTAGTCTAAAGGAAATGCATGAAGAGCTGGTTGGGAGAAAAGTAGCCATATTTACTTGAGAATCTGCTGTCAACTTTTGTTAACTTTGTTTAGCTGCGATTGATGAATAATTTAGTATTTTTAATATCTTTCCATATACTCTTTCCACCAAAACTGTGGCCAGATTTTCTGTTCCTTTGTCTTTGTCACAGTCTCTTCTTCTCTTTCCACAACCCATAATTTGCTTGTAGCTTAAGGATGCAAAGTTAGTGATTAATAATGTCTGAGTTTTAGTTAATGAACATGGCTTAAGGGAATATTTGTGTACAAATTACTGACTTCCATATTGTGAAAGACAAAAATGTAATATGAAAGTTGAGCTTTTGTTTCTCATCATCACCATGGCTAGAGCAAGGAGGGAGACATGCATTGTTTTAGCAGTTCGGAAAGTCTTTGATGCAGAGAGGGGTGGCTGGTGGAGCCAGTACAGTGTGGTAGCTGACTGGTATTCAGGATGAAAAAAACTATTATTAAAGAGTAACAATCTCTTTTTCCAAAGGCAAACTGATCCACTCGATGGTAGCCCACCTAGAAGCCGTTACAAGTTTAGCAGTTGATCCAAATGGCCTGTACTTAATGTCTGGCAGTAAGTACAGCTTTGACTTATTTATTTATTCTTACTGTCTTCACATTTAATGTAATTTTTCTCTTAATTTCTTTTCTTTTAATATAGGTCATGACTGTTCAATACGTTTATGGAACCTAGAAAGTAAGACGTGTATCCAAGAGTTCACAGCTCATCGGAAAAAGTTTGAAGAATCAATTCATGATGTAGCTTTCCACCCATCCAAATGCTATATAGCCAGTGCTGGGGCGGATGCACTGGCTAAAGTCTTTGTATGACACAATGCATCATCTTCACCTTCTAGCTGTTTATAAGTAATCAACTGCACAAAAGAGATACAGAAGACCAGGGCAAGAGTCAACCCATCCAGCCCTTATGTTCTGCTGAAGGAGCACAGAGAACATTTGTTAAAGTATAGTTTTGCAATTCGTACACTGTTTTCTAAAACTAAGGTTTGTTCAGGTTGCTGCAAGCTCAGCTGAATCTGTGAGCCTGAAAACTTTAAAATTTTTCCCCAAACAGGAGCTTTTATTTCTGAGGTTGTTCTAATTCGCTAGGCAGGCCTGAGCGAAGAACAAACATAGGTTTAGCTTGTCCCTATTGAGTTAATAGGGCATATTATAAGGGATAATTGAAAAGCTTGATTACTGGGAATGAGTAGAGGAAGAATGGCAATTTAGACCTAGTTCTCCCCTGAGAAATCTTGTTAAACATGTTAGATAGTTAAAACGGTAATCTTTATCACATCTACTGTACTAACCCCTATGTGCATAATGACCAGACAGTGTTAAAATGAGTTTTTAATTTAGCTCTCCTTTCAACTGTTCTCATAAAGCACCTGGCAAAACATTTTACTTATTAGAGGGGAAAAAAAATGCAATAATATGTTAAATATATTACTATTCAGAAATGCTAAACAAATATTTAGTTTGTAAGCAGATTTCTATATTGTATTAACATTTTTGAAAATAGATTTGGTACCATTCTAAAGTTTAGCTGTCAAAAATACTCACCATTATGAAGAATAGTTGATATGAGTCTGCTTTTACTAAAGAATTTAACTTATTCAGGTTTAAGATTCTGTTTATTTTTAATGGCAAGCAGGGCATATCTTTATAATGATTTCTGTTAATTTTAAATTTCACTTTATTCATGTGATATTTATAGTATCAGAGTGATTATTTCATATTGATGAAATCATACCTTTTAGTGATTGAAAAGCTGGAAGTTACTTGCAACTACTCACCAGAACCCACGTAACCGTGCTTCACATGATCTCTTTCTTCTTTGTCTCTGATATTAAAATTATCTGACACCTACCAAAAATAGTTCATAATTATTATGTTTTAATAGTCCAAAGGGTATGGTTACCCTCAGGCAGCTGCCTTTGCAGAATTACTAAATAAAGCAAATGTTTGTGCCCCAGAAGTTCCGTTATTAATATCTCCAAGAAGTAAAACCTCTTGGAAATCTGGATGGAATAGTTTGGTGTATAATATTGGCTAGAGGGTTCTGTCTTTCTTTCCCTTGCCCTACCCCACCTCCAGTGTTTCATTGGAAATACATAGCATGTTTTAATGGGCAGTGAGTCAATATTGTTTCTGGGGAAAACCATGTCTTAAAGGCCCAGGGTTCTTTGAGCTCACCTTACCAATGACCCACATATGGTCAGCTCTTGGGATTTACGTGACCCCACTGTCTGGACATGGTATGTAGACCTTATCCCTGCAGCTGTCTCCCGTCTTCTTCATGCACTTTCTTATTTGCCCAATATGGCAGAGACCAATCTGGAAATCAGAAATGTTACTAATTCCCAAATTTTCAGCAAAATGTACTTTTAATAGGCTCTCAGATGTAATTTCTACATTCCTATGCCCACATATTCCATTATCATAGCAATGGCACTTCTTATACCTACATCTACTCCCTGAAGAAGTATTAACATGATAGTGTGGATATTAATTGACAATTTTTCTTTAAAATTTCTGCTTATCTGCCTCAAGAATTCTGCAGTATACAGGCAGGTTTTCTTTAAGGACCTTTGTTAAATTTTCCTGGTTGATACACAGATACGCTTTATTTTGACACAGCTACCTTGTCATTTCATATGTGCTTAACAATGGGCTCAAGGGACTGCTTTGTATATTCAAATGAATTGACCTGGACATGAGCTACCAGGTAAATGTTTATATTCCTGTGCGGGTATAGAATTCCACGTTGTGTTTAGTGAATTCCTTTTTGGCTTCTTCACAAAGTAAATAAATGATATCACTGACCTAACATTTGTAGAAGGATACTGGAAAATTTCAGTCAGGTGCTCTTAATTGGCTTGTTTGTGATGGATGATTACAAGCTATTGTTCTACCAATTATTGCTTTAATTACCTTCCAGGGTGTTCAGTGCCTGCTTTACTTCTGTCAACTGGAATTCTCAAAACTAAGACACTCTCTTCACCTGCATTTTAGGTCTCATGGTTGGAATTTTTCTATTAGTAAGTGGAAAACAACCATGAGATATGTAGACTGTAGCGCAAGTGATGGAGCTGTTGCAAGTTCCTTAGAAAGCCAACGCTGTGCTCTTGGAGGTTGTACCCAGAAACAGGGGTTTCTTCTCCACTAGCACTGTTATGATCTCAGCCTAGAAATGAGCCAAAGCTGTCTTCCAGCCAGATAGAAGCATATATATGTGTGTGTGTTTGTCTGACTTTTCCCTCAGCCTATCAAAACTTCAATGAAAATTGACAAAATGAACAAATCCCAGATTTGAACAATGATTGAAATGCTTTCATAGTGCTTTATTTGTAAATATTTTGGATGAAATGTATTGGAAGAGTATGAAAATCAGCAGATGATGTGGGTCCCTGCCTTATTTTCATATGCTGTGGGTACATCCCTGGGAGCTTGCAGCACCCTTCTCGAAACTCAGCTGTCATATGGAGCTCATTTGCTACTCAAACCATAGACAGATATTTAACATAAGTGATATAATGACCTTCAGTATTTTTCTATTGAACACGTTTAGCAATTTTTGCCATTAAACAGAATAATTAGTTATGCAAAGTATTTAGCTTTTATAATCATTTTAGTTATGACTAAAAGGGGGGAAATTGAGCTGTATCACTGATAATGAACTTTGTGAGAAATTTTTTGTTTATCTGAGTTTCATTCCTTCAGTGTTCTTGCTATAAGTTTCTTTTGGAGATAATGATGAAGATTTATTTGAAAATGTCTAAAATGTGTGTATATTTTATAAATATATATTATATATATTGTAGGGATATATATAATATATATATAGACTATATATATTATATATATATATATTATATATATAAAACCATAGGTGCATTTTACTGTTTTGTATTTTCATTTTTGGAGGTAGTGTCCACAGCAGGTAATGACGAGTATGATGAGTGTTGTGCTGTTTGCTTTTGCAGTATAATATATAGTTCTAAATGTTTAAATTACTGTATATACGATATTCATTATAGGCTAGCATGCTTGTTTTAAAGACTGTCATTCTAGTTTATTAAAATCTGAATGTAAGAAAACCTGGCTATTCAAATGTGAATTGGGAAATGTTCCATTCTCAGTACTGAACTATTTCCATTGAGCATTCAGGATTTTTGACAAAACCGATACCATCAAGAAGGCAATAGCTAGAGAAAGAGAGGTGCCTTTAAAAAAAAAATACAAATTCAGCCTTACAGTGAGGATGAGGATTGAGTTGTTTTGTTGGGAAGAGGTGTGAGTGAGTGTGTGTGTGTGTGTGTGTGTGTGTGTGTGTGTGATGTTGTTAGAGTGCCCATCTATGAAGGTCCTGATTTGTGACCATCAGTGTCTTTTTAATGTGTCTGTAAAACTTCTAGGACTTCAGGGGACATTTCATGCGCTGTCTTCTTGCTCTTCTGAGCACCGTAGTACTTTCCAAGAATTATGAATGTGAATTCCTAGAAATTTCAGTAGAGAATAAAATAACTATTATTTCATTATAAATCAAGTTCAGGTAAAAGGAGAAATTACTGATTCATCAAAATTACAGGATCTCATTAATGTTAGCTAAGTAAATGTAATTTTTAAAGGCTCATTTTTTTTTTTAGTACTTCATGTATTTCCCCTTTACACAAGAGCATGTCATGAAATTCTTATATGATGAAGATTTAGCTAGTAAAAATTGTTTTTAAATTAAACACCTGAACTAGTTAAAATTCCACCTAAGAATAGTATTTAAATGGCATCTTTCATATCTACCTCTTTGTCATTGCTGCCATTTTTAACTCAAGCAGATCTTTATGACATCGAAAATAATGGTTGGATGCAATTTAAAAAATCTGTGTTGGTGCTTTTCTCAGGCTATGTCATTTAAGTTATATTGAACAAAGATGTCACAAATCAGATTGAAAGGCTTCGAATTAATTTTGATTTTCTTTTGAAAGAACTGCTTAAAATTTGTCATCCGTGTTGATAGTGAGCTGGAGATAATCTCTGGTTAGTATATGTCTATGTGATGTTTTCAACCAAGAGCCAAGTTGTTACTGATTTACATGAGAAAAGAGCTCTAATTTTCTTCAGCTTACTTTGTTCTTTGAAAGCTGTTTCAAGGCTATTCAGTACATAATCATTCATTTTATTTACACAGAAGTTGTCTCTCTTACTTTGTTACTTGTTTAGTTATTTATATAATTGCAGTATTTTGTTTAACACTGGGATTCAGGTTGTACAAAAGTAGTAGCTGACAGAAATTATATGTATATTTTTCTGAAATGTATCAATTCCTTAAATTCATTTTAGAGGAAGGTCCAGAAAACTAACATATCTATGTTTAAAAACAAGGGTCAGGTCCTTTGTAGATGATTTGAATCATTTGACTTTTGCTCCTGAAAGTTTTTTAATTGGCCGTATATCCATCAGCCAGCTGGATCTCAGTGTCATTCCTAGGGACACCAGGTTCACAAAGTCTGTTCACAAACAGACTGCATTTTTTTTTTTGTAATCCAAAAACAAAAGCAAATATAAAGCCAAACAGAAATCTCTAGATCCCACTTACTTATTCTAGCAGTATTCCTGAAGTGGTGCTTAAGGGTCAGAATTTTCTGGATCTTTGCTAGTCAAACTTTAGATCTGATTTAACTGGGACCGCATGCCTGTCATCCCTCTGATGCAAATTAGAAAGTTCATTTTATTTCAGATTAATTCTAATGTCTGCCTGGGTTTTTAGCAGGCTGTGAACCAGTGAGTGCCTTGTTAATGTAGAATGATTTTTCCCTGGTTGTGTGTTAGCTCCTCTCTGAAAATTTCTCAGAGGATGATATTTTAGCTGGCTTGTAGAGAGCTGCTAGATTTGGTATTATCAGCGATCAGAAAGCCTTCAGTCTACCGCATTCCACCCTCCCTACTTTGTTCTCATTGTTTGGCTGAAATTTACCTCCTGTGAGAAACAAATGCAACCCCCTTCTCCTCATAACTTTTTTCCAATCCAGATTAAGAGATATCCTGTATACCTATCCCAACTATATAATCTAACACCTGTTTTTTGTTTTTAGGAAGAACCACTTCTTTGTAATCCTGTAATCCACTGCTTGTTTTATGTTTCTCAAGTTCAGTTTACTAGAGCTGACCTCAGGGCATCAGTTCAGATTCCTAAACAGCTCCTTTTCTCCACACCCTTTTCCCCTCTAACTGGTGAGCCCTGAGCCAGATTGTTTGATCTTCAGGTATTTTAAAATTTAAGTATAATATCAATTAATGTAAATTAATCCAAATGCTAATTTTTGTGGTGCAAGAAGTTTCTCTTGTAAATTCAGGATATGGATAAGCTAATTAAGACATCCTTTTTTGGTGGCTCTGAGTGTATTGTTTGTTTTTAAATAAAGTGTACAAATATAGATAATGTGCTATAGGTGTCTCATGAATTGAAATATTTGTCAGATTTGGAATCTAGTGGATTTGCAGTTAAAATACTTTAATACAACTTGATTTTGTTTGTGGGGGAGGTAGTAAAGGGATGCAGAGAAACAAAAGTGTATTAGGTAAAGTAGATGTGAATCCAAAGAGATGAACCAATCTTAATTATTGATTGTAAGGAAGGTGGAGAAATTTATTGTTATAGAAACTGGACCTTTGGAAAACCAGTAAAATTAAAATACCCCACACAATTGGATCATGATATTTTTAGGGACACATATTTTTTTTTCTAAAGTATTCAGTTACATAATTTAAAAAATCCTGTACAGACATACACATATAAATTTAATGTGCTTTTGCTTATTTTTTTGTTTGGCTACTTAACAAACAAGCATAAGCCTTCTGCCCCTCGCTCCTTCAAGTCAACAGTATTTTTCAAGGGCTTCCCCTGCCCAGAGCTCGACAATCTCTTTGTTCCAATTTGGAGTTACAGTACTACACAGAATCCAAGAAGTACCTCTTCTGGTGTCCTTGAAACTATCCACTGTTCTGTGGTGTTTTGTATGCTGCTGTAGTGTTCTATTCCTTGGTATGTACACACGTTTCAGTATTGTCAGAAATGTCTCTCTTGTCCCTTCTAGTGAGAACTGAGACGTGATTTGCTGGAGTTACTATAGAGTAATCTAGCTCAGAAGGTCAAGATGGCTGCAGAAGTTTTTCAGTTGGGATTAATGGACCCACTGGGGTCAGCCCAGGTTCGCAGTGGTATTGTAACCTGCGTTGGGTTTCCCAAAGGCACCACTAAGATTTTAAGGGATCCTAGGTTGTCCTGGCACCAGAGTATTCCGCTAGGAACACCTGGAAGTTTGGTAGCACCTTGACCTCAAACACTGTAACCATAATGCATCATTTCACTTGTTACTTCTCAGTTATAACTACTGCTTATGATGGGGATGCTTGAGTTCTATGGAGAAGCACTGGCATGCAACTCTTAAAATTAGATTCTGTATTTTCTGAAACACAAACTTCAGTATATTTTGTATACTTTTCAGAACAAAACAGAATCCAAAACCTGCCTAACAAAATTAATTACTGTTTCACTTAGATCTTACAAAACCCTAAGCCCTTTCTTATTCCTTAGCTGATACTGTATTAAAGGTAATGGTGGTTTTGGTCAGACTTGGAGGAATAAAATCTGCAGTATCTTTCCCATCAGAAGGGTATATTTCATAGAAAATTCTCTTGTCCCCGGTTCTTTAGCCAGTCACTTTACAGGAAGACTGGTCTAGATGCTTACTTGATGTGGACTTTTCCTTGTGCCTCTTAAAAGAGGTAATTAATCCAGTGGGCTAGCTTGGTGGCTCAGACGATGAAGAATCTGTCTGCAGTGTAGGCGATCTAGGTTTGATCGCCAGGGAGGGAAGATACCCTGGAGAAGGGAATGGCAACCCACTCCAGTATTCTTGCCTGCAGAATTCTTGCCTCTGTGGTATTGCCCACAGAGGAATCTGGTGGGCTATAGTCCATGGGGTCGCAAAGAGTCAGACACGACTGAGCAGCTGTCTCTCTCTCACACACACACACACACTCAGCAAAATATTTGTTAAATAGCACTTAGAGTACTAGAGTTAGTATTGTTAATTCATGTGCCAAAGTTTTTCATGCCCTCATAAGATCCAGGGTGTGTATCAGGTTCCCAATCTATAATCTCAAACCAAAGATACTTTTTGATTACCTCATATAATAGCACCATCAAATTAAGGGTAATGGTAGGGAAGCCCATCATTCACAAATGAGAATTCCCAAACTGAAGGACTTTGATTTTAAAAAAATGCATTCATGGAAAGCAAAATTCAATGTTAGGCATAAGCATGTGTTAAGAAAATAAGCAGCTTGTGGTTTATATAAAGTGTTGAAACAATGTATACTGACATCCACCTACTCTTTCCTTATAAAAGGGAATCAAGGCAGTTGTTCAGTTGCTAAGTCGTGTCCGACTCTGTGCTACCGCGTGGACTGCAGCATGCCAGATTTCCCTGTCCTTCACCATCTCCTGGAATTTGCTCAGGCTCATGTCTGTTGAGTCGGTGATGCCATCCAACCATCTCATCCTATGTCACCCTTTTCTTCTTTTGCCCTCAGTCTTTCCAAGCATTGGAAGCTCATTGGGTCTTTTCCAATGAGTCAGTTCTTCGTTAATAGGTGGCCAGAGTATTGGAGCTTCAGCTTCAGCATCAGTCCTTCCAGTGAATATTCAGGGAGTGAAGGCAGTAGTTTTTCATAAATAAATAAGGTTAACTTACGTTAGAGCAAAAGAAATTCATCAGAAAGTTTGTTCTGGGTGTTGGATAACTTGGGTGAGAGCATAGGGGAAGATGAACCTCTGATCTGAACCCATCACCCATTGTTTTTCTTTCTCTTTAAATGGCCTGGAAAGATGACCTCTAAGGTCATTTTGGTCTCTCAAAGTGAATGGTTCCAGTCCTGGTTTGTTTATCATTGATTCCTGTTATATAAATTAATGATTTTTAGGAAATACATCAAAATATCCTGGAGTTCCCTGGTTAAACAAACTGTCAGATGACATAACTTTTTATTATATTGTAGGAAGCTATGTTAAGAGAGGCCCAGATACACTGTATTATCTGCATAAGTCAAAGGAAGACCAGACACGTAAGAAATGTCCTAATTTGACCAAGTAGTAATCTCATGGAAAGATAGAATCATTTTAATAGGATGAGTTAAGAATAGAGTGGTCTCATATGTCTTTCTGACAGTCATTTATGGATAACACTCCTGACCCCCACTCCCACCAATACCCAAGTGCCATGTAGGAATTCTTCCATATGTTGTAAATATCTCAGCATTTTGCTGACTGGAAAAGCAGTATTTTTATACATAGCTTGCAGGTAAACCATGGAGCCTTGTGCATTTGAAGCGTGTTAAAATGCATGGAGCATTAAAATAGAGCATGTGTAGCACAAAAATAATGATAATCATGTCCCTTCAGAGTGAACAAGGTCAAGATTAGATCCTGCCATTCACAGATTTTGAAAATACGCATGTTTAGCCAAAATCAGTTTATTTAACTGGACACTTTGTTTTTCAATGAAATAGTACCTGCTCAATTTCCTTGTGTGTCTCAGAGTCAGAAGAAATAAGGCTTTCTCTCAACTCTAGAACATTCAGAGTTCCTTTTATTCCTTTGATCAGCCTTTTAAACAAGCAGGACAATAAGTTACTTAGTTCTCATTGTTGTAAAATACCTTGGAATATATATGTATTGATTGCAATTTAAGAAAATAAAACTTGCAAGCAGACCTTTTTTCCTCTTTAGAAACACCATTGCTTTCTGGAGGCAGAAATAATTTTACTTTCAAACTTGAAGATTGTAGATCTAGGCAGTTTTATATCCTCAATGTATGCAAGTTACATATAGCTTGCCTCTACAGATAATCATGTTTTATTTTTGTGTGTATTTTAGAAATTGTTTTCAGGGTACAAAGATTGGCAAGGAAGATAGAGTAAGTCTAATTTTAATATATTTTCTTTCAAAATCTTGTGGATTTTTTTGAGGCGTGGAGAACAGGCAGTGATGAGTTTTATTCTGAATGCCTTGATTCTAAACTCATTCTCAGCTCAGATTTTACCTATTAGTTATTACTCATTTGTCACCTAAAAAATAGGAGGTAATGACTCTTTGTTTGCTGCTGTCTCTGTAAGCTCCTTGAGGCAGGGACCATGTTTGTTTTTCTTATATTCCCTTTAACACCTCTCCTGGTGCCTCACCGTATAGAAAGTACCAATAAATATTTATTGGTTGAGTGACTGGAGAACACTTCTTAAAACTCTAAATCTATCCAGAACATCAAAGACAAAGGTGGGGTGGGGGAAAGTGTCCGTGCCAATCCCTAGGTGATCTCGGGTGTATTTAGGTATGTGGAGCTGATGCTGAGATTAGGCCTGCACCGTCCCTGGGAGGAGTTTGGACCTCACCTGGAAAGTGGCAACGGAATGCCCAAGGCAGCTCCCTCTTCTCCTGTCCAGTTCCAATTTTGCCTTCTTTGAACCTGAGAAAAGCATGTCGGTGAGTAGGTGGTCTCTCTAAGCCCTGTTGTGTCCCTTCTGTCCCCCTACCCTTGTGAACACTAACCCACTGGCCTCTGATGCCTTGATAAGGGACTCTCCAACCTGGAAGCTGACCCTGCCTTGACCGGCTTGGGCCCAGACTGTATGCACCACTCTTCCCCCGTGACCCTCAGATAGTCCTACTCTCCCTGTCTTTTCTTTCTCTCCAAAGAGGTAGGAAGCTTCCTCTAGCAGAACGTTGTCAGGAAAGGCATTCCTCTGGGGAGTGTAGAACAAAATCCCTCAGGATGCTCTTAGGGCTGTTTTTATCTTGAAGATTTGATTTCAATCATCTAAATGTTTATTCCCACTTCTAGGGATAGTTGTGTTGTCTTGATTTGTCGCTGCCACTCCATCAGGGCCCAGGAGGCTTGAGGTGTTGAGCTGAACAGCTTAATTGCTTTAGGAATAGAAGAGTCAACTAATTAGGCATAGGGTAGAGTATTTGTATTTAACAATCAGATGACTTTCAAATCATTGACAGAATTATCAAAGAGTAGTAAATTATTTGACTGAATTTATTTAAATGAGTTTCAAAATGATATTAAACCTATATGTTATGTGAGAACTATTATATCCTTTTTAGTTATTAAAATATGATTCCTTTACGATCAGTATAGCACAGAGGAAAGAACAGGATTTTGGCTTGGACACAGGATATTTGTTGTCCGTGAAACTTTAGATAAGCTAATCTGAGTTGGTTTGTCATCTAGGAAATGGGTATCATAGATCTACCTACTTAGATAACACCTGATAAAATGTCAGACAGTAATCAGCATCCAAGGAATAACAGCTATTCACTCCTTGATTTCAGTCTTCTTACCATGTAATTCGGGCTTCCCTGGTGGCTCAGAGGGTTAATCGTCTGACTGTAATGTGGGAGACCTGGGTTCAATACCCTGGATCGGGAAAATCCCCTGGAGAAGGAAATGGCAACCCACTCCAGTACTCTTGCCTGGAAAATTCCATGGACAGAAGAGCCCGGTAGGATACCATATAATTCTGTCACACTCCTGATAGCTTCTGAAATACCAGGTTTTTAGGAGAAATAAGGTTAAAAGGAACGTCAAGAGGAGCCCTAAAGAAGTTAGACATAAAATATCACTTTCCTCAATAATTGAGTGCCTGCTTTGTGCCAGACAGTTCTAGGTGCTGACATTCAGCAGTGAACAGACAAAACCCTTTACCTGATGAAGCTGACATTACAGTTGGGGGAAATGATATATGTAAAATACATAGAATATTAGTGATAACTACTGAGGAAAAACAGAGGAAGGGTAATGATTTGATGTTTTTCTAATTAAAAGAGTGATACAGATTAATAGTACTATGCGTGTGCTAAGTCACTTCAGTCGTGTCTATTGTGTGACCCTGTGAACTGTATAGCCCGCCAGGTTCCTCTGTCCATGAGATTCTCCAGGCAATAGTACTATAAAATATTACCATTAAAAGAATATCACAAATGAGCAATAGATGAACTAATAAAGATGCATTATGACGAAACTAATCATATTCCACCATATCATTTCACTCCGTCCTCCCTTGTAGCAGCCTGATACATCTGTCTGTATTCTTTATTCACACAGATATGTGTACACAGATAGTACAGGGTTTTGTCTTTTTTGCAGTTGCTCTGCGACTTTCTAAAATATGATGTGTATTGTGAGCCCCTTACAAGTCTGGACATACATGCATCTCTTTTAAATTCCTTAATATACATAACACAGTTTTATATAAATGAGATTTTTTAGTGTGTCAGTTTGCTTTAAATGGGATCATGTATATCCTCAGCATCTTTTCTCATACAATAATGGATGATGAAAATCCCTCCAGGTCTGTCTTACAGCTCTTACTCTTTTTAATGCTGGGTATTACTGTATGATGATGAAGACATTATTAAACCTCTTCCACGTTGACGGGCATTTACTTTTTGAGCAGATTTTAGCTGTTACAGTCATTGTGCTTGCGTGCATATTCATGACTGTGATATTTCACTTCTATGGAATAGATTCTCTGGAGTAGGATTGCTGGGCCAAGGGAATATGTAGTTTTAAAATATTTAAATAAATATTGACAGGTTGTTTCCAAAAATGCCTGGACAATTTATATTTCCATCAGTAAATGTATGAAAATACTCTTAACCTTTATACCCATTAGCAATTTTTTAAAAAGGAAAGGAAAAATAAAAGCCTGGTGGTGGGTATAGTGATTTCTCAGTGTTATTTTATTTGCCTTTTCAATACTACTGTAAATCTGGACAATTTTCCATATGTTCTTTGATCATTTGGATTTCACTCATAATTAATGACCTATTATATTAGTTTTCTATTGTTCCATAACAAATTACCACATATCTAGCAGCTTAAAACAGCACCCACTGATTATCTCATATTTCTGTGGGTTCGAACTTCTTTCAAAGCAGGCTTTCACTGGGCTACTTAGTTCTCAATAAGGCTGAAATAAAGGCTTGTGCCAGGCTAGGCTTTTAACTAAAGGCTCTGGGGGAGAATTCATTTCCAAGCTCATTCATGTTGGTGGAATTCCACTCTTTGGAGTTGTAGTATGGTGTAGGATGGAGGTCAAGTGTTATTATCAGCTCCTAGTAGCTTTGCTCCAGCCCTTGCACATGGTCCCCTCCATCTTCAAAGCTAGCAAGCATTCATCAAATCCTTCTCCTGCTTTGACTCTCTTTGTTTTCTGCTACCAGTCATAGAAGACTATTCTTTTAAAGGACTCATGTGACTAAGTTAGGTCCACCCAGAAAATGTATATTAAAAAAATATATATAAAATATATATTTAAAATCTATGTTAAAATGACCTTTGTGTATGTTAAGGTCAGCTTGTTAGTATCCTTAGTTATATCTGCAAAGTCTCTTTGCCTTGTAAATGTAGCATTATCATAGGAGTAATACCAGGGGCAGAGATCATGGGGACCAGCTAAGAATTCTGCCTACCATAAGGTTGTATACGTATATTTTATTTATAACTTTATATTCATTTTAATTTTTATTCATATTTTTGCTTATGTTTCTATTGTGTTTGTATTTTTATTTAACTAGTTTGTAGGAGATTTTCATATATTAAACCTTCCTAGTGGTTGCAAACATTTTTTCCTAACTCTCATTAGCTGTCTGTTAACCACATTAAAAAGTACTTTTTTCCATAGAAAATTTAGCCATTTGGATTTTACTCTCAAGGTGAATTGTGTATTTGTATTTTTAGATTCACATTTACAATTTAACTCATTTTATTCATCTTTAGCATTTTGCCCATATTTTCATTGTCTTTTTTAGAAAAATTGTAAATGCCTTTTATTATATATAAACTGTCTTGTTTGCACATTTTCTCCAGATCTATGATTTTTCTGTTGACCATATTTATAATATTTTTCCCATTCAAGATTTTATATTAGTATATATCTAAAACATTATTTTAGTTTTCAAAATATAAGCATTTGTGAATATATTTATAAACATTTTGAAGTATTCTGTATTGTTTAAGGTCTTCACTCCTGGGTGGGTTGTGTAGTCTCCTGGAATGACTTCTGCATTTTATTTTTGGTTTTAGTTGTTAATGTTTTTTGTGTTTGTCTTTGCTCCATTTGGAATTTGTTTTTGTATAGAATGCAAGCTATAGGTAAAACTTTCTTCCAAGTGAGTTGCCAGTTGTCCCAGCACCTGTTTTTAAACAAACTGTCTTTTCCCAATGAATTGAAACACCAATTTTGTCATATATTAAATTTTCACATATGATGAGATTTATTTCTCAATATACTATTCTGTTTCACTTCTAGTTCTCTTTACATAAAGCAATATCATATGGATTCAATTACAGTGGCTTCTATTCTGTTGGTGAACAGTGGTTTTATAAAATGATCACGCAGAGCATTCCCCCACCCCATGCTCTGCCTGCTATTCTTTGTCTACTTTTCTTGGCCACTTGAAGTTTGTGATCATTTTAAACAATTAGGAGTTGAAATGACATTAAATTTTCAGATTAATTTTGGGAAATTTGACATTTGATATTGTCTTCTAAGTACTAATCATTTTCTGTTTGCTCAGATCTTGTCTATATCTTTAGTAAGATTTGAAATTCTCTTCATTTAAATCTTGTGTCATTTTTATTAAATGTTCTTGTTTCTTAGCCTTTTGGTCGTTACTGTGAATGGTCATGTAAATGGATTTTTTTCTCCATTTCCTTTCTAAAGGATCATTATATATAAAGAAGAAGCTTTTTTTTTTTTTTTCCTGTGTACTTATATGGTATATAAATACAAATTTCTTATATATACTTAGGAAATTTTCTCATTAATGTCAGCAATTTTCACTAGAGTCTCTTGGATTTTTAGAAATATAATGATGACACAAAAATAATACAACTTGTTTTTTGTGATGTTTGACAGATTATTTTCTAGAATCTTTATTGTCTAGAAATTCCATCATAATGTTGAGTGGTACTGGTGATAGGCAGATATCTCTGTCATTGATTTTAGTTGAAATAGTTTGAGTATTTAACTATTTAGAATATTTGTGTTGCTACTTAGAAATAATCTTTATCTTATTTAAATATATTCTTTCCTGTTTTATCAAGAGATTTTCTTAGGTATGACTGCTAAGTTTATCTAATGCCTTTTTAGCATCTTTTGATGTGATCATGTGTTACTTTCTTTCAGTTTGTTGACTAGATGGATTATGCGTGGAGTTGCTGACATTAAACCACTCTTGTCTCCTTGTAATAAAGTCTGCTTGGTCATAATGTGGTATTCTTTTCTTATAAATCAGTATTCTAGTTGCTAATCTTTTATTTTAGAACTTTAGCATGAATATTCATAAGTGTGATTGTCTATAGATTTCTTTAGTGGATTATTTTATTAGATGTAAAAAATTATGTATATTGACAAAATATGGGAGTAATCAGAAGGTTCACCCACTGCTGGTAAGAATTCAAATTTATTCAAATACAGTTTCCAATTTATTAGAAAACCATTTGGCAGAATCTACTAAAGTGGAAATATTCCTACCATGGAATCTAGTAATTCTGCTTCTAGGCATACACCCAATAAAATGCATACATGCAAAGGTATGTTTTAGAATGTTTATAGCAACACTATTAGTAGTAGCCTCAAACCTGAAACTACGTAAAAGATCATCCACCTATAGAATGGGTAAATGCATTTTTGTGTGTTCATACAATGGTATATGAGACAGTGAGAACAGTTTGTAACTATGTGCAACATATGGATGAATCTCAGAAGCGTCATGATCAGTGTAAAAAGCCAGATATAAAAGAATGCTATTTCCTTCATATAAAGTTCAAAAACCAGCAAAACTAATCTATGCTGTTAGAAGTCAGGAAAGTGGTTATCCTCAGTGGGAGGTAGGTAGGAGAGGAGATACTGTCTGAAAGGAAGTCAGAGGGGGACTTTTAGAGTGCCAGTAATATTTTGTTTCTGTTTCTGGATGCCTGTTGATGGTGGATTGTTTAGTTAATGAAAGTTCATCTAACACACTTACATGTACACTTTTTTGTATGTGTGTGTTTTTTATATATACTTTAGAATAACACTGTTTTATAAAATGAATTGGGGAGTTTTCACCTTTTTCTATAGTTTAGAATTGTTTAAATAAGAGGCCACTAAAATTGCCTGTTAAAGATCAGATGGAACTTGACAGAAATCTTTGGGTCCCAAGGCCTTTTTTTATTGTGTAGGACTGTCTCATGTCTTTTGCCCTTGGCTGTATACACACATATTAAGGTTTATTGTTCACCCCCATTTCCTTCAGCTTCCTTTATTTCCCTTTAGATTGAAGTCTGTGTCCTAATGAGTATCTTGTTTAGTTTTTAGTATTTTCCTCAGGTGGGTTAATTTAATCTCTGAACGTCTGATAAGCCACAGATCTTTTTTCATCCTAATAGGTAAGTGATGTCTTGATTAGGTGTAGTACTTGGGATTGTAGCTCTGTTTGTCCAGTGGCCTAAAAAAACATCGTATTCTTAGTGTTGCAGTTGAGACGTTTGATGCTAGCCAGAATCTTTTTGCTTCATATGTCACTTGCTCTTTTTGTCTGGAAGTAATTTTGTAAAAGTTCTGGTTAAGGAATTATTTTTGACCTATGACTTGAGAGATTTTTCCACTTTCAGGCCTCTATGCACATCTCACACATGCCCTTTTTCCTTTCCTTTTGTTTCTTAAGTTTTAAGAACTATCCTGTGTGTGTTTGTTGTCATTGAATCTACTTACATGGACCTCATTATTTTTTCAAGTTGTCCACAATCCTATTTCATGGAAAACTTTCTCTGATTATTCTGTTGGTTTTCTTACCATCTTTGATAATCTGGCTTCTTGTATATTACTGTTTGTTCCTAGGGCCCAGGAACTAAAAATTGTGTGTTCCAGAACTGGTGGGATACATGGCAATCTCTGGTCTGAGGACTGGTGGTTTGGAAGCAGATGGGTTGTCAGTGTTCTATGAAAGCTGTGGAAGGAAGTCTCTCTGTGCCTAAGTCTACCCATAGCTCTTCGTGCTTCGGAGACGTATAGAGGACTCAGTTCATCTCTTAGCTTTTTCCCAACTCTTTGGGGATTAGGATGATTAGTTATGCGTGGGCATAACTGGGCAATGTCAGTTGCCCTGTGAATTACAAATTGTTAAGCTGCCCTATATATATATGTATGTGTGTGTGTGTGTGTGTGTGTGTGTGTGTGTATATATATATAAAAACATGAAAGGCTGAGTTTCAAATCAAGCAGAAGTTACAACGAAGATGATAGCCTGCTCACTGTTGGGTTCTATGATTATAAATGGTGAACAGGTCAAACAAAAGAAGTACTCATTTTTCATACTGAATTCCCCATAGCAAGTTGAAGGACGAGGAAGAGAAAATTAAGGTGGATCAAGAATTTTCTGACTCTTGTCTGAAGACTCCTGAATCAGTAACTGAGGAGGCGTGTTACTTTGTTTCTCCATTTCCCTTACCTTTGAAAAGTAAGGACACCAATTCTTTTTCCCCTGCTTTTCTCGATTCTCATTGCCTTACCCAAACCTCTCATTTCCATACTGTATGGAAGAGTTTGCAAAGTATTGATACTTTGGTTTCTGATACTATAGTCAGTGGACAAGTTCTGAAGAAACCTTACCAAGAATTTGAGAACTCTTCTTAGGTACAAATATTTAAAACAAATGGCAAAGAATAATCTGGAATGGATCATGGACACTAGCCACCTTGTCTGTCTTATTCCAAGAGTGTGTGGTCATTATTACTGAACCATTTGTTTTCAATATTCAGAAAAAGTGCGTTTGTTTGTTTACTTTCAGTTTTGGCAAAGACTGGAATTAGCCTTGTCAACTAAAACAGATGCACAACTTGAGAGTTGCAAGTTGAGTTTTATTTGGGGCAAAATGAGGACTGAGCCCAGGAGACAGAACCTCAGATAGCTCTGAGAGACTGCTCCAAAGAGGCAGTCAGGGAAGATCAATATATAAGACTTTGATGAAGAGGGAGTTCCATGCAATCAAGTGTTTACTTTACGAAAGGTTTTTTGCTAGTCATGAGGAGCTGATGTCAACAAGAAGGGAGTCAGTGTTTTTTCTAGAAGAGATGCAAGGATTGGGAAATTGAAGTCAGTTCCTGAAAATAAAGACCAGGTCCACCAGATTCCCTGAAGCACAGAATGCCTCCTTCCCACCTGAACTCCCTCAGAGAGTGTTGAAGGTCAACAGCTGCAGCAGCATAGGATTCAATCTTTGGAGTGGGTTGCCATTCCTACGCCAAAGGATCTTCCTGACTCAGGGATTGAACCTGTGTCTCCTGCATTGTAGGTAGATTCTTTGCCACTGAGCCACCTCGGAAGCCCAACCTCCACAGAGGCAGATGCCCTTCTTGTTGCTGTTCAGTCACTGGCAGATACTCTTGGCAAGTACCAGTTTGTAGATGACAGCCTTTGTGTTTAAGAAAACCAAATAAATAATTGACTAAAAATTAGAGGTTATTCCTCCCCTATAATAAGTGCAGAGTAAGGAGGTTATTGGCATTGGTTATACCTGTTCACAATGTCGAGGAAGACCCAGGCTCTCTTTATATCTTTACTGTCATTCTTAGAGTAGTAGTTGTTGTTCAGTTGCTCAGTTGTGTCTGACTATTTGCAACCCCATGGACTGGAGCACACCATGCTTCCCTATTCTTCACTATTGCCAGAGTTTGTTCAAACTCAGGTCCATTGAGTCGGTGATGCCATCCAAACATCTCATCCTCTGTCACCCCCTTCTCCTGCCTCAATCTTTCTCAGCATCAGGGTCTTTTCCAGTGAGTCACTTCTTCACGTTAGGTGGCCAAAGTACTGGAGCTTCAGCTTCAGCGTCAGTCCTTCCAATGAATAATCAGGGTTGATTTCCTTTAGGACTGACTTTTTGTTTTGTTTTGTTTTTTTAGGATTGACTGGTTTGATCTTGCAGTCCAAGGGCCTCTCAAGAGTCTTCTCAAGCACCACAGTTCGAAATTATCAGTTCAGCACTCAGCCTTCTTTATGGTTCAGCTCGCACATCCTTACAATTCTTAAAGTAATTTCATCTATTGTTTGGCTTCAGGCTCTCACAATACCAGTCATGTTATCCAAGTTCAAGACAAGAAGTTTGCTAGAAGGGGGAAAGGCAGTACTAATTGGGGCTTTGCTTATGATAGTAAAGGAAATCTTCCTAGAGGCAGTCTCTTTAGCAGACTTCCCCCATGTATCCACTGGCCACAACATTGTCTCCCTACATTTAATGCATGTTGATTTTCAGCTTTGCTGGTAGGAGATGGCAACTGAGAAGTCAATTTCAAATAGCTGTTGGATTAAAACAAACCTTTGTCTGGAAGATTATCTTTAGATAATCTTAGAAGGAAATCTCCTTGGTCACTCATTTCTATTTTGCATTTTCCTTTATCTTTGCTCTCTTACTCTGATTATGAAAGGTGATGTATGTAATTTGTAGACGCTGAGTCCTCATTTCCTGACTCTTGAAAACAGTGCCTCAAATCACTTCCCAGATCGGACATTTGTTTCCTTCAGGGGATGTCACAGAATGACATCCTATGACAGAATGATCTCTGTTCATTTCCAAGGCAAACCATTCAATATCACAGTAATCCAAGTCCATGCCCCAACCAATAATGCTGAAGAAGCTGAGGTTGGATGGTTCTATGAAGACCTATAAGACTACTAGAACTAACACACAAAAAATATGTCCTTTTCATCATAGGGGACTGGGATGGGAAAATAGGATGTCAAGAGATACCTGGAGTATCTTTTACCAAGGCGAATTTGGCCTTGGAGTACAAAATAAAGCAGGGCAAAGGCTAATAGAGTTTTGCCAAGAGAATGCACTGGTCATAGCAAACACCCTGTGTCAACAACACAAGAGAAGACTCTACACATGGACATCACCAGATGGTCAATATTGAAATCAGATTGATTATATTTTTTGCAGCCAAAGATGGAGAAGCTCTATACAGTCAGCAAAAACAAGACTGGGAGCTGACTGTGGCTCAGATCATGAACTTCTTATTGCCAAATTCAGACTTAAATTGAAGAAAGTAGGGAAAACCACTAGACCGTCCAGGTATAACCTAAATCAAATTCCTTATAATTATACAGTGGAAGTGACAAACAGATTCAAGGGGTTAGATCTCACAGAGTGCCTGAAGAATTAGGGACAGAGGTTTGTGACATTGTATAGGAGGCAGTGATCAAGACCACCCCCAAGAAAAATAAATGTGAAAAGGCAAAATGGTTGTCTGATGTGGCCTTATAAATAGCTGAGAAAAGAGAAGCAAAAGGCAAAGGAGAAGAGGAAAGATATACCCATTTGAATGCAGAGTTCCAAAGAATAGCAAGGAGAGATAAGCCTTCCTCAGTGATAAATGCAAAGAAATAGAGGAAGACAATAGAATGGGAAGGACTAGAGATCTCTTCAAGAAAATTAGAGATACCAAGGGATCATTTCATGCAAAGATAGGTACAGTAAAGGACAGAAATGGTATGGACCTAACAGAAGCAGAAGATATTAAGAAGAGGTGGCAAGAATACACACAAGAACTATGGAAAAAAAGCTTAATGACCCAGATAACCATGATGGTGTGATCACTCACCTAGAGCCAGACATCCTGGAATGTGAAGTCAAGTGGGCCTTAGGGAGCATCACTACGAACAAAGCTAGTGGAGGTGATAGAATTCCAGTTGAGCTATTTCAAATCCTAAAAGATAATGCTGTGAAAGTGCTGCACTCGATATTCCAGCAAATCTGGAAAACAGCAGTGGCCACAGGACTGGAAAAGGTCAGTTTTCATTCCAATCCCAAGGAAGGGCAATTCCAAAGAATGTTCAAACTTACCACACAATTACATTCATCTCACATGCTAGCAAAGTAATGCTCAAAATTCTTCAAGCCAGGCTTCAACAATATGTGAACCATGAACTTCCAGATGTTCAAGCTGGATTTAAAACAGAGGAAGCAGAGATCAAATTGCCAACATCTGTCAGATCATCAAAAAAGCAAGAGAATTCCAGAAAAACATCTGCTTCATTGACTACATTAAAGCCTTTGTGTAGATCACAACAAACTGTGGAAAATTCTTCAAGAGATGGGAATACCAGACTACCTTACCTGCCTCCTGAGAAATCTGTATGCAGGTCATTAAGCAACAGTTAGAAGTGGACATGGAACAACAGACTGGTTCCAAATAGGAAAAGGAGTATGTCAAGGCTGTATATTGTCACCCTGCTTATTTAATTTATATGCAGAGTACATCATGTGAAATGCTGGGCTGGATGAAGCACAAGCTGGAATCAAGATTGCCAGGAGAAATGCCAATAACCTCAGATATGCAGATGACACCTCCCTCATGATAGAAAGTGAAGAGGGACTGAAGAGCCCCTTGATGAAAGTGAAAGAGGATAGTGAAAAAGCTAGCTTAAAACTCGGCATTCAGAAAACTAAGATCATGGCATCTGGTCCCATCACTTCATAGCAAATAGGTAGGGAAACAATGGAAACAGAGACTTTTGGTTGGGAGGGGGGCAAATTACTGCAGGTGGTGATTGCAGCCATGAATTTAAAAGACGCTTGCTCCTTGGAAGAAAAGTTATGACCAACCTAGAAAGCATATTAAAGAAAAAAAAAGAGACATTACTTTGCCGACAAAGGCCCATCTGGTCAAAGCTGTGGTTTTTCCAGGAGTCATGTTTGGATGTGAGAGTTGGACCATGAAGAAAGCTGAAAACCAAAGAATTGATGCTTTTGAACTGTGGTGTTGGAGAAGACTCTTGAGAGTCCCTTGGACAGCAAGGAGCTCAACCCAGTCAATCCTAAAGGAAATCAATCCTGAATATTCATTGGAAGGACTGATGCTGAAGCTGAAACTCCAATACTTTGGTCACCTGATGTGGAGACCTGACTCATTGGAAAAGACCCTGGTGCTGGGAAAGATTGAAGGCAGGAGGAGAAGGGGATAACAGAGGATGAGGTGGTTGGATGGCACTACTGACTCGATGGACATGAGTTTGAGCAACATCTGGGAGTTGGTGATGGACAGGGAAGCCTGGCGTGCTGCAGTCCAAGGGGTCACAAAGAGTTGGATGCAACTGAGCGACTGAACTGAGCTAGGATGTCTCAGTCAATCTAATCTTCCCTGCTCTGTCCAGTCCCTGCTTTGAATTCCCTCACTCCATGAAGAGTGATCAAGCATCAAAGCCTGGTAAGTAGACTTCCTTTCACACAAATCTTGAAGAAATTTGTCATCTTAGATATAGCCTTGAGGTTGTCCCTAAGGTTGTGTTTAAGTTTGATGTGTGACTTACATTCTTTCTACCCCAAAGGATTATCTTTTATCCTGTAGAAGAGATTGTTTTCCTGAAGATGCTAAAAAAAAAAAAGAAAGAAAGAAAGAAAAACAACTTAAGAAATGCCTTGGAAAATAAACATCTTTACTCATAAATACTTTGAGCCAACCAATTGGAAAAGTACCTAAAAACTTTATAACCTTCTGATATAAAAAGTGGACTTCCTTTGCTCTTTAAAATTAGACCAAATCTTGCTTCTGGCCAAGATAGAGTAACAGAGACCAGATTTACACAACTTTTATTTTTTTATTTTTTTATTTTTTTTTCACAACTTTTAAAAATAGAGAAAACAATGTTAACAGTCTTCAGGTATTGCACAAGACAGCAATCCTTGAGAGAGAGGAAAACAGATTGTTGCCCCAGCTTACTACCTAGACAGGGTGTCCATGATGCAGTTGGGCAGTCCAGGTAGAGCCTCGACGTCTCTGAGTTGAAAAGACAGAGTTGAGAGTTCTGCAAGTCCAAGGCAGGTAGAGTTTGCAAGGTGAAGTACTACAGGAGAGCCCTGGAGATATCACCTGGTCCTCCCCAAGTCTTCAGCCAAGTGTTGGTAAGTATAAGCATGTGAGGAACAGGTCAGAGGCTGAGGAGTCACCCAAAAGATATAGACAGAATAATCCTCTTATCAGATTATTATCTGATGTTGGGGATAGGGTCAGGAATAGCTCATGTTTCCACCTGGTATAGTGGAAATATATCATAAAATTTGAGGCAGTAGGACTCTGAAGGTTATTGTTGCTTCATTACTGTGGAAAAACAGCCCTAGGCTAAAAGTTGTTTTGTTTCTGCCTTAAAGTTCAAAAGTAAGCCAGGAAAGGATCAAATCATTTTCAAGTAGCTGTGGCTCAGAACATAGTTCATACATGTATGTAAGTAAATGCGTGTGTATATATATATTTGTATACCTATTAATACTTAAATATATAAGAATATCTAACACTCAACAAAGTAATATTTGGGATCCAGTGATCAGGTATGCAAAGTAATAGGAAAACACAACCCAAAATGAAGAGAAAATTCAATATATTGGAAATGACCCAGAATTCACACAAAAGATAGAATTAGTAAACAAGGACAATTTAATGTTCTAACTATACTGATATGTCAGAACACAGTGGAACATCTTTAACATACTGAAAAGAAAAAGATCCTATCAACTTGAAATTCTATACCCAGTAAAATTATGTTTCAAAAGCAGACTTACAAGAGCCAGAAGTATTCATGACTATTTGGATATATTAAAGCAAGTACTCAGGCAGAAGGAAATTGATACCAGATGATAATAGAAAAAAATTACTTCTTTTTAAATCATCTTAAATGATAATTGCAGTTTAAAACAAAAAATATACAGGGGTTTGTAAAATAAATATATAAGTAAAATTTATGAGAACAATAACACACAGACTGGAAGAGGGTAAATACAAATATACTTCCTTAAAGTTATGGTACTGTATGTGAAGTAGCATAATATTACTTGAAGATACACTGTGATAAATTATAGATGTATACTGTTGAACCTGAAGCAACCACTTAAAAAAGACATAGCTAATAAACCAATAAAGGAAACAATAGACAATAAATATTCACTTAATCCAAAAGAAGACAGAAGAAGGGGAAAGGGTGCAAAGGACAGATATGACACATAGAAAACAAGTAACCAGATGGTAGATTTAATCCCACCTGTGGAAGTAATCACTTTAAATGTAGACTATTAAATGTAAATGGTCTAAATGCCATAATTAAAGACAAGATTGACTGATACAAGATATCTGTCATAGATATCTGTCATCTGCTGCATACAAGATATCCACTTTAAATAAAAAGACTCAAATAGGTTAAAAGTAGTATTAAAAGGATAGAAGAAGATATTCAGTGCCAAAAGAAACCTTCAGTGACTAAATCAGACAAAATAGATTTCTAGGAAAATAATATTATCAGGGATAAAAAGTTCATTTCACAATGATTAAGAGGTCATTTATCAAGAGAACACAATTCCTGAAAGTTTATGTCCCTAATAAAAAAGCTTCAAAATAAATGGAGAAAAATCTGATAGAAAGAAGGGAAGAATAGATAAATCTACAAGTTTGGTTGGTGATTTCAACACTCCTCTCTCAGTAATTGATAGAACAAGAAGATAGAAAATTAATCAAGATATAGAGGAGCGGTAACACTACCAACCACCTTGACCTAGTTGACACTTACAGAACATTCCATCCAACAAGAACAGAATATACTTTTTCCCCAAGGGCCAAGAATATTTACCAAGATAGATCATACTCTGGACCATAAAACATGTCTCAATAAATTTTAAAGGATTCAAATCACACAAAGTATGTTCATAGACTACAGTGAAATTAAATTAGCAGCCAATAAAAGAAAGATGTCTGGAAAATTCCCAAGTATTTGAAAACTGAATAACACGTCTAAATAACCAAAGGGTAAAAGGAAAATTGAAAAGTATTTAGACTGGCAAGGGTGTGGAACAACAAGAACATTCATTTATTGCTGGGGAGAATGTAAATGGTGCAGCCACTTTGGAAGACAGTTTGGCAGTTTCTTACAAAACTAAACTTACTCTTAGCATGTAATCCAGCAATCATGCTCCTTGGTATTTACCCAACTGAGTTGAAAGCTTATAATCACACAAAAACCTGCACAAGGATGTTTGTAGAAACTTTATCACAATTGCCAAAAACGTGGAAGCAACCAACCTATGTGTTTCAGTAGGTAGATGGATTAAAAAAAAACTGTGATACATCCAGACAATGGAATATTATTCAGCACTAAGAAAAGAAACGAGTTGTCAAGTCATGAAAAGACCTGGTAGAAACTTAAATTCATATTACTAAGTGAAAGAAGCCAATCTGCAAAGACTGTATACTGTATATTTTCAGAAACTCTAGAGACCATAACATGATCAGTGGTTTCTAGGAACTGGGGTGAAGGGAGGGATGAATAAGCACAGCACAGAGGATTTTTATGACAGTGAAACTATTTGTATGATATTGTAATGGTAGATACCTGCTGTACATTTGTCAAAACCCACAGAATGTAGAATACCAAGAGTGAAACTTAATGTAAACTATGAGCTTTGCGTAATAAGGATGTGTTAGTATAGGTGTATCTATTTTAATAAATGTACCACTCTGGTGGGGGATGTTGGTGGGGGACTCTGTGTTCGTGGAGGGGAGACTAGGGATATATAGGAAATCTTTGTACTTTTTGTTCAATTTTGCTGTGAACCTGAAACTTCTCTAAAAAATAAAGTCTATTTTAAAATATTGGGGAAAAAACATTTTGAACTGAATGAAAATGAAAACCTACCAAAATTTGTAGGATGCAACTAAAGAGTGCTTAAAGGAAAGTTTTTATAGCACTGAACTCCTGTATGGGGAAAGAAGAAAGCTCTCAATTCGATGAGCTCAGCTTTCACTTTAAGAAATAACACAAAGAAAGTAAAGTAAACCCAAAGAAGAACAAAGGGAATGATAAAAATAAGAGCAAAAATCAATAAAATATAAAGCAGAAAAACACAAGAGAAAGCCAATGGTGGAAACAGCTGATTTTCTTGAGAAGATGAATAAAAGGAAAGCTCTTCTGGCTGATTCTCCAGACAAACTCCTGCCCAAATGGGTAAAGGAGGGGACTTGCAACACCACCTCACACCCAGGAAAAATGACAAGAGAGATCTCTGAGTAATGAGAAAATATCTGTACTCCTATGTGCTAATAATCAGTTTCCAAAATCAAGTGAGACCCAATGTGTTCTTCTGTGAGGAAAAAGCACAGGATTTCTTTGTTTTCCCAGGAAAGTTGTTTTGAACTAGTCATTTGAAAAGTTTACATATATATTGTATTTGAAAATTCTAAAACAGTACTGCTTTAACTAATTCTATACTTGCAGCTTCACAATTTACATATCCTTCTTCCATTTTCAACCCCCTTTATTCAGAATTTATAAATTTGAACCTTCTTCATAGGTTCACTTTTTTGGGGGGATGGGGAGAAATAGACAATTTGCTGTGTTTATTCTTGCTTGAACAGAGAATCTAAATTGATCATCAGTGAATAGGATAAACATTCAGAAACAAGTATGTCTATTCTCTTAATCCTGACATTTGAAGAAAATTTATGAAGAACATTTATATAAAATAAGTTTCAGATGTTCAATAAAGGCAGTATAATTCAGGAATCTAAGGTCATGACGAATATCCCAAGCCAATGAGGTAATGTTTCTCAGTCAAATCAATATTTAATCATTTAGCTTCTAAAAACAGCGCCATCAAGCAGATGATCAAAATTGTCACTGGCGAGTACTCAGAATGTAAAAAGACGAGTAAGTCATGGACTCTGTTCCATACAGTTTTCTCTTTTTTCCCACACTCTTCTTTCCTTACATGAGAGGTAGCACGGTTTATTCTCTTTTGCACTTTGCTTGCTTCTTTAGTTCATAGCTTCACTTAAATTTATTCCCTGGCTTATTTCTGTTTTCTTCTATGAGGAGCAAACCTTAAATGATTTGTTGTTTCCCCCAAAATATTGCTGCATAATTTTATTGCATTTACTGAAATCCTACTCTATTTACTTAAATCATTTGTTTTTTTTAATGAGAAAACTTGGATTTAAACCTGCCATTTATCCAGATGTGTGACTCTGGGACAAGTCGCATCTCTGAGTCTCTATTTTTCCCTCTGAAAATGGTGCCTTTACATCTATTATTCCAATTAAGTCCCTCAGAGATAGTGCCAGGCACATGAAAGACCCTCAGGAAAGCCAGCTTCTCCACTCCCTTCCTCCTCATTCCCACCCTGCCAACCTCAGGCAGCTGCAAATAGGGCCTGGCCCACAGGGGAAAACTTCACTGTGGAGAGTTCTGGACTTGGTAACCAAAAGCAACACATTACAAAGACCTCTTGTTTTTAGAAACCTTCATAATCTGAATGTTTCCAGGTGATTTATTTAGAAACCTCCTTAGAAAAGGAGTCAAACTAAAGTAAAACTAATTTTCTCCATTCCTAATTTTTTCCAGAAAATAGATTTACTGAAGAGAATTTATAGGCAAAGCTATATTCAGGAGGAAAAGTTAAGAAAGCTCCCTTTCAGTTCCCCAAGCATGCTTTGTCAAGGTGCAGGCTTGCTCCTTCAACCACAGAGGGGTTTACCCCAGCTGTGGTAGCCAATACTGCCCCATTTCTCTCCCGTGACACACAGCAAGAATCAGTTTTAGTATTGCTTTCTCTAATGTCCTTGACCGCAGGCTTTTTCTGCACAGGCTTCTTCAGGTAGTGACTCCTACCTGATCTGCCCAGGCAACACCTATGCACTGTCCCAGCCCAAAGTCTGCCAGGGCACCAGTGCAGGTGTGGCATAGGTCCAAAGAGGAGATTCTTTGTTCTGCTCTTTGCTCCTTAATGAAGAGTTCCCCAGTCCCTGGCAGGTCATTGCAGCTGGGACAGGTGACAGGGTTAGGACTCGGCATTGCTGTGGATGTGTGAGATGAGGGGCATTCAGAAATCTCGTGGGAGTCAGTGCTATGGTAGGGAGGGCTTCCCAAGGCATCGGGGAAAAGCAGATGCTGTAAAGTGGCCAGGCGGTCCCCAAGCAACAGGGGTCACTGCCATGACCAGGGGTCAATAGGTTTGGCAGGTAAGGACACAAAGGACCCAAGTGGATTAGGTTGGTTTACTCCACAGTCAGCCCCCTTGTCCCAAGGACAGGATCAGAGCAAAAGGGCCCGGATGACAGGCAACATGAGTCGTTGCGGGGGAACTCCTGGTGGCTCAGTGGTAAAGAAACCACCTGCAGTGCAGGAGACGTGGATTTGATTCCTGGATCGGGAAGATTCACTAGAGAAGGGCATGGCAACCCACTCCAGTATTCTTGCCTGGGAAATCTCGTGGGCAGAGGAGCCTGGCAGGCTACAGTCAATGGGGTCACAAACAGCTGGACACGACTTAGCAACTAAACCACCACCACCAATTCCAGGGGGCAGTGAATTCACTTTACAGGCTGCAGCTGCACCCTAAGGTGGATAGTCCTTGACTGAAAAAAATGTTTTGTGAACACCTCCTACATGATGGAGAGGTGGACAGAGTGGCTGTGACAGCTCCTCACAAACTACCCACCTTGCTATATTCATGAGGTGGCCTGAGGGCATCGCAACCAGACGTGGGGCGGCCGGACCCGAGCGTGGCCCACGGTGCCTGTGTGGAGGTGTGCAAGGTCGCCAGGGTGCCCGGCACAGCCCTTCTCCTACTGCCTTTCACCTAAGGAGATTATCCCCAGATGTAGAGTTTGGTTAGAGAAAATTTCTTAGAGCCACTTGTTTCTTAAATACTTAGTTTTAATAAATGTCCAGAATCTCTTGAAATCAAAACAGTTCATTAACCAAATACCTTCTCTTTAAAAGGAAAAGTTTGAGGGAGGCTCCACACTGCCCACTCAGCTGCCTGGGGCATGTATAGGTACCTGCCACTTAATCTGTGTTTAAGAACCTGTGAGCAGATGGACTAACATCATCTGAGCTGGTGTGTAATTGCCTACATAATGATCAGAGAAATACGAAAAGGGACACGAAGGCAAAAGGCAACTTAGGACTTCAAGTAACAGTCCAGTCTCCCAGGGTCTTGGATTTGAGGCTGCAGAGTAGAAAATAGAGTTTTGTATGTTTTCAGTGACACACAGAACTTCTAGCACCTTTCATGGAACATTGGGACTGCATAACTGATGTCTAGGATTGATTTTAACCTCGTCACCGAATTTCTCTAAGCCTCCTCAGCCTGAGTGCAAATGAAGGCCTGTCACGATAATTCCCCAGGGGTGTTGGCTGGTCCTCCCTGATAAACTGCAGGACCGAGTATCTGGGCAGAGGTGGGGGAAGGGTCTCTGTCGGATGCCCCAGATCTGCTCACGAACAAGCCTGTGGCCTTGCCAGCATCTTGCCAGCTCCCCTGTGGGCAGCTCTCTGCTGAGGCTGCCACGGCTCCACTGGTATTTTGTTTCCAGAGATCTCTGCTAACTGTCCAGGATTAGAGTGACTCCAGGATGAAAAGGTTGGTTTTCCACTTTGGGAGAATGCCTTCTCTCTGTAGGTAAGAGCAGGCATGTGGGTGTTCCAGGCCTTGCATTTAGGTCAGAGGAGCTGGAAAGATCCCCTGGAGTTTCCACACTGCCCTGTCCCCTGTTCAATGAGGGTATTCTCTTAGGAGAAAACCAAATTACACTGCCACTTTGCCATTTAGAAAACTGCGTCTGCTCATTTATTTTGCTTGGTGCGTATCTTAGACAGTCATTTCCACAGCGGTTTGTAACCTTCAACTTGTCCCTGTTCCCTCTTTAGCTTTAAAATGCCACACAACCCCCCTACTGAGATTGAAAAGAAACTCCCTTTCACTATGATTTCAAGGAGAACTTGTAGAGTATTAGGATAATTGAAAAAAAAAAATCGATATCATAATATCCAGATACAGGTTTACAAATGCCTTGGGGATGTCAGACCAACAACAATTACATTGATTTCGGGTCTTGTTTCGATGTTTGCACAGTTTCCATGGCTTCCAGAGCCTTGCAGTTTCTGTGCCCTGGGCAGTCATGTAAAGGCTTTTTGTTGAGAACCCAGATTCCGATTTGCCATTAACCTGAATACACCCTGCTCACCTCAACCAAGTGTGAAACTAGAGGAGTCTCAGAAAGGAGCTATTCAGCTGGAATTGTATTTTTTATATGAAAGTCTCAGCTGCCAAGCCGAGTATAGTATTTGCTTACTTGGGCAGCTTATTGCCTGTGGGCCCAGTTAGTATAAGAGGAATGGCAGGGATAAAGTTAAGCTCAGTATTTTTCAATTACAGAACATAAAAAAAAAAAGAAAAGAAAAAAAGCAAAGCCTTTATTGAAGTTACAATCTTTCAATCTTATTTGTTTGCCATGTAGATGGTTATTTAAAGAGTACTTTTCTCCTCAATTACATCTTCGTACTAAAAGTAGAGGTGGATCCCAGAGGCAGCAGTTCGGCCTCCCTGATGATCTGAACAGTTTTCAATGGCTAATGGCCTATAAACGAGTAATATCTTGTGGCTATTGAGGCCAAGAGACGTGAAAAGGAGTCTTTGACAGTTGTGGGTTTTCTTGGATAAAATTTCTAAGCAAAACAGAGGGAGATTGCAGAACTGGAAGACTATTACTCAGCCTGCATTTGGTTTTCCAAATTCAGAAACTTGTGGGCATCCATTTGTCAGCATTCAAGACAATCCAGGAACCTCAAAAGTTTATTAACTGTAAGGTGATCGGACAGAACGATGTGAATGCTCCTCCCCAGCCCGCTGTGTCAGCTTGGGGTGCTGTGTGGCCCTACTGAAGGAGGCCACATCGAGAGGTCAGTCCTTAGTGTGTGGACAGCGTCACTCACTTCCCACTCTGCAGAGCTGTTCAACAATTTCCAGATGAAGCTCATCTAGAGGAGAGGAGAGTGAAAGGGCCACCTGATTTTCCAGTCCTGCTCTTGTTCTCCCCCTCCTTTCTGAGACTCTGCTGTCTCCCTGACCTTGGAGTTCATGAGTTCTTCCATTTTTCTTCACCAAATCCCCCCTTTGCTTGAGTTAGTGTGAGTTGAGTTTCTGTTACTTGTACCTGAGAGAACTTGAACCCACACAGCCCCCTGGCTCTGACCTGGCCCCTGCCTCTCCCTCCAGCCCTTTTCCTGACACCCCTGCCTCAGCCTCAAGTTTCATGTGTCACTCTGTATTTCACACTGTTCCAAGCCTCCTTGCCTCCCTCAGCATCTCAGGCAGGGACCAGGTCTTATTTATCTTTGTATCCGAGTGGCTGTCACAATGCCTGACACATCATAGGTGCTTAAAACACATTTACTGAATGAAACTCAGGAAGGTAAACAGAAAGTGGGATTTCCATTTCTGTGGGAAACATAAGAGTGTAAGGTGAGGAATAGTTTCTCTGTGAGTAGATACCCTAGAAAGGCAGTGATTGTAACAGGCAGTAATGAACCTAAGAAGGGTTCAAAAGAGTGCCGAGCCTGCATGGAAGTAGGTCCTCTCTCTTGCCACCATATCCCATTTCTTTCTGAAAAATCTCTGCCTCCTGTTCTACCAAGGTTATTGTATTAGGGGTTAGAACTCTCAGGCAACTTAGATTCAGAGTTCTCATCCCCTGTGTTCCATGTCCTTGATGAAGTATGTGTGAATTGTGTCCCCTAAGGAAAAGGGACAAGGAGGTCACTGGAAAATAGGTGGGTCGGGACTGTATATCCAGAGAGCCCAAGTCTACCTGGGTAAGTCAGGGAAGGCTCCAAAGAGGAGACGGCATTTGGACTGAGACTTGAAGGATGGTTAGGAGTTTATCAAAGGATGAGGAGCCCAGCGTGTTCAGGGAGCTACAGGAGCTATGGACTGTAGATTATAATCACCCAGCTTAAATGAAGGCAGGTGGCTATCCAGAGAAGCAGGAGGAGCGATGGGGGGAAGTACAGTTTGCACTGGATATTTAACAGACTCCTCACTTTGTACATTTAAGATCCTGAGCACACACGTAGCAGAATTATACATAAATTTTAAATTGTCAAGCTTACTAGAGAATCCCCTATGCAGCAACTTGGGTTTAATTCCCAGATCTGCCTCTCCCAGCCCTATGACCTTGCGCAAGTTACCTGACATCTTCATACTTCAGCTACATGATCCGTAAAGTGAGAATAATAATAGTACTTCTTGCCATAAATCGTAGGGATGGGTGAGGTAATACACGTGAAGTCCTTAGAACAGTCCCCGGCATGCAGCAAACACTAATTATTAAACACTTCACGATTTCTCTCATGAGGTTGTTTGCGATCACCAGTCATGCACTTTGTGCATAATCTCATGATATTAATTTTACCATTTTAATTGTTTATTTGCGTGGGGTTTCTCACTGGACTGTGAATTCTTCAAAGCCATTAGTTGAATAAATATCTCTTTCTAAAGTAATTGAATTCATTTCAAGCATATTTCCTACTTACTACATTTACATATTGGTAACCCAAGGGGAGAACTTTTCTTAGGATTGTGACTGAAAAATAACATTATTTTCCGAAAATTCCTCTTTTAGGCTGTAAAATCTTTGACCACAGAAGCATCATCTTCTTTATAAAACCATGCCGGTCCCCCTGAGATTATGCTGGGAAACTTGCTTCATGGAGGTTTTGTCCTGATCAAAGGGATTAAAGAGCCCAGAGAAACAAAAAATATCTGAACCCTGTCAGTTTGCTTGAAAATTTTTAGCAGAGCCTTGTTGCAAAACGTATGACCAAGAAACCTCAAAGACCCTTAACTCCCAAGAGGTGGGCCAGTTGAGTGGAGTTTAGACATCACTACATCCAGAGAGGCTGGCCGGACACTTCCACTTGTTTTGGTTGATTTGGAGGAGAAAGGGCACAGAAGTTCTCTGCTGAGACCTCGGAATGAATGATCGAGTTGATTTAGGAGATTGGCTCATGTCTGCAGGATCCAGAGCGCTCCGCAAGGCTGGACCAGAGGCCCCAAGTGTGCAGAAGCAGGTGTGTTTGTGGGATGGGCATGGGAGAGGGGGTGGGGTTTTGAGCCCCCAGAAGTCTGTCAAGTGAACCAGGAATTTGGACGACAAGAGATCTGAATTCTGGTTCTGTCCTTTTGTATCTGCACAGTCCTCTTAAGGCCTAGGTTTCCTTTTTTTTTTTTTTTGTCATTGAAGGGTTTGATGTAGATTGTCTCCAAAGTTCTGTTTCTGGTGTTCTGGTATCAGTGCTGGCCCGGTGGTGTCAGGCACAGTTTAGGTTGAGTAAAGCAGCTTTTATATGCAAGTCTCCCATGGCACCCACCACCACCAGGACGCTTGTCTCCACCTGAGCTGTGCGAACCCAGACCTGACCCAGCCCCAACCACACCGCAGCCTCCCTGCTCCTCTTGGCTGCCCAGAGGCCCCCAGCCCTTCTTGCCTGCTCTTACCTGAAGTCTGGTTCTCTTCCTCCACCTCCTGAGACAGGGCTGCTCATGCTCTCTCACCGCACATCTCAGGCCTGGAGTCAGGACAGGTCTGCTCCCAGCCCCCTTGAAGATGGCCTCGGCCCTCCTGCCTTGTCACTGCGGTCCTCTCCCAACCTCCTGGGCTGCTCTGTCCCCGCTGGGCACACATGAGCTTGGCTCACTGCGTCTCTCTCCATCCTGACACCGTCACCATCTCTCGAGACTTGAACATCCACATGGGCAATTCTAACAACCCTGTGACCTCTGAGAGCCTCAACGACCTCACTTCTGGTGGTCCACGCAGCATATACTCAAGTAGGGGACAACATATCAACAACGGACATGTCTGAAGAGGTTTCATTTATCTTCAAAATTATGACACCTATAGCTAGGGTGACCATATAACTTATTTTCCAAACTGGTACAGTAAATGAAAGAGAACACCAAAATAATTAAATTATATCATTTTTGGAAATATTTACTTATTGATGACAAATTGGTTTTCATATCAAAGCCTCTGTAAAATAATTATATTCCAAAGCTGTTTTCCAAAATAAGACTTTTCTTTAAAAAATTAACTTGTGTACATTGAAGCAACATTGAAAAAAACTTTATATCAATTACCTGCACATTCAAAATGATAGGCAGAATAATTGCCCCTAGTACTTATGTCTTGTAATTAGTTTCCTAGCTAAATCTGTCACTGGTACCTTAATGAAGAATTTCCTTTTTGAAGCTAGTTGTCATATTTTGAAGTTTTTGAACAAATCTGTTTGCAATTGCTTTTGAAGTAAAATTTATGGTTAATAAATTTGAAATCACTGACACCTTTCTTGGTAGACCACAACATTTTTAATTGCCGATAACCCCTCAGGTATTGAGAGATTGGTAAATTCTACACAAATTCTACTAAATGGATACTATTTTTGATTCAAAATTTCTTACATAAATATTTCGCCCCAAGTATTAATACAGGTACTATCTTTTGGCTTGTATTCAGAGTACCATTCTCCAAAATACATTTTTACAGAATATAACTTGTCAAGTAGGGTATAGCTATTTAGAATGCTCCTGAATGCTCCCTATCGCATATGTAATTTCATATCCTAATGAATAAGTCCTTGGAAGTAAAAAGTGGGGTTCAACCAAACCCAGGCCAGCTTATTTGAATGGAACTATTAATAGGAGTATCTAGTTAACAAATGAAATATCCAAGATGGATGTTAAACTAAATGGGACCCAGACAGCAGGCATATAAACGGGGACTCTCCCAGATAACAGCTCTAACACTGACCCTCTGAGGCGGCTCGTAGTTCTCCATCCTGGCAGCACATCATCAGTATCATCAGAGAGCTCATCAGACCTGCCGATGATCCATCCGGTTTTCATCCCAAAGACTCAGCTTTCATAGATTGGGATGGGACCCGGGAATGAGCATTTTACTCTAAAACGATGCTAACAAGCAGCTTGGGCTGAGAGCGGCTGTACCAGCCTGATGCCTCTAAAGCCAGGTCACTAGAAGCGTGGGAGGCTCAAGGTGGAGGGGACTTATGTATACACATAGCAGATTCACTTTGTTGTGCAGCAGAAACCAACACAGCATGGTAAAGCAATGATACTCCAATTAAAAAAAGAATATGGGGGAAAAAGGAGAAGAAGCCAGGTCAGTGTGGTCCTCCAGGGCCATTCCCTGCAGGAACACAGCGATTCCCGTAACAGAGAAGACGGAGGTAAGCCAGGAGCAGCCATGCGGCGGCCGCGTTGTCCCTGCACTCACGTGGGTGCGCCATCACCTTGAGCCAGGAGAGGGCGCGCGGCAGGTGCTCTGGGGCATGAACAGAGGGTGGCCCTGCCGCAACCCTGTGGGCATGCCCCAGAACACAGAGTGATTGCATGAAATCCTTTCAAACATGCAATTAACCAACTCCTATATTGTCATGACAAAAATGAAACTTGTGGGGAGTTAACAGATTTCTGACTGGAGATGAAGATGTTAAAAATCTCACAAAAGCTCTAGGTAAGCCTGTTCTAAGTGCTTTGTTCTATTTTCAATATTTATTTTAAAAACAATTCTCAAAATGTAAAATCCCCAGCATTCCCAAAGCAAGGTATCTTTTTGGCTCATCCTACAAATTAATGATCATCTTTCTAACTCCAAGTATGAAAAACCCTGGCAAAGAAAAATAACAAGACGTGGTTTGCAAGCCCTGCCTTCCTGGCTGTCCCACGTGTGCCCCGTAAAGTGTCGGGGGTCATCCCAGAGCCAGTCGGGAGAGTAGCTTTTGCTGGTGCTTGGCCTGCTCTGAACTCAGTTCCGAGGCTGTGAGTTGAACTCTGTGCAGATGTTCTGAATGACCTTGGGGACGATTTTGTAGAGGTTGTCAAACTCGTCCACGAAGAAGGCGTGGTCCCTGGCAGGGTGAGTGGCGATGACGTCCAGCTCGTCCTGGGCAGCCCAGGCCACGCCTATGGCATAGGTGATCACGCCTGTGGGGACAAAGGGTGGATGAAGTGAATGTCCCCAAGGAAAAGTGTGACATCCACCCTTGCCTTCCTGCCACCCTTTTGGCCACTGAACACAACCAAATCCAAAATCAGAAATGTGCCCAAAGCATGAACATGTGCTGCATACCAGCAGCAGTGAAACTGATACAGTTGCTCTCTCTCAGGGGTTTACCATCCTTTTGAGAAAAAAAACTACAGAAGGATGGAGTCAATCCATGATAAGAATTTCATGAGGAGCAGCAAGAGAATGATATCTGGGACAAGCAAAACTTGGGTGCCCTGCAGATTATACCCCATGGCACACACCTGCTCTATGTGTAAAGTCACGCAAAACTGAGTCTTAACTGCCTCAAAATCTTTTAAATGTAAGTGAAACAATGGGTAGTCAAATCCACCTGCCTTCACTAATCAAGATTGTTTTAAGACTTGCATGTCCTGCAAGTGGCTTGTAGCCTCACCAATAAGATGTTTGCCTGAGTTGTTCTCCAGAAACTTGGAGTCAGCTGAGCTGAGACTCAGCTGTGTCTAGTTCAGCTGCGCTGGTTAAGACTGGATAGGATCACTTATCCCCTCAACCTGGCATGCGTGAATGCCCACTTAGTGGCCTTTAGAACACGTGCAGAGGCCTGTAGCCTAGTTACGCCTGCGCAGGACAATTCTGTATCTTTTCCTCCCCACAACTTGGATGCCCCACTCCTTTGCTATCCTGTAAAGCCCTGAGCCCCTTGCCTTTGGGGAGGTAGACTTGTGACTGGTTCTCCTGCCTGCCTTGTGGGTAAGCCCTCTCTTTGCGCAAACCTTGGCCAAAAAACACACAAAAACAAAAAACAAAACCAGTGGAGCTGAATCACTTTAGGCTTGAGGGTGACTTTACAAGCCATAAGCTCCAACTGCGAGGATTTCCGGAGCAGGAAAACTTGCACAAGGACCTGGAGAGCTGGCGAGCCAGCATCTGCTCCATCACCACAGAAAAGTAAGTGTTTACAGATAAGGAAGGAACTAACAGCACTGACTGCTCCAGGGGGATCATTGGAGATGAAAGGGAAAAGGGATTCATTGAATTCAGAAGAAACATGAATAAGATGCCGGTAGCTTGGAAGGAGAAGTGTCCGGGGAGTCAAAGCCAAAGAAAGAAACCAAGTGAATTGCTGTGAGTTGAGATTGAAAGAGAAAATGAAGATATGGGGCAGTAGGCGTGTGGCTGTAAAGACAGCCAGAACATGGGATCAAAGGGAATTTTTTCCTTCTTTAGGAAGGGAGACCTGGGTTCCAACCCTGGGTCGGGAAGATCCCCTGGAGAAGGAAATGGCACCCCACTCCAGTACTCTTGCCTGGAAAATTCCATGGATGGAGGAGCCTGGTAGGCTAGAGTCCATGGGGTCACAAAGAGTCAGGCACGCCTGAGTGACTTCACCTTAGGAAGGGAGGGACTGGAGCTTGTCTAGATCCAAAGGGGAATGAATATAGTAGGATTAAAGGGTTTGGGCTATAACCATGGACTGAGATGCCTCAGGGAGAAGAGGAATTCAGAGAGCAGGCATCTGTCCTTAGTGGGGAGGCAGACTGCCTGGAGTGTGGTTCTTGACTGGGGCAGCTGGTGAGCAGGTGCTGACCTATTCCCATGCCCCCTCCAGGCTGACCAGGGTGAGATAAGCAAGATGGCCATGAGATGGCGGGCAGAGCCTGGGGAGGGGCTTCTGCCCAGGCTCCATTCCCCTACCTCCCCGCCACCCGCAGGGCCATGGCTTTCTCTAGCATCTTCCAGGTTCCCTTTCCTGCTGATGGGAGCATCATCCACACCACAGGTGGTTCTGGGCTAAGCTGTTCTCCTATTGTGGCTCATTAAGCTGCCAGGTTCTTTTCTCACCTTTCCAGTGACTTTTCTCTGAACATTATCTACATTGGGCAAAGTCAGGGTTGGGCTTTAAAAATGCTGCCAAGTGGTCACAGGAAGAGTCTAGCTGCAGAACAGGGCTTAGACCCACCAAGATCTCATTTCTATTCAAAGATGGAAGGGCTGCCCTCTCCCACCCCCGACCCAAGTAAAGACAACAAGACCAATATTAGAGATTTAGCTTTTCACATCCTGCAGTCCAACCTTACTGTAGAGAACTTTCTACTGGCAATTCTGATAGATGGTCCCCCAGCCTTGGCTTGGACACCCTCAGGGACACCCCAGTGCTCATGGCTTCCATGTCACTTGCATCTGTTGGTCCTTGTTTAAAGATACCCAGAACACGATAGCCCTCACAATGCCTGGGACATCTTCCTAGGTCTTCACTTTCTCCTGACCAGTGGGTCAAGGATACCCTCTGGGTGAGGCTCAAGGAGAGGCATCGAGAAAAATGAGTGAGAGGAGCTGAGCACAAGCTGGGGACGGACGATCTTGGGCTTGTCATCAAGAGTTGCCCCACCTGGCTCTGCCCACTCACTTTGGAACTTTGGGCAGTTTGCTTCTGAACCATAAGCCATCTTCACTCTGCTGACAGGAGCCCAAGGGGCCTGTGACTGCTGGCACATGGGCCACCTGCCATCCCACCATTATGCGTGCTCCCTATGGGTAAATCACTGGGAAGACTGTCTGAACCTGGTGTCTGGGTACTTTTCCAGAAGCCAGAAATACTGGTTCCTGAAGGCTTATTTTTATATCCCTGCTTGTTTAAGGAAGGAGTAAAAGCAGCTTTAAAGAATATGGGCAATCCTGCAAACAAACCCAAATTAAACGGAGGCAGAGACTTAGTGCACGCACACATATGCACATACATGTGCACACACAGACAAAAAAAAACTTCCCCCACAATAGGTTAAGTCTTGTTCACTAGTACTTACTACAAGTTTTTGGTTCACTGACAACTCCATTTACTTTTATTGTCATTACTAGTATTGCTGTCACTAGGGGTTTTCTCCAGGTTGTTTGTATTTTCCTTGTATTTTATGGCACTTTTCAAAACAAGGATTATATATAGATTTTGTCCAAAAGGCTTTACATATGACTGATTTTTTGAACATTTACAAAAAAACATTTTGCTCATTTTTCATGGTTTTAAACTTTCTGTTATCCTCTTCCAAATTTCATATGGAAATATCTCTTTAAATATTTTGAATGAAAATTTCCTTGAGGTCTTCCCCAGACCTCCAATATCTGGTTAGCAATTGCTTTTATGATAGTATTATACGTCTCTTTTAAAACGTCCATTTTCTTCAAGTTTCTAACACAATTTTGTGGTCTTCAGCAGAGATTAGAGTGAGGAGTCAAATTCCTCTTTGATGCATCACATGTTGGTGTGTGCAGCCTCAGAGTGTGGGACGTAAAGAAGAGGGGTAGCATCCACAGGCCTTGATGCTGTGGAAACTACCCTCATGTCCTTGCCTGAACCTTCTTCACTACCCACAGGGCCCTGTGGTGTTGAACTACACCCTAATGCCCTAGGGTTGTGAACATTTTAGTAGGTACTAGACAGAACCAGTGCCCAGAGAGACAACCCACCAAGCCCCAGAGGTCTGCTCAGCCCCACACTGGTCAGCACGACCAGCTCACTCACCCTTGTGATGGGCGAGCATGGCTGGTATTCGGATGTCGTCATAGGACCTCCCGTCGGTGATGAGTATCATTAGCTTCCTCTTATTGGGCTTGGACTTCTTGAAGAGCAGTTCCAGGGCATAGTTGATGGCAGCCCCCGTGCTGGTCCCTCCACTCCAGTACCCCACCCTCTTGATGGCATTGAGGACATCAGATTTGGTGCTGTACTCATCGAACCCAAACTCCAGCCGCTGCTCATAGGTGTATTGCATGGCCCCGATCCGCGTGTCTGTGTCTGAAATCTCAAACTCCCTGCTGAGGTTGGCCACAAACTGGAGGACCGTGCGGAAGTTGCTGGTCCCCACGCTGCTGGAGCCGTCGATGACGAAGCCGATGTCGGCCGAGTTTAAGCAGGTCTTGCTGCAGGCCAGTCGGTCGGTGTCACAGACCCGCTTCACCAGGGGCTGCACGGTCTTGTGGAGGCTGAACCAGTTCTGCACGGTGAGTGAGTAGAAGCCGTTGGTTCTGCACACAGCCTGGAAGACAGGGGCGGCCACCCGCCAGGTCAGGGGTCTCACCCAAGGCCTCTGTCCACCTTGGTTCACCCAGTCAGGTGCTCACTGGGCGGAGGCCCCTCAGGTTATCTCTGACCCACTCCCCCACCCTCAGCCAGGTCTCTGCTTTCATGGAGAACCATCAGTCAAGCAAGTCCACAGGGAGAGGGGAATTGCTGGTTTCAGCTTCATATTATGCCTCTCCAGGCTGCTGGTTTGTACTGGCAGCCAGCCATAAGGCTGGCATTGGTGGGCACCAGCCCACGAGGATTAAAGAAAGCTTTTGTTCTGACTGGGAAAACAAAAGGCACACAGCAGATGAAGCTTAAGAACCAGTTAGAGAGCAGACCTGCATCCAGCAAGAAGTGGTACCCAACTAGATGTTCTTAACATCATTTCACTACCCACGCCCTGCCCACCTTAACCCTACAGGGTGGAATTCTAACCCACTTGTCATGAAGGAAGAAACTGAGGGCCAGTTGTGAAGCGACATCCTTTAGGTCACAACTCAAATCTCTTTGCCCTCAGAACCCCAGCTCTGTCCCCTGGACAACCCTGCCCCCAGGCAAATGAATGTTTACTTGCGCCCAAGCATGGTCCAGAAAAAACTCAAGGTGCCTGCAAATAAACATTGAGCAAGCTGGTTGGTGTGCTCCTGGAAGTGACCATTTCCCTTGCCACTGCCTCTCTGGAGGTCACAGAGAGAATCACAGACCTGCTGGCTTTGGATGAAGGTGTATAATTAAAACATTATTTGAAAACAAGAAATGACTTTAAAATGTCCTGGGAAATGTACTTTAATTGGTTTGTAAAAACCTAATGGGGTTCACAAAACTTTCCATTGCTTAGGCGGCATATGAGAGGGTGTTGAGGCTGAGCTGAATTCTAGCCAATGGATGGGGGGCGGGGGTCCCCACCAGGCAGTCTGAGTCAGTCACAACAGGAGAGAGTGTGGTGCTTGGCATGGGCAGGACACCGGGTGGCTGGCGCTAGGAAGCTGGGTTAAGACCACCCTCCAGAAGACCTCAGGAGTAACAGCAAGTGGAGAAGGATTTGGAGCAAGGACCCTGTGGGACTGGGAAAAAGCACGAGATTTACTGTGAAATCTAAAACAAACTGGGGAGATCCAGAAGGGAGAAAGGACAGATGTAAAGTATCAATACTCGCTTGAACTGGGGAGGTGGCACTGGGCGTGGGAAAGATTGGGCAGATGTGAGCTACGTGACATGGGAGCTGACAAGTTGTTCTGGGGGTGACTCCGGGTGTCTGGGACAGCTGTGGGGCTAATGCACAGTCCAGAGGAAGAAGGAATTTGAGTGGGAAAGATGATGCACTTGGCATGTTGCATGTAGAATTTAAGGTTCTTCAGGTCATCGGGTGGAGACTAGTCAATCAGATGGAAACAGATGCTACTGAGCTCCAGAGAAAGCAGGGCGGGAGACACACACATGTGTCCCTGCTTGTGAGTGAAGGCTGAAGCTGTGGCCCTGGGAGAGATTCTGGAGGGAAAAAAACTAGTAAGAACATAGGAGAGAGCCAAGGAAGTCTACGCTTTGGGTACAAGATGGAAAAGAGGAGGGAGCAAGTGAAGTAAGAGCCACACTGTGTCCTAGAGGTTAAGGGAGACAGGAATGATGATGAAGTGCAGGGTCTCTGCCGGGAGCTGAGCCCCAGGAGATCTGGAGACAGGATGCTAACACTGGGGTTATCCCCCATCCTGTCCTCCTCCTTTCCTTTTTAAACCTGGGATCCTGTCTTTGGAGAAAGGTTTATGTGGGGTCTACTGTATAAAGCATACACAAAGTGAGCTGCACTGGGGGAACAGGACTAGATTCCCATCTGTTCTGCCTCCTTGTCCTGTTGGGCATCTTCGCAGAACTCAGGGGCAGCTGAGTCTGAAAGTCTGCGCTCCCTAGTGTGGTTTAGTACCTTTCCTTTTCTTGTTTATCAGATGAGTTGACTTGTGGTGCATGTGTGCCCATGTGTGTGCTCGCGTGAGGACTGGCTGGGCTGCCCAGCTGCGGTCCCCTGGGGCTATGAGAGGCGCTCGGGGAAGCCTCTGATGTGAGGCTTTGGGGACCCTGCTCCTCCCAAGGTGCCGATGCCAGGCCTCAGTTCACCAGGTGTGTGGTGGGTTGTGGGGCCTTGCTTTGAGAGGGTAACTCCAGGTTCCAGACTCCCTAGTCTCTCACTGGAGGCCCTCCTGCCTAGAAATGAACTTAATATCCATTTGAAAAACACGAGACCCAGCCTGGATGGCTGCTACAGCCGTGCAAAGTGTAAGGCGTTCTTACGTTGGGTGGGTTTTCCACTTACATGCCTTACATAGAAGGCGTACTTTGTTTGCAAACATACCTTGTTTGCGAAGTTGGGCTCCAGCATGTACTGCTTCTCATTTTCAGAGGCACCTTCAATGGTGATGAAGAAAATGTTGATTCCTGACTCTCTCGCCAACCTCGAGGCCTCCTCCACCTTGTCCGTGGGCCAGCCATCCACCATCACCACGGCCACGTTGGGAGCACCGCCTCTGTTTCCATTAACTTTGGAAAAGAAGTTCTTGGTCACAAAGGAGATGGCCCGGCCTGGAAGAGAAAGAAAACTCATGCTTGGAGTGATTGTGGAACAGATCAGAGCGGCACAAAGAGGTGCAGAAAAATTATCCATTCCCTCCTTTGTTGGCTTGTTTCCTTTTTGAATCATGTTAACTAGTTTTGGGTGTACAGTTCAGTGGTTTTAAGTACATTCACGATATTATGGAACCTATACCACTAGCCATTTCCCTCCCCAGCTTCATTTTGAGCTTCAAGTTCTGATTTTCTCTTGTTTTGAAAAGGTTTTATACCATTTGAAGCCACATGGATGGACTTAGAAATTATCATACTAAGTGAAGTAAGTCTGACAGAGACAGACAAATAGTCTATGATAACACTTACATGGAATCTGAAAATTAATATAAATGACTCTCTATACAAAATAGAAACAGACTCACATAGAAAACAAACACATGGTTACCAAGGAAGAAAGGAGGAGGGGAATAAATTAGGAATATTGGATTAACAGATGCAAATTACTATATATAAAACAGATAACACCAAAGATTTACTGTAAAACATAGGGAACAATATTCAATATCTTGTAATAACCCGTAATGGAAAATAATCTGAAAAAAAATCACTTTGTTGTATACCTGAACCTAACATAATACTGTAAATAAACAATACTTCAATTTTAAAAATTAAAAAATTAAAGTTTTCAAGACCAGCATGCAGGTGAGAAAAGCTTTCCATGGGCACAATAGTGTCTGTTCTTTGCCTGGGTGCTGGAGCTGACCTCACTAAGCCCCGGAGCCGTTTCCAAAAGTGCGGGGCAGCCCTCTCCTTGGGCTTTGAGGGCTTGCAGTGAGCTCGACTCTCCAGCTGTGGAAGGGTGCATTCTGGATTCAGTGGACTCTCGTGTCATTTCCACTAGAGACACAGGTCTGGCTGGCCTTGGGCACCACACCAAGAGCTGAGAGATGTGTTCTAACCTGGCTGTGCTTTTTACTGGCCACGTGGGCCTGGATAGGTCACTCCAGACTAGGTTTCCATGATGACAGCCTGCCTCAACTGGGCGCGGCAGTTGTGAGGGATGACGCAGCTTCCCAGCATGCCTTTCTCAAGCATATACTTAACACTTGTCTCGGGCCTTAGGAGACTTTTGGAATCAAGGAGGGTGAGAAACTATACCAGTTTTCTGGGATTTTCCGAGGTTTAGCCCTGAAAGTCCCATATGCCCTTGGGCAAACTGGGATGACTGATCACCCCGGAGGCAGGGCTCTTAACCTGGCCTCTGTGGACCCTTGGGCACTGGGGGTGAGTATCCACAAATCCCTTGAATTTATCCACAGTATTTTGTGTATATAAGTATTTATTTGGGCACAAAGGCCATGGCTTTCAAAGGGATCCTCCGTCTAAATAAAAGTTAAGAGCTACATTCTTAAGACATTAGGGTTATAACATTACACTCAAGGCTTCTTTGGTTTTGGCCAGCATCTTGGCATCACTGACTAGTACAATTTTATCTGTCAAGTGAAAGGATCAAATGGTTACATACTCAGTTGCTGGAGAAGTGTCTTGGAGAACCCATGTGAGCTGGCAGCGTGGAAACCTCAGAGAACTGTGTTCACAGCCAAAGCTGATTTCCCTCAAGGCCCAAGGCACCCAGCAGTCCCCTCTGGTTTACTGTTAGCTGCCTGTAGGCAGAGTGCAGGGAGCCCTCAGAAGATCACCTTGACCTCATCCAGTTTTAAATCTGGAGGCCATGGTCAATTTGCACTCAATACATGTTCCATTAGCCTTCTAGCATGTCTTGAAAGCAGAGGCTAGAAATCTGAAAATTGCATTGTTGAGATTTCCTTGCACCTAGAGTTCTGGATGTGTTTTAGTTTCATGAGATGATACACACATGAAGTTTAGAAGATAAACATAGGGTAGAGGTGGTACTTTTGATTCTGCTATTTTTGTAGCCAAGTCTGTAGAGTGTTTGACTTTTCCAGGGTAGTGTTAGCAGAGGTGCCCATGATTGGTGACCAGCTTCCTTGGTGTTGAGAAGGTAGGGTGCAAAGCATGTATTTTTACATGCAGGCAAGGCATGTTTTTGGAGCTGGCAGTTGTAGCAGAAGTTTCCCGATCAGCATGGCTTCCTGGCTGAAGCAGATTCCTAAAGACGCTGCAGTGGTAGAATCGAGAAAGCAATTTTCTGGTCTTGGAAGAGGCATGGCTCCTCGGAGGTCCTGGATCTGCAGGAAGCCTTTGGAAGCCATCTTTGAAAACTCAGCCTAGAGTATGTTTCTTCAGTAATTCTCAAAACCATTTCATACCCTGAAATAAATCCCTTTTTGCTTAAATCAGCTGGAATGGGTTCTGTTCTCTAAACTCAAACCCCCATCAATACAGGGCAGATATAGAACATGTTACCTACTAAAAAAACATATACTGGTTTTATTAAGACACCTCTCTAATCCCATCAAGGACATAGGATGTCTTCTGAAGTTTTAGAGTTTTACTCATGATACCTTACTGGAATTTCACTGATCTAAGTATCAAATTGAAAACAATCAGACATCAACTCTATCATGTTTGTGATTAGGCAATATCCGATTTGGTGTCTCGGATCCAAGTGACTTGGATGGGGTTTATTTAGAATTGTTCAGAGATCAAAGGCTCTTCATTTGCTACTTACTAATGTACTGGTCTAAACAGATGTACATTGAAGTGGGGAGGGAAGTAATAAATCAGATGTACTGTAATTGTGAAGATGCTCCTTCAAAGATAGCTGTATTCCTTGTGCACATTCCATGCCAAAAAACATGGCTCACATCTCCATTTCCCTGGATTGTGATGGTCCAGACAGGGTCCCTGAGGAGTGGGCAGTCCTTCCAGTGCCCCAAAGTCAGACTGTAGCCCACCAGGCTCCTCTGTCCATGGAATTCTCCAGGCAAGAATACTGGAGTGGTTAGCCATTCCTTTCTCCAGGGGATCTTCCTCACCCAGGAATCAAACCCGGGTCTCCCTCATTGCAGGCAGATTCTTTACCTCTGTGCCACCAGGGAAGCCCAAAGTCAGACTACCATTTATAAATTGGTATACTGGCATGGGCTCATTAGTGACCTTTGAACTCAGTTAGTGTGAAACTACTTCTAATGCCTGGTCGCCTCTGGGGAACTGATAAAATGGAGTTTCTGCACCTGCTCCACTGAAGGCTAGATTTTGACCTTGGGATTATGGTCACTCCCACTCCACCCCATCACCACCAGGAAGGCTCAGATATCACAGGAGACACAGCTTGAAACAAAGACCATGTGTCTGCACAGTTACCTCTGTAACAGGAGCTGATCAGAGAAAGATTCCCAAGGAGCACTGTGAAGCTCCCTGAATGGAGCCAGTTACAAATTTTATTTATTTTTAAATTTTATTTATTTATTTATTATTTGGCTGTGCTGCGTCTTCGCTGCTGCATAGGCTTTTCTCTAGTTGTGGGAAGTGGGGGCTGTTCTCTAGTTGTGGCGCTCGGGCTTCTCATTGTAGTGGGTTCTCTGGTTGCAGAGCATGGGCTCTGGGGCACAGGCTCAATTGTTCCACAGCATGTGGATTCAACCTGTGTCTCCTGAATTGGAAGGCACATTCTTTACCACTGAGCCACCAGGGAAGCCCAAATTTTATTTTTATTAAAAAAATTTTTTTTACAAGATACAAAGAAAAATAGTTGATAACTTGTAGACTTGTCATGGTAGTTGAAGCAGTAGTCCTACTTGTCCTAAAGAAAACTGCTATCCTGAGGAAACAGGTCTGTTAAGAACTCTCCAGCATGTGTGCAATAATGATTTTTGCCCCCAATCCACGGTAATACTTTAGGAAAGATACAGATATTCTGTGACTCATTTCTTAATGGATTATTTGGATTTTTCCATTTTCTATCTAGGATGCTAGCAGACGACCACATGGAAGGAGAACCATAGTAGCAAGAAGATCTGAATCCGGATTAGACATTAGACAGATATTAGACATGTACCTGCATTAGACAACCCTCCTCTCTGAGAAATCTTCTCTATGGCTGCCTTCACGTCCTGGGAATTCATGTGAGTCTTGAGATTAAATTGGGTAGCAGGATTGTCTCTGAAGATTCAGAACAAGAAGTAAAAATTAGCGGGAAAATTCTTACCTTTGGAGCAAAGCAGAAATCAGAGTTGTTTTATATACAAATAGAATGGAAGCTGCTTCAAAACCTTAAGCTGGTGTTACACAATGCCCCGAAGAACTGTGGTGAGACGGGAGGACTGGGTCCTCTGCAGGGTGTGTAGAAAAAACTGATTCGTTTCAGGGCTCACGAGGTGTGGGTTCTGGTTTTGACTGTGCTGTCTCCTAGCTTCGTGACCTTGGGAAGTCATGTGACTTCTCTGGGCCTCAGTTTCCCCATAGAGAGAAAAATAAAGATCATCACGTTCATGGTGCTAGAGAGCAGAACTGTTGTCAAGTGGGATTTTGCAAATGTCAGGATGTCCCCAGGCTGCCCCAGTCCCTCCTCTCCAGGAAGAGAGTCTCAATTGATAGCCCCTCCCCGCCTCCCCCCACCCCGGTACCCCAGCACTGGAACTGCATCTTAACAGTCATGGCAAGGAGAACACATGGTTTTGTCTTTCTCATTCTGCGACTCCTGTGACTGGGTGAGAATATTCAAATCTTACCCGGAAGGTCAACATCTATTTTACTAAAGCCTGAAAAAGGTTAGCTGGAGAGGAGTTAGAGTGAATTCAGTGGAGAAACAGAATGAGAGCCCTTCTCTAGAAAGGAGTCTTTTCCCTTGGGTAACAGGCTTGGGAGCAGCTGAGCAGGGAGTGTGGGATCTTTCACGATCACGGAGACGGTGTGCCGGCAGGGTCGAGGGCTCTGTGGGATGGAAGTGTGTGGTCACACCCAGGATGAAGTGGGGATGCGTGGTGAAATCACATCTCCCGAAGCACTGACAGTCAGTCACTGGCAGGGCCTCATGCAGGTGCGACCTTTAAGGTCACACGGGGCCCTGAACTCCAAAAGAGCCTGCGCTTGCTTCAATGCTCTTCCATACCTGCTCCATCAAACCACCCACATCCCCTTTTGCAGTCCTTCTTCTGACTCATCAGATCATCCCCACAGTATGCATTCTTGATACCCTCTGATAATGTCCTCATCAAATACCAGGTCCTGTCAGATCAACCTCTCCAATATCTCTTGTGACTCTCGCATCCCTCCCCTCACCCTCCTCGAGTTTGGACTTTGATCTTTTTCCTGAACTATTGCTACAGCCTCCTTCTTGGTCTTCCTGTGCCACAGTGGGCTGTCCAGAGTATGTCTTACCCCACAGGTGCTAAGAGCCTGTCAGAGGTGGATTAACCTACATGCTAACAATACCTCTTCATATTTGTAATTTTGGGTTCTTTTTCCAAAAAGAATCCCCAAACTATATAAGCTTCAGAGTCCCCAAAGCCTGGATCTACCCTTGGTAACCAAAGAATATGAACTTTTCAGGGACTGAAAAAAAAAAATAAAACAACAACAAAGTATTATTAGCGACAAAACAGAAAATTGCAAAATTGATATTGACAATAATAACTATGTATTTGTCTAGCAAACATAATGTCCTAGACACCCCATTAACTATAAAAATTTTAACTCATAGAACTCTAACATTTGAAAATGATTGGGGGGCTAGATTTTTCTCATTTTGAAAGATTTCTTGAGAGTGTCTGACAATTGTGAAGAAATCATAGCTGACCATAAATTGTGTTGCTCGTAGACAAATAATTTCAAAAGCAAAAATACAGATTTTTCTTAAGTTTTTACAGAAAAAAGATTAAATGTGGAAGCTAGTCACCTAATCATATCTATACTGATCCTCCAGAAGCCTGTTCACAAGGCTGTCTGAATGTTGATAATTTTGTAGAGTGAGTGATCACCCATACTATGTCTACTGTCAAGCCTTGTTACCTGCAGTAGTTATGTTTTATAAAGTTGTTGCAAACATCACATTAGCAGGTCTCTGAGACATTGTTCCTAGGGAAAACAGGGGGTTGGATTCCTGTGGGCCTCTGGTCATATTTTCAGCAATAGGTCAGCATATTAACTTGTTTTATGTATGTTTCTGTTTCAAGGTACCCAGTTTAATATATGTTTCTTACAATAATTAATTATATGCATATTTTCTATATCATGAAACACTAGCTGAAAGGGTTTAACATTTTCCTGACCCTGGGTCATGCTGTGTAGATTTGTTTTGGCTCTCAGCTTCATAATGGCTATTCACCGTACTTAAAAAAAAAGTAGTCGTCATTTCATGAATTCGTAAGTTCAGCCATTTTTCCATTAGTTATTTTAGCAGTTTCTGGAGCAGATTCACATACAGATAAATGAATTTCCTTTTTCTTTTTTTGCTGAATATATTGGATCATCAATTCATTAACATTGAACTCATGACCAGCAGCATTGGTTGCCTGAAGGAAGTTTATCTAACACTTGCGGTTTCTCCTTAAGCACGTTACAGCCTTCTTGTGCTTAGAACACTGGATAGCACTTCAGGGCTACACTTGGGGCCATTAAAATTGTGAAATCATCAATGAATAGCTGGAAAATGTGGTGCTAAATAGACTGTGAAAAGGACACTTGTTTACAGCGCGAGTTGAAACAAGGCCGAGCGTTGCCTCGTTTGACCTCAGCTGGGGATGTTATACGTCTCCTTCCTCAGCGCACATCCACAGACGACTGTCAAAGTACCAGGAGTATTGATTTTGGAGATACAGGTACATTTTAGCAAGTAGGTGAATTTGCAAATATGGAACACACAAATCATGAAGGTTGACTATAATCTATTTCAGAACAAGCGCTGCGTTCCAGTATTTCTTCTCCCTGGTGCTTAACATACAGGGGGTAAAAGAGAATTATGGAAAGGAGGGAAGAAGGGAGGAATCTCAAATGTCCTCTCTTAGACCATCCTGGGTAGAAGTGAACACCCACCTCTGAGCCCCACACTCATCACTCTCTCCCCCTATTACATCATGGGGGTAGATGAATCTATCTTCAGAAGCAGACAGATGAGCTATTCATATACCCAATGAATAGATGCTTTTCATTTTATTTAATGTTGTTTCTGTTAAAAATATCACCTCCCTCACTAGCTGGTGAAGTCCCAAAGAACAGAATCTCTATCATGGTTATTTATTTATTTTTAATGAATTGAAAGGTTGGACCAGAGGACTGCTGAAACTCTTTCCAATTGCTAAAATTACCACTAGGAGCAAAACCGCAGAGCTCATCCACCAAGGGACTAACAGGCAAATGTAATCAAACCACTTAGATGAATTTTACATTAGTATCCCCTGCAAATGGCATAGTGTTTAGAGTGTGGTAAACACTCAATAAATCTTTGTTAAGATGTAATGTGATTAAATTATAGGAATGAATGATAAGTCTCTAACCTGCAGACTGTGACCACTCTCAGTATCAGAGCGCATGGGTATATACATACTTTTTTGGGACTGGTGGCCCTACACCTTTACCTGGTTCCTTTTTCAGAGCTGAAGTTTATTTAAAAAGTTCAAAGAGATATGCCACTATATTTTTATGTAAGCAATCTTTTAATTTGTAATTTTGTTAGAAGATCTCATCAAGGGAAAACACATTTGTTTCCCTCAGTGGGTCTTAAGGATTTCCTTTGAAAGTAAGAGAAGAAAATAAACAAAGAGGTTTATAACTCAAGAAGAAAACATCAAATTGTTTTATGTTGGAAAGAGGAGTTAAGACTAATAAAGAGAAATGACAGGGAGCCAGCATTTGACTGTTCATAGAAAGGACGAATTCATGCAATAGGAAAGGACTCTCTTGCAAGTGCGTGAGAAGAATGAATGCCTGTTGGAGGTGGGCACAAGTGATTTCAAGGGAGGCTGAAGCCTGGGGGCAGAGCGCTGGATGGTGCATCAGTGTCCCCAGACTTCCCTGATGACAAGCCTCACTTGAGGCACCCTGTTAAACTCCACAGGTTTAACCAGGTCTCCCCGAGGCAGAAACTCAGTATGTCTGGGCTGGGGATTTTTTTAAACAAGCTGATCCAGGTGAATCTCATCCTTGGGAAAGTTTGGGGAGCCCTGGATTTTAGAGGACTTCTGAGATCCTTTCAGTCCTAAGGTTCCCATTTGGTTAAAGTCCCAAAGTCTATTGATGGACCCCAGTCACATGGAGTGAGCCTCTCAAATGAATTTTGATGCCAGTAGAAACACATTAACTAATCATATTCCCTTTAGAAAGAACCTTTCAAAACTGTTTCCTCCAAGGCATCATCACTTTAAGGTTACAATAGAACAACTTGATTATCCTTCAGTTCAGTCGCTCAGTCATGTCCAACTCCTTGCAACCCCATGGACTGCAGCACGCCAGGCCTCCCTGTCCATCACCAACTCCCAGAGCTTGCTCAAACTCATGTCCATTGAGTCAGCGATGCCATCCAGTCATCTCATCCTCTGTCTTCCTCTTCTCCTCCTCCCTTCAATCTTTCCCAACATCAGGGTCTTTTCTAGTGAGTCAGTTCTTCACATCAGGTGGCCAAAGTATTGGAGCTTCAGCATCAGTCCTGCCAATGAATATTCAGGACTGATTTCCTTTAGGATGGACTGGTTGGATCTCCTTGCAGTCCAGGGGACTCTTAAGAATCTTCTTCAACACCACAGTTCAAAAGCATCAATTCTTCAGTGCTCAGCTTTTTTTATGGTCCATCTCTCACATCCATACATGACTACTGGAAAAACCATAGCTTTGACTAGACAAAGTAACGTCTCTGCTTTTTATTATGCTGTCTAGGTTAGTCATAGCTTTTCTTCCAAGGAGCAAGTGTCTTTGAATTTCATAGTTGCAGTCACCATCTGCAGTGATTTTGGAGCCCCCCCCCCCAAATAAAGTCTTTTACTGTTTCCATTGTTTCCCCATCTATTTGCCATGAAGTGATGGGACTGGATGCAATGATCTTCGTTCTCTGAATGTTGAGTTTTAAGCCAGCTTTTTCACTCTCCTCTTTCACTTTCATCAAGAGGCTCTTTAGTTCCTCTTTGCTTTCTGTGATAAGGGTGGTGCCACCTGTGTATCTGAGGTTATTGATATTTCTCCCGGCAATCTTGATTTCAGGTTGTGCTTCTTCCAGCTCAGCATTTCTCATGATGTACTCTGCATATAAGTTAAATAAGCAGGGTGACAATATATAGCCTTGACATACTCTTTTCCCAATTTGGAATCAGTCCATTGTTCCATGTCCAATTCTAAATGTTGCTGCTTGACCTGCATACGGGTTTCTCAGGAGGCAGGTAAGGTGGTCAGGTATTCCCATCTCTTTAAGATTTTTGACAGTTGGTTGTGATCCACACAGTCAAAGGCTTTAGTGTAGTCAATGAAGCAGAAGTAGATATTTTTCTGGAATTCTCTTGCTTTTACAATGATCCAACAAATGTTGGCGATTTGATCTCTGGTTCCTCTGCTTTTCCTAAATCCAGCTTGAACATCTGGAGTTTCTCAGTTCATGAACTGTGGGAGCCTAGCTCATTCTATTGACTATCCTTAGCCTTTTAATTTTCGTAATGCTAAAGTGTGATGATTTATGATTCACTGAGTTGAACCATGCCTGTGAACTCAGGAGGATGTTCTGGAGTACCTCTGGTTGCCTAAGGTGGCGGCAGGTTGGGTGACGGACTTGTCCCTTGAGGGCATTACTCAGCTCAGAACGAAATGATTCTGTCCCTCCTCTTAAAGGACTGAGCAGCTATGGTCAATGCAGGGGCCCAGGCCAACCTGCTGAGGGACTTAGCACAACCAGCCCCTTTTGAAAGGACACTGGCCTTTCTCACATTTCCTAGGATCAGAGATTTGGAGCAGAGTCTTATAATCAAATTTTGTATTTAGAGGAGTATTTTTTTTTTTTTTTTTTTGGTAATTAGCAACAATAATTCCACCCGCCACCAAAAAAAAATACACAGTTAACCTGCAAGCATCTTCCTGCTGGAGGAAATATGGGTATGTACTCTGCTGATCTGGGAATTACTCTGGAGCCAGGGGGCTCTCCAGCTTGCTGTCTGTTATGCTGCAGGGCTTGATAAGTGCAGGGACATAGAATGTCTTGACAACAGACAGTGTTTGGTGCTTCCCAAGCTCAGTTGTGCATCCGGTCACCTGGGATTTTTTTAAAATATAGATTCTGTGGATTGGATGTGAGGTCTGAGGTTCTGCCTTTCTCATGGCCTCATGAGAGGCTGTCTCATACATATGACACTGTGTATCATGTTTGAGTGGCAGTGTCTTTGAAGGGGGAGAATGGCTTGGAGATGATTCAAGCACATTACATTTATTATGTACTTTATTTCTAATCTGATGCCACCGCTGATCTGACAGGAAGTACTGGTCCATGGCCCGGAGATTGGGGGCCTCTGTCTTAGAGAATGCTGTAAGAATCAAGAACATAAGCAGTGGGGCTGCCAGTGATATGGGGAAGAGGGGAGAATAAATAAGTCTGCAGAAGGTGCAAGAAAGGCAGAGAGGAGGGAGAATGGGGCTCCTGAAGCCCTAGGCTGGTGACCTGGGGGGAGATGGGAGGGTCCCAGGGCACAGGGGTCACCAGATAACAGCACAGCCCAGTTTGGTTTGGGCATTGGGATTTTCAAATGTTCCCCAAGTAGTTCTAATGTGCACAAGAGTGGCCGTCTGCTTCTCTAGCAGAATGGTCCAGGGATCTAGCGAGAATAATCTCAGCATGGCATGGATGGGGGGCGCCCAGAGAAGCCCTGGTGATGTGCACTGCAGGGTCAAGGGGAACCCATCCAAGTAGAAAAGGCATGAGACAAGGGCAGTCTGTTTCCTCTGTCCCCCTGGGAAAACTTTGTGGTGGGAACAGAAAAGCATCAGATCCTTGTGTAAACTGTATTCCCAGCTCACTCAGCCTCAAGACTGTGTCCCTGAGGAGTGTGGCTCAAGGGTTCACCTGCCTTGAACGAAGAGGGGCCGAGAGGTCTTTGCACGTGCCCTTAGGCCCTGAAGAGCCCTTCCAGGGAGACAGGCAGCTGTTCTGGGTCCTGTTACTTCCTCTACTGGCAGTGTAGACGGAGGGCTCGAGGAGTGGACGGGGCAGGGGCTGGAGAGACCCGAGCTCTGCCGGGTGCCGCCCTCTTTCCAGGGAAGCCGAGCTATCCCTTCCCCTCTCTGGGGGCTAGTGATCCTCACCTTGGCTACAGATTAACATACTAGCTTCTGGGTGTTTGCCAAATTCCAGGTGAATAGGCCTGGGATAATGCCCAGGTGTCAGCATTTCTAAAAACTCCCCTGGTGACGTCGGGACCAGGCAGCCCCTTCCTGCTCTGGGGTCCTATGGTGCCAAGCATCTCCCAGGCCCCCTCCTGCGGGGGCTCATGCCCCAAACCCTCTCATTCCTTCATGTGCTGCAAACTCAAGAAAACGTGACAGAAGGGTCCTCCTTGCCAGGTGTAGCAGTTGCCTATTTCTGTTGCAAACTTAGTGGCCGAACCAACACACTTACCAGTTTACAGCTCTGGAGGTCAGCAGCCCGCCGGGGCTCTCCCCAGCAGAGCCATGCTCCCTTTCAAAGGCTCTTGGAGACCATCATTGCCTGGTCTTTTCCAGCACGTGTTTCTTGGTTGGGGTCCCTCTCCTCCACCTTCAGAGCCAGCCGTCACTCTTTCTGAGCCTCTTCAGTAGTCACATCTCCCTCAACGGATAATAGCTGGGAAGGGTTCTCTGCTTTTAAGCACCCAAGTGATTAGACTGGGACACCTGGGCATCCAGGACAGTCTCCCCATCTCAGGGTCCTTGACTTTAATCACAGCTCCAAGCCCCTCTGGCTCTGATGGAATATCTTGGTGGGGGCTCCGCACTGGACCTAGTAAGTATATCATCGGGTTTTGAACACGCAGCAGCTGTCTGCTCAGTCGGTCTTGGTTGTGAGGATCATTCTGTTTACATTTCTGTTCCTCTCTTAAGTTGCGTGAAAAAAGGGCCAAAGTGTTTCTTATAATAGGGATTTCTGCTTCTGATATGTTGCTGGAAATGATAGGTCTCCTGATGAAGCCAGTTTTTGCTGTTTCATGGGAAACCAGTCAATTCATTCCACACAGCCAGGAAGGTTGTTGCCTCAGTGAGTTATCACAGCCATGGATTCCAGGGAGTCAGACATGGGCAGCTTTGCAGCCATTATTCTGCCCATCGCAACCACACCCAACACCTGGTTTCTTCCCCCGACTCTGGTTGCCCCACACCGGACGGCTCAGCTGGTCCACGGGAGCCTCTGAGCATCCTTCCTGCTTTTGGGGGCAGGAAGGGAGGCTCAGCTGAATGTGACTGAGGGTGTTCAGTCCGGGCTGAGTTGGGTGGGCTGAGAAGTAAAGTAAGGAAATGCAGCCCAACTTTGAGCTAAAACACAGGGCACCTGTCAGAGAACCATGAGCAAAGAAAAGGATTTCATTTTGAAAGGAAGAACAACCAATATTTTGCTTTATTCTATAGCTTGTTTTCCAGTGTTGGTACCCTGGGGTTGATTACAAAGTTCAGAAGAACATGTACAATTCTGTTCCATTTGTACTGAAACTGGGGATGAAGACATTATATTGAAGGTCCAGAGGGCATTCAGCACCCGTGGATCCAGGCAGCAGCTAAAATGTAACCTGCTTGGCTTCACCATTCTGTTTGCTAGAGTTCACTGAATAGCTACTTGTCTGGCCATTCTTTCCTCTAGCCTCTTAGTGTTCCCATTGGTCTTAAGTGCAACCACAAGCCTGTTGGCTACTTAATTCTAAAATGAGACCACGTGTGCAAAATGAGGGCTTGGTCTTGGCCTTCTCTTCAACAGGGCCAGAAGTTTGGTGGAAAACTTCAGTCATCAGGAGCTCTCTTGGCAGAGAAGCAAAATCTTTAAAGTCAATTTGGTTTCACATTTTAGAGATTAACCCAAGATTTAATATCTATCCTCTCCCTAGTGGTCAAGCATTAGCTGTGTATTCTTAGGGAAGTCACTCAGCCTCTCTGGGTCTGTATCAAATGTGGACTCTCTTACTGGAGGTGCGTGATGACTGTGGAAGGAACGCTGTGGTTGCTGAAAGGTAACCCGATCTTGGGTTCCAAGCCTCTGCCTGTGCAGAGGGGATGTGGGAGACGGAGAAGGTGGGCACCACCCGGGTTGAAGAGCTCCCCCTGGCCTGGACCAGAAGGAGGAACCGAGCCAGTGAAAGGGGAAGTTACAGAAAGGGGCAGAAGCCATGAGCCTGGCAGGGGATGTGCTGGGCCACTGCGGGTAAGGACAGCGAGGACAAGCAGAGAGCCGAGGAGATGCAGGAAAGGAGGAGGGAGGGGACCAGTGACCCGCCAATCCTGTGACATCACTCTCCTTTCACCTGCTTGCCTGGGCTGGTTTCCGGTCTCCTGTACCGGAAGTATCTTAGGGACCAGCAGGCGAAACAAGCTCTGCATTTTGTGCATCAGGCCATTGTTCTGATTCTCGTATTTTTATTTCTTATTTATTTGCCTTCTATTTCCTGTTCATAGTATGAGGCTTCTAAATCCCAAATTCAGAAGTCTAAGTTCTGCCTCAGCTCTACGGAAAACCAAGCGAAAGAATGTTCTGGGGGAATCTTTGACGTGGACCCGGGGCAGCGCCCCGGGGTGAGAGGCCCGAGAGGAGGACTAGGGAGCTCCGGGTCCTCCCGCCTCCGCCAGCTCCTTCCCAGCTTACGCCTCGCCTTGGGAGCTTGTTCTTGGCGGGGAGGGTGTTTCTTTTAGAGCCCGTTTCCTGACTGTAACATGAGGAGGTGGAAGCATGAGGTTTCTAGGGCCCCCACTGCGCTGCGATTCGGAGAGAAGGGGGCTGATCCCCAGTGGCGGGTCGTGACGTGGGTACTAGAATCCAGTGAGACCCCAAAGGACCAGGAACGGGACCAGATTCCCAGCCAGCCAAGCACTGGTGAGCCCTCTTCCAGAAACACTGACCTCAGATCTGCGTCGACTTCTGCCCCTCACCATTCCCTGCCCCACACCCTCCCCCTCTGCACACTAAGACGTTTTGCTGGAGAAAGAATGGACGGGAGAGCCGGGGCAGATATAAAAGCATTTTCAGCTTTTACTTCTGGGTGCGTGGGTTTCCCCTTCAGCCTCATTACACCCTCCTAGTGCTTTTCTCCAGCTGATTTTGTTCCCCCGACGGACGTATAACCTCTGTGCCGCCTTTGTTTCCTCGCTCATCACTCACCCACCTATTCAGAACCCGAGGCTGGAAGGGAGAGGAAGCGCTTCCAAGTGGGTTCGCCCAGTGTTCATTGATTGGCTGTCTTCTTAGCACAGCCAGTCACTGAATTACAGAACATCTGGGCTGGCAGAGCCCTAATAAATCACCCGCTCCGCCTGCCCCGGACTTCACCGACGGCAGCTCTTACGTAGAGAAGCTGAGTGACTTGCTTCAGGTCACCCAGTGGCGCAAAGGTTAGAATTCAAGATGTCCTGTCACCCTTGTGCTTTCCACCCCACCCTGAGGCCGAAGACCATCGATCGGCTTATGTGAGCACAAAGTGAAGGAAAACAGACACGCTTCCCTTAAGGGCTTTAAATTAATAAGGACCCTGGGTGGAAAAAAGGATAAACAGCAAAGGTATTTTTAGAAAGTGACATTGGAAAGCGTGGAGGTAAACTCTTCCCTGTAAATGGTGATGACGTTAAGAACACAGTGGGAGAAAATGTTATTTTGAGAGGAAGGAGCCTTTATTGAATTGTTTTTCCTACCCTGCTACATTTATTCTTTAATCCGTGTTCCCATCAGCACACCAAACAGTCTGCCTGCCATTTTTCTTTTCCTTGACATATTTATCGCCTTATTTTCATATTATCCTATAAACTTTGGTATACACAGCTTTTAAAGCAGCTATTTTTAATTCAAGATGACACACCAAGCTTTAAATCCCTCAATAAACTGACCAGGGACAGCTGCACTAAAACACTTATATTTCCTCCCCAGAGAAGCCCGCTATTCATTTGCTATCTTTAAAAAAGAAAAACAGGAATGAAAATGGGTTGACGTGTTGAAAAACAAGAAAACAATGGCCAAAACCACGTATTTTCCTACTTCAAGATAAAATGCTCCAGAACATCTGACACTGAGAATTAACATTTGTAGCAAGTGGTTATTTTTATATATTTGACTCTGACTGTATACAAGTGCCACTTAACTCAGAGATTTTTCTTCACAGAAATAGAAGGTGGTGCTATATATGTTATTGGAATTTAATTCTAAAAATACAAATGTTACAGGTTCTTGTGAAAGCAAAGCATTTTTATTCCTTTGGAGATCGCAAAACTAAATATCCTAGTGTCTTTGATACAACCACGTTGGTTAAAATGCTGCTCTAAATGTTTGAAGGGTTTGGAGACCTGGCTGTTGTCAGGTTTTTTTTTTAAACTTGTCACGAAGCACAAATAAGCTGTGACTGCGGCTTCTGAGCAAGAGGTACCAAGGCCTAAGTTAGTTTCCAAGGCCAAGGCCGAGCTACAGATCTGGGGGATGAAGGGTGAAGGTTGTGTCTGAGATCCTTTGTGGAAAGGGAGACAGTTATCCTGCCCTTCATGGTTCTTGATCAAAAGGCCACATATTATTTGAGATTTGAGCTTGTTTGCTCTTTTGATTACTTATTTCCAGTTGATACCTGTAAATCTGCTTTACAGAGAAATCTATTGCATGTGAAACAAGATTGATTTATTATCCCCAATAAGAGAAAAGTTGAGGGTGGGCATCAGTATGAGCCCTCAATTTCTATCCTATGTAGAAGAGTAGAATGAATTGGGGATAGTCAGCTAGGTGACTGCTGGGGGCCATCGCACCCCGCCTCCCCCCGCAGTGCTCCCCATTGCCAGGTGAGCTTTCCCACCGCCACTGCAGAGGCCTCGGGTTATTGGGAGAAAGGAGAAAGTTCAACCTAGAAGACCATGATTTCTGGGCATCTCACCTATAAGTGAGACCTCTGTTACAGAGTTTTTGATCTTCTCAGCTAGTGGTAAAGAACCCACCTGCCAATGAAGGAGATATAAGAGAACCTGGATTCAATCTCTGGGTTGGGAAGATCCCCTGGAGGAGGGCATGGCTACCCACTTCAGTCTCCTTGCCTGGAGAATCCACTGGACAGAGGAGCCTGGCGGGCTATAGTCCATGCGGTCACAGAGAGTTGGACATGACTGAAATGACTTAGCACACACACACCTCTAGGGTAACACAGGAGCCCCTCAAACTAATACTCGAGGAGTCAGGGTTGAAAGGGAAATTGCCTGAGAGAGAGATGAAGGCCTTAGCCCAAGGCCACACAGCCTGCTATTGGCTAATGGAAAACTTGAACCCAGCTCTCTTAATCCCCAAAGAAATATTCTCTCTACCAATCAGGAGTGCAAATGCCATTTACTTTCAAGTGTTGATTAACCTGTTCCTCCTTCTGGAGGCCTCAGGTTTCTTCACTGGCATCTGGATTGCTTCAGTTTCTCTCATCTACATCTGTATCAGGGAAGAGAATGAATCTGCTGTACGCTAGATGTATGGATATTTTTCTTTTCTGGCACAAAATGAAACGAGGGTCATGCTCTGGTTTCTGAATTCAGAGCCACACTTACCCGTACTGAACGACACCCATCAGAGGACCGGCGGGGCCGATGTCAAGAGTCTGGGCGACATCAGTCAGAAACTGCTTCTGGATTCGGAATCGACGTTTGCCGATGCTCGAGCTCCCATCAATTAAAAATGACAAGTCAACTTTGCAGCCTGAGAAGCGGAAAAGGACTCTGTTATTCTGCTCCTCTCTCATTGTGCTCACCGCCCACTCCCCTCTTCCTCAGCCAGAGCTGCCTGAGATTGCAATGAAAAGAAAGTTAAAAAAAAAAAAAAGTAGCAAGATGCAAGATTTACTTATTTATTTATATTCACAGCAGATTTTCACTGGGCACCAAGATCACAGATACTTGGGCTGGTACTTATTTCCATGGTTGTTGTAGAATTCTCTGTATTAGCCATGGTTACAGACTTCAAAAGCCAGACCTCCAAGTCAAGTCTAAGAAGGCCCTCAGAATGGTTTCCTAGCTCAGACCACGTCAGCTGTTGTGTTCAGTTGCTAAGTTGTATTGATCACTTTGTGGCCCCTTTGGAGCCCGCCAGGCTCCTCTGTCCATGGGATTCTCCAGGCAGAATACTGGAGTGGGATTATCAGAGAAATGCAAATCAAAACCACAATAAGGTATCATTACACTCCAGTCAGGATGGCTGCTATCCAAAAGTCTACAAGCAATAAATGCTGGAGAGGGTGTGGAGAAAAGGGAACCCTCTTACAATGTTGGTGGGAATGCAAACTAGTACAGCCACTATGGAGAACAGTGTGGAGATTTCTTAAAAAACTGGAAATAGAACTGCCATATGACCCAGCAATCCCACTCCTGGGCATACACACTGAGGAAACCAGATCTGAAAGAGACACGTGCACCCCAATGTTCATCGCAGCACTGTTTATAATAGCCAGGACATGGAAGCAACCTAGATGCCCATCAGCAGACGAATGGATAAGGAAGCTCTGGTACATATACACCATGGAATATTACTCAGCCATTAAAAAGAATTCATTTGAATCAGTTCTAATGAGATGGATGAAACTGGAGCCCACTATACAGAGTGAAGGAAGCCAGAAAGATAAAGACCAATACAGTATACTAATGCATATATATGGAATTTAAAAAGATGGTAACGATAACCCTATATGCAAAACAGAAAAAGAGACACAGATGTACAGAACAGACTTTTGGACTCTGTGGGAGAAGGCGAGGGTGGGATGTTCTGAGAGAATAGCATTGAAACAAGTATACTATCAAGGATGAAACAGATCACCAGCCCAGGTTGGATGCATGAGACAAGTGCTCGGGGCTGGTGCACTGGGAAGACCCAGAGGGATGGGGTGGGGAGGGAGGTGGGAGCGGGGCTCAGGATGGGGAACACATGTAAATCCATGGCTGATTCATGTCAGTGTATGGCAAAAACCACTACAATATTGTAAAGTAATTAGCCTCCAACTAATAAAAATAAATGGAAAAAAAAATACTGGAGTGGGTTGTCACTTCCTACCACTAGCGCCACCTGCAAGCCCTAATATATATATATATATGTATATATATATATATATATATATATATATATATGAAAACGTGTGGACTCAGACTGTAAGGAATCTGCCTGAAATGCAGGAGATACAGGTTTGATCCCTGGGTCAGGAAGATTTCTTGGAGAAGGGAATGGCTACCCCCTCCAGTATTCCTGCCTGGAGAATCCCATGGACAGAGGAGCCTGACGGGCAACAGTCCATGGGATTTCAAAAGAGTTGGACACGACTGAGCGACTGAGCACACAGCACATATATACATTAATGAAAGCAAGAAATGGACATGAGTTGATACAGTTTTAAACAGAATTGTTGAGGAATACTTAGTAAAGAGTGACACTACAGAACTGGACATGAAGGAAAAAGGTTCTGAGAAAACGCCTTGTTTTCTTGCTGTGGTGCATGGCAATCAAAACCGGAGAAGTAGGTAATGACAGCGACCTCTCTGGGCCTGGCTGACTTCACTCCATCTGGAATCAGTGCCTGGGCTCCCTGGAGACCTTGTAAGCTTTTAGATCCTGTCTGCCAGGATGTTGGGGCCTGCCAACTCTTCTCATTCAGCTGGCTACCCCGTCCTTTGCTGCCTCCAAACTGCCTATGCCCAAGCATAATCCTTGAGATGAAGATTGGAAGAAGCAAATGAAATCAAGAAGTGAAGTTTAAAGATGCCACTAAAGTCAAGAATGTTCCTTTGGTATCTCTAATTTTCTTGAAGAGATCTCTAGTCTTTCCCATTCTGTTGTTTTCCTCTATTTTTTTGCATTGACAACCAAGGAAGCTTTCTTATCTCTCCTTGCTATTCTTTGGAACTCTGCATTCAAATGGGTCTATCTTTCCTTTTCTCCTTTGCCTTTCACTTCTCTTTTTTCTCAGCTATTTGTAAGGTCTCCTCAGAAACCATTTTGCCTTTTTGCATTTCTTTTTCTTGGGGATGGTCTTGATCACTGCCTCCTGTACAATGTCATGAACCTCCATCCACAGTTCTTCAGGCACTCTATCTATTAGATCTAATCCCTTGAATCTGTTTGTCACTACCACTGTATAATTGTAAGGTATTTGATTTAGGTCATACCTGAATGGTTTAGTGGTTTTCCCTATTTTCTTTAAGTCTGAATTTGGCAATAAGGAGGTTAGGTTCTGAGCCACAGTCAGCTCCTGGTCTTGTTTTTGCTGACTGTATAGAGCTTCTCCATCTTTGGCTGCAAAGAATATAATCAACCTGATTTCAGTATTGACCATCTGGTGATGTCCATGTGTAGAATCTTCTCTTGTGTTGTTCGAAGAGGGTGTTTGCTATGACCGTATGACTTATAACATATGACTTACAGCAGAAGCAGAAGATAGTAAGAAGAGGTGGCAACAACACACAGAAGAACTATACAAAAAAGATCCTCACGACCCAGATAACCACGATGGTGTGATCACTCACCTAGAGCCAGGCATCCTGGAAGGTGAAGATAAGTGGACCTTAGGAAGCATCGCTACGAACAAAGATAGTTGAGGTGATGGAATTCCAGTTGAGCTATTTCAAATCCTAAAGGATGATGCTGTGAAAGTGCTGCACTCAATATTCCAGCAAATTTGGAAAACTCAGCAGTGGCCACAAGACTGGAAAAGGTCAGTTTTCATTCCAATCCCAAAGAAAGGCAATGCCAAAGAATGCTCAAACTACTGCACAATTGCACTAATTTCACATGCTAGCAAAGTAATGCTCAAAATCCTCCAAGCAAGTCTTCAACAGTATGTGAACCAAGAACTTCCAGATGTTCAAGCTGGATTTAGAAAAGGCAGAGGAACCAGAGATCAAATTGCCAACGTCCATTGGATCATTGAAAAAGCAAGAGAGTTCCAGAAAAACATCTATTTCTGCTTTATTGACTATGCCAAAGTCTTTGACTGTGTGAATCACAACAAACTATGGGAAATTCTTAAAGAGATGGGAATACGAGACTACCTTACCTGCCTCCTGAGAAATCTGTATATAGGTCAAGAAGCAACAGTTAGAACTGGACATGGAACAACAGATTGGTTCCAAATCAGGAAAGGAGTACGTCAAAACTGTGTATTGTCACCCTGCTTATTTAACTTATATGCAGAGTATATCATGAGAAACGCTGGGCTGGGTGAAGCACAAGCTGGAATCAAGATTACCAGGAGAAATATCAACAACCTCAGTTATGCAGATGACACCACCCTTATGGCAGAAAGCGAAGAAGAACTAAAGAGCCTCTTGATGAAAATGAAAGAGGAGAGTGAAAAAGTTGGCTTAAAGCTCAGCATTCAGAAAACAAAGATCATGGCATCGAGGCCCTTTACTTCATGGCAAATAGAGGGTGGAACAGTGGAAACAGTGTCAGACTTTATTTTCTTGGGCTCCAAAATCACTGCAGATGATGAATGCAGCCATGAAATTAAAAGTCACTCCTTGGAAGAAAAGCTATGACCAACCTAGGCAGCATATTAAAAAGCAGAGACATTACTTTGCCAGCAAAGGTCCGTCTAGTTAAAGCTATGATTTTTCCAGCAGTCATATATGGATGTGAGAGTTGGACTATAAAGAAAGCTGAGCACCAAAGAATTGAAGCTTTTAAACTGTGGTGTTGGAGAAGACTCTTGAGAGTCCCTTGGACTGCAAGGAGATCCAACCAGTCCATCCTAAAGGAGATCACTCCTGGGTGTTCATTGGAAGGACTGATGCTGAAGCTGAAGTTCTAATGCTGTGACCACCTGAAGTGAAGAACTGACTCATTGGAAAAGACCCTGATGCTGGGAAAGATTGAAGGCAGGAGGCGAAGGGGACGACAGAGGATGAGACAGTTGGATGGCATCACTGACTCGATGGAGAGTAGTTTGAGTAAGCTCCGGGAGTTGCTGATGGACAGGGAAGCCTGGCGTGCTGCAGTCCACGGGGTCACAACGAGTCGACCACAACTTAGCGACTGAACTGAACTGTCTGAAAGTCAAGAACCAAGCAAAAGAACAGCAGAACTCGTCTATGGCTTGGCGTGTTTCCCAAACAGGGCTATTCCCACTCTTTCCTAGGTCCAGGCTTGTGATGTGAATTGCCGCCAGCAGGTGGCAGTGGTGCTCTTTGGGGCTTGCCGCCCACCGGCGCCAACAGTTTGCTGGAAATGCGGACGCCCGGGCTCCACCTGGACATACAGAATAGATCCCAGTTTAGCAAGATCCCCTGGTTATTGATGTGCACATTAAAATTTGAGAAGCACTCCTGAAGAGAAGTTTTTCTTTCAGATGTCAGTAGCGTAGTTCAATATGCCTTTTTAAATGAAAATCCTTTTTTTTTTTTTTTTAAATTTACAGAAAAGAAAAACTTAATTAGAGTAAGGGCCAAACAATAGTACATGGATTTTGTAGCATCTATTTTGGTTCTTCCTAGACCATGTTTTTCTCCTTATTTCTTACATCTGGAGCTATGTTCAGGATTGATAAATTGATTTCACAGGTTTTAAGAAGTGGAATGTTTATCTATTTACTTCATTCTCTTCACTCAGCATAATGGCTGAAACAGGTTAACTTTACTCCTTTTTTCCAAGAATTTTTTAAAATTCATTTTTATTGGAGTACAGTTGCTTTACAATGTTGTGTTAGTTTCTGCTAACAGAAAAGGGAATCAGCAATATATTTGCATATATCCCCTCTTTTTTTGGATTTCCTTCCCATTTAGGTCGCCACAAAGCAGTGAATTCCCTGCACTATGCAGCAGGTGCTCATTAGTTATCAACTTACTACATAGTATCAATAATCTGTATATGTCAATTCCAATATGTCTGTGTCTCTATTTCTGCTTTGCAAATAAGATGATCTAAACCATTTTTCTAGATTCCATATATATGCATTAATATATTTGTTTTTCTGACTTCACTCTGTATGACTGTCTTTGTGTCCATCCACGTCTCTGCAAATGGCACAGTTCCATTCCTTTTTATGGCTGAATGATATTCCATTGCATATATGTACTATAGCTTCTTTATCCATTCCTTTGTTGATGGAGATTTAGGTTCTTCCGTGTCCTGGCTATTGTAAATAGCACTGCAATGGACGCTGGGGTGCATGTATCTGTTTCAATTATGGTTTTCTCTGGATATATGCCCAGGAGTAGGATTGCTTGGTCATATGGTAGTCCTATGTTTAGTTTTTAAAGGCACCTCCATACTGTTTTCCATAGTGGCTGTATCAATTTACATTCCCAGCAGTGCAGGAGGGTTCCCTTTTTTCTACACCCTCTCCAGCATTTATTGATTGTAGATTTTTTGATGATGGCCATTCCGATGAGTGTAAGATTATACCTCATTGTAGTGTGATTTGTATCCCAGAATGTTTGAATGACAATGGCTCATGCTTGGGGCATGTGCTCACTGAGACCTAGTGGCTTTCTCACATTAAGATGAAAACATGCTGATGTGAAGATGACAGTGTCAATACAAAGGGACAGAACTGGGTTATGAAGTGTTCAGCATGAGCAATTTATTATGCTCACTGAGGATGGAAGAGGAGGAAGGAAAGGTAAGACAGAGTGTCTGCAGGAACCAATTTTCTTAATTGCTTTGGTTTTCTTCAATGTGGTGCAGTTTTATAGATGAATGCTTTGTGTTGACCAATATATTAGGCCAGTGTTTTTTAACCCTGGATAAATACCTGAGTTCCTTATGCAGCTTCAACAAATAAAGATGCCTGAGAATCACTCTAGGCGGTGCTTCTCAAGGGTTAATGTGCAAAGGAATTGCTTGATTCAGTAGGTCTGGGATGGACCCTGAGAGTGTGCATCTCTAACAAGCTCCCAGGTGATGCCTGATGCTACTGGTCCTCAGACCACACTCCAAGTGGCAAAATCAAGGGAGATAGGTTCAGTAGGTATGAGGCAAGAATTGGTATCTTTCATTTTTGAAGATGTCTGCAGGTGATTCTCACATACAGGTGAGTTGAGACTCGCAGCCCATTGGTGGCTGACTTGTCACGGCGTTCTGGGGGAATTTGCAGATGCTTGCAACACACAGCTGCCTCCTGGTTTCCCTCTTTTTCTCTGCTCTCTTTCTTGTATCCTTGGGTGGCTTCTCTTCCACCCAGTCAGTATCAAAGATCTTCAGGTTTAAGCCCCCTATTTCTTCTCACTGTAACCTGTCTCCCTGGGTCACACTTGGTTCTCAAAACCTTGGTCTTGCCCTCATCATCTTCCAACTCTAAGTTTCCGGCTGGACTGTTGTTTCTTTATGTCAGGGTAGCCAACTCTCTGCTAGACTGAATGTCTTACAGAAGACGATAGAAATGCTTTCCTGCCCCAACCTGTTCCAACTCCAGTGGTCCTCATGGTGGCTCCAGTTGCCACGAGCTCCAGCTCATCTATAATTGCTCCCTGTCTTCGCCTCCACCTCTCTAGTTTCTTCTTTCTCTGTCTCGTGGATTTGCCCATTTCTCTCCATTTATGCTTCCCACCCTAGCTCGGTACCATCATCTCTGCAGACCTCCATCCTCACTGGCAAGCCGGTCTCCTCCTTTCATCCACTCTTGTCTCCCCACTCCACCCACCCTGTTGCCATAGTGACATTTTAAACATCTGATCCTCTCCCCCTCTTGCACACAGATAGTTTAAATCCTTCAGAAGTTTCCCTTTTCCTTTAGAACAAAGTGACAGAAGAGAGATAAATAGATCCAGGGTAGGAGAGAGGCGGGTGTGGGTGGGAGTGAGTGGGCAGAGGGGAGAGAGAGCAGATCAGATGTCAAAGCCACTAGGGGTTTCTAGTTGTCAATTAACTTACTTGGATCTCCCTGGGATGCTGGCTCCAAAGACTGTGTGCTTAATTCTTCTTTTGGAACAAATCCTGGAAAGAGCAGTAAAACTTTTGGTGACTTACAAGAACAGGAAGCATCTGGCCTCACCCCAGGGATGGGGACAAAATGGATATTCACACTCAGTTCCAGGGGCTGGGCTTACTGCTAACTGTGCTCTTCTCCATACCACCCCCATCTGAGGAGATAAGAAGGAATGAATATTTACGGACAGTGCAATAGAGACACAGCACTCCTCTGGGTACTTAGGGGCATTTGAAGTCAGGTGAGTTCAGATCTGTCCCGTACAGCCCCTTAGCTTAATCTATCTGAGCCTTAGCCTCCTTATCTGAAAGCATGAAACACTTTGCCAGTGTCAATTATCCCTCGTACAATTCTGAAAATCTTGAGGTCAGGGTTGAGACTCGCCCATCGCATAAACCTTCCCTGTAGCCCTCAGTCAATATTCAGTGACTGAGTTGATGAACAAAGATGAGTGAGACCAAGGACAGGGTTGGGTGTAGACCGGAGGAGAAGGAGAAGAGAGAAGAGAAGAGAGCAACTCCAACAAACAAGAGGGTCTACGCTGCAGCCTGTCCCCTCCTGCCGTCTGAGACCAGATGCACATAGAAAAGGACTTAGTGCTTTGAGAGGGTGTGTGTGTTTGTGAGCTGAATTTCGGCTTCAGGGTTTTCTTTAGAGCTGTTTACCGGGGAGCCACAGTCACAAATATCTCATATAAGGAAGTGAAGACAATAGTCTTTTAAGGCTTAGAAAGGCCAATGAGTTTCTGGGCAGAGTGTAATTGCAGCACCGGAAGTGAGTCTCCTGTTTCTGGGATGCTGGGGAACGCCCGCCAAGAGTCCCCCACCTCCATGGAGGAAGGTGCTCAGGACTCCACTCTTGGCTGGGGTGAGCTTTCTGCTCGCTTTGTTAGTTTTTCCAATTTGCAAAGCACATGATTTCATCTTCCCATTAAAGGTCAGCTTGCTCATCCCACTTCCTCAAATCATTTAAAAAATTCACTAATGGCATTTCTCAGCCAGGAGTCCTGGGAGGGGAAGAAATACACATCCAGAGGCCCGAGTCCTCTCCTCCATATACCCCTGTCCCCAAACCAGCAAAATCTGTCCTTGCACCAAGAGTCTGAAGACTGTTTGCTGTTGGAGTTTTAAACAATGTAGTAAATAGGGAACAACATTCATTCATGTGAAGAAAAAACCTGAATCCCATTTGCAAAGAAGGGAGAAGAAATAGAAAGAAGTTAAGTGAGGGTCTAACCCATTTTGGGGGCTGGGAACTCACTGCCTCCTGTCTTCACATTTCCTCCCCTCTTTGTGAATCCAGTCTTATCCCTGACCCAGTCCTCCCCGTGGGGGTTTCAGGGGGCCCCTTGCCTGGCCACCAGACATCTGACGTTGGAGGTGACACCAGAGGAGTCTTCTGTAGCAGAGCTTGACCTCTCTGCCATCTGCTGTAATCCTAAGAATCTCGATCTAGTCATGGCCAGAAGGATGGGCTGTATACAATTACCTGCATCGAGAAGGACCGATTCAGGTTTCCACAAGGCAGGTTCCCCTGGTTTTCAGAATTAAAGAAAAAAACCAAACTCATTAGTTAGATGAAACAAGCAGAAGCCCTCCAGTGAACTGCCAGGCCGATAACATTTTCTAATTATGGCAGAAAGCTCAGTAAAGAAACCCAAGACCAGACTTTGGGATGAAGCAACCTGAAATCTGTGTGATTTTCTTATTTAAAGTTCTTAAAGTCAGAGACAAAAACATTTTTACTCTTTTCTTCCTTTTACTATGCGCCAGTAACCATGGAATAATAGCAGTCCTGAAGTTCAAGGGGAACTAAAAGCTCATGCAAATTCGAAGAAACCCCCATTGTTGTTCAGTTGCTCAGTCGTGTCCAGCTCTTTGTGACCCCTTGGACTACAGCACCCCAGGCTTCCCTGTCCTTCACCATCCCCTGGAACTTGCTCAAACTCATGTCCATTGAGTCAATGAAGCCATCCAGCCGTCTCATCCTTTGCCGTCCCCTTCTCCTCCTGCCATCGATCTTTTCCAGCATCAGGGTCTTTTTCCAATAGGTCGGCTCTTCGCATCAGGTGACCAAAGTATTGGAGCTTCAGCATCAGCCCCTCCAAAGAATATTCAGGATTGATTTCCTTTAGGGTGGACTGGTTGGATCTCCTTGCAGTCCAAGGGACTCTCAAGAGTCTTCTCCAATACCACAGTTTAAAAGCATCAATTCTTCGACTCTCAGCCTTCTTTATGTTCCAACTCTCACATCCATACATGACTACTGGAAAAACCATAGCTTTAACTATATGGACTTTTGTTGGCAAAGTTAGTCTCTGCTTCTTAATACGCTGTCTAGGTTTGTTATAGCTTTTCTTCCAAGGAGCAAGCACCTTTAATTTCATGGCTACAGTCACCATCTGCAATGATTTTGGAGCCCAAGAAAATAAAGTCTCTCACTGTTTCCATTGTTTTCCCATCTATTTGCCATGAAGTGATGGGACTGGATGCCACAATCTTTGTTTTTTGAATATTGAGTTTTAAGCCACCTTCTCACTCTCTTCTTTCACCTTCATTAACAGGCTCTTTATTTCCTCTTTGCTTTCTGCCATAAGGGTGGTGTCATCTGCATATCTGAGGTTGTTGATATTTCTCCTGGTAATCTTGATTCCAGCTTGTGCTTCATCCAGCCTGGCATTTCTCATGATGTACTCTGCATATAAGTTAAATAAGCTGGGTGACAATATAAAGCTTTGATGTACTCCTTTCCCAATTTTGAACCAGTCTGTTGTTCCAATGCAACCCACTAACCTGCTTCAATAATATCTCTACCAAGTGAGTGGCTGGCAGGTGCTTTAATACCTCCAGAGACAGGAAACTCATTACTTTAGCAACAACAAAAATAGAGCATATCTTCTTGGACTGTTGAGACTTTGAGAAAACTTTTCCTTATGCCAGTCTGAAACCTTTATCCACCATCCATCCATGTGTCCTTTATCACACTTAATCACGTGTGTGTACTCAGTCGTGTCCATTCTTTGTGACCCTATGGACTATCGACTGCCAGGATCCTCTGTCTATGGAATTTTACAGGCAAGAATACTGGAGTGGGTTGCCATTTCCTCCTGCATGGATCTTCCTGACCCACCGATCAAACTCACATCTCCTGCATTGCAGGCAGTTTCTTTACTGCTGAGCCATCAGGGAAGCCCCATCACACTTAGTATGCATCCAAAATATGCCCATTATCACTCCGGGTACATTTGCCTCATCCATCTATTTGTATTTCTTTCCTTGGGACCACACAGAACAAATCTGGCCCCTTCAGGGAGTGGACAGTCCCCTCATTTCCTGAGGCTCTGCTTCTCCCCATGTGCCTGAAGCAGAATGGATCAAAGCAGCAAATGCCCTTCACTGCACACCAGTGCCGATGCAGTGGCAGGGGTGGTCAGGAAGTGAACATTCTTATCCAATAGTCCCTGATATTTTGGGGGGAGTATATCTGGAAGGGACTTAGGGGCAGCAAAACATGTTAGGAAGTCTCATAAGGACACCCACATGGCTATTTTTCTCCTCCTTCCCACCCCCTGCCCCCACCTTCAGCTCACAAGGCTGAGAGCGTAACCAACTGTTTAATTTCTTAAAGGCCATCAGCTTTCCAGCACACTTCAATTAGCACACTCAGATGAAGTGATATTCTCCTTTACATGATTCAGTGATGCCAGGCTATTGTGAAAGGCAAGTCTGTGCTCTTGTAGCTTCTGGGTTCATGATGAAAAGTGAGTTTAATTTGACTCAGCCATTAACCAGGTGTAGGACCTTGTGCAAGTCACATACCCTCCATGAACGGCAATTTCTTTTTGAGTGATATTAGCACTTTGGGTGGGATGATCTCCAAGTCCACAATATTTATGATCTATATGTTTAAGTATTCAGCTTCTTTAGCCTCATTACTCTATCGCCACCTACCGGCAAAACTATGCACTTTGCCCTTTTCCTTAAAAAAAACAAAAAGAAAAAACGTGCTGGTGACACTCAGTTATTGTCTAAGGCTTTCAGCACCCGTGGGTGTGAGGAAAGATTAGAACGTCAGGTGCTCTATTACTTTAGTAGGAGATGAACAATTTTCTGACATGAAGTAATGAAGCGATGGGACCGGATGCTATGATCTTAGTTTTTTGAATGTTGAGTTTTAAGTCAGCTTTTTCACTTTCCTCTTTCACCTGACATGAAGGATTTCCAAGTCTCTTACTCTGTCCTGGAGGCCTGTCCTCTATCTGTGTCACTTTAATTTGTTTGGGAAAAGTTTGAACCAAATCACTTTCACCTGAAGGCTGAAAAAAAATTTTTGAACCGCTCAGACTTGGTGCTTTGAGCTTGGTGGTGATGAGAAGTAGATTTGTGAGAACGTTTGTGTTCTGGTGCTGGTGTGTTCGAGGTCAAGGGCATGGTGTGGGGCAGACAGAAGACTATCCCAAGTCTACCAAAGACTAGCTGGGGGCCTGAGGGGCTTGCCCACCTTCCCTGACCCTCAGCTTTCTCCTGTGTGAACCTGAGGGCACAAGGACTTGTTCTGCCCCGCCTCACATGAAGATTGCTGTTGTTCAGTTGCTAGGTCATGTCTGACTGTTTGCGACCCCATGGATTGTAGCCCGCTAGGCTCCTCTGTTCATGAGATTTCCCGGGCAAGAACACTGGAGTGGGTTGCCATTTCCTCCTCCAGGGGATCTTCCTGACCCAGGGATTGAACCTGGGTCTTCTGCTTGACGGTTGGATTCTCCGCCACTGAGCCACCTGGGAAGCCTTCATATGAAGGCAAATATATACAAAATCACTCTGAAAAGGGTAAAAGGCACTTGTAAAGAAACAGCTAAATATTTTTGTGACAGTCCTGGCTCTGTCATCTTATAGATACAGTCAGTGTCTATGGGAGGTGTTGGTCTTGAACAGGCACTGACCAAGCCCCATGTGAGCATTACATCAGAATAACCCTGCGGGTCAGGGACAGCCATGAGCCCACTTTACAGGTGAGAAAACTGACACGTGGGGAATGGCAGAGCAGAGTGTTAAACCCGGGCAGGTAGGCTCTACCTGTGAGATCCACTACCTCTTTATGACTAGAGGCATCATTGTTGCTTCCGAATCTCAGAGTTCTGGGGTTGGGGGGTGCACCACAGAGAAGCCAGGCCTGGAATGTCCCATGACGAACGAGGGCCCAGAACATCCCTGGTTTAAAATCCATGGCGACCTTTGCACTGGTTACGGCTCCTACTGTTCCCTGGACATCTGGAGTTTGCCAGCCTGGGATCCAACGGGAGTCACGACAATGGCCCTTAGGGCTCTCAGGTTTTAGGGGACAGACCCACAGGTGGCCCCTCAGCCCCCGACTTCTCCCCAGGGACTTCCACTGCAGTTTTTAGCAGGAGGCGTCAGTCTGGGGGCAGCAGCCTCTGGAGCCCGGGGACTCTGCACACCTCCCTCCCAGGGCCTGGCCTCGTGCCTGCAGCTCCACTTTTGAGGGTGACTGGAGAAGGCTGGGGACAGTCAAAGGTCCTGGGCATGGGCATCAGGCCAGCAAAACATCCGCAGCCCTGCTTTTACAGATGGGTTCCCCTCCAAAGCTCTGCGTGGGACATTTGTTTGGGAGCTGGCAACCTCTTCTCAGGGAAACGACATCAACTCTGCGGTTAGGTTTCCAGGCCAGTGAAGCTTATCAGAGCTCAGGGTACCGTGAAGCTACCTCCGATGGCTCCAAGGAAAAGTCCCTGAGTTCTAGCCCCAACCTTCCTGAGCGCTCCACCCCTCCCTCCACTGGGGGCACAGCAGGAGCAGCCAGGCCAGCCAGGGTGGGCTCAGAGGGTCCTGGTCGGGGGTAAGGGTATGCCTCTGGGGGCGGGGGGAGGCGGTGACGTCACTGATGAGCCTGGAGGTGGGGAGTATGGGACCCGCCAAGGCAGGAGTTCCAGCCCCGGAATATTAGAATCTGAAAACATTTGAGTCATCTTTTAGTTCTAACACATGGCACAGTGTCTCAGTACATTTTTTTTTTTTTAATTAACAGTTCCCCTGCCATGGAGGTGGTGGCTTAAACTGGGGACATGTCAAGTTATATTTGTGGGCAGAGGCATAGTAAGAGGAGAAAGCAGGACTCACTCAGGGTCCTACGTTCAGAGTCCTGTGCAGGAGAGGACGAAATATTGAGGCTGATGGCCATATTAGGTCTGTACATAGCTGCCTGTGTCTGTTAATACATTGCCCTCAACACGGATGGGGTATTTAGTGGGGCTCAGGAGATTCCATCCCATGTGATATAATTTTATCTGTGACTGGAGAGGAGACAGGTGGCGTATTAATCAATTTGGTGGATGACAGAGAAGGAAGGCTAGTTGATGATGGAAGCCTAGTTAATACATTCAGTGACAGAATTAAGATTCAGGAAGACCGCAGCCCACTAAACTAAGGGAGGGTTTAATAGCGTTAAGTGTGATATTCTAAGTGGGGTGCAAAAACTCAGCTGCACCAGGACAGCGTTGGGGTGACCTGCTTCTCTAGAAATACGTGAGAAAAAGCCCTGGGAACCTGAGCAATTGCCAGTTCAGTAGGAGATGAGCTGATGAGGAGACAAAGCCTCCCCCACATGGAACTTGGGATGTTTTCAAGGAACCAGAGTATTTAGGGCAAGAGAGGCAGTTCCCTGGCTCACCCTCCAGGCAGCGTGTCCTGCTCTGAGTCACCACCAACAGACTGAGGTTCAGCTGGAGGGTGTGCTGCCGAGTCACGTAAGGACCTATTGGAGGTTTGAGAGAAATTTGTCCCAGAAAAGATGAGATGCAAAGGAGGATATGAAGGCTACTCTCATATACTTGAAAGACTCTCAAATTTATTCTCTTAACAAATACCGAAGATCCCCTTAGAGCCTTTGTGTTGGTTACGTCTATTATTGCTTTTTCTCGTATTAGAAATTAAAACTGTGTATCCTCTCATTTAAAACAGACTGACTATCCATTTATTTCACTATTCATTCACTTAAAAATAACAGTAAACCTATTTATTTTAACATTTTATAATGGAAATAACTGCTTCCTAAAACAAAAGAATTCAATGAGAAGAGTGGCAGATTTCTCCAGTGCCTGATATAGTAGAAGACAGCTAAAATCTGATGTCAGTTCCTTCAGTTCCTCTGTGGTGATATGTCATTTTTGTTGAAGAGTTTGAGGAAAATCTGGCCTCAGTTATAGAGGGAGAGAAGGCAGGGCCTCATAGAAGCCCTGAAAGCAAAGTTCTTGGGCCACATTATGAGAAGTAGTAGCTTAGACACGTTAAGAGCAACCAGGCTTAATAAGCTCTAGATAGTGCGTCCAACAATGGGCCTGGGAAGCTCTGGGCCCCTCACGTACAGTTATCCTACACAGGGCAAAGGCTTCCCTGGTGGCTTACTGGTAAAGAATTTGCCTGCCAGTGTGGGAGACATGGGTTTGATTCTTGGATTGGGAAGATCCCCTGGAGAAGGAAATGGGAACTCACTCCAGTATTCTTGCCTGGGAAATCACACGGACAGACAAGACTGGTGGGATATAGTCCATGGGGTCGAAAAGAGTCAGACACGATTGAGTGACTAAACAACAAAAAAACACAGGGCTAGGCCTCTGTCTGCCACATCACAAGGGATTCACTTGTTTGGTGGGAAATCAGATCAGATCCACATCATTTTATTTTTTCAATGTGGCATTGAGTAAATATTTTAATGGGCTGTGATTACAGGACAGAAGTCACGAAAGTACATAGAAGGTTAAAAATAAGACTTCTGAACTAATCTGAAACACCAACACATAAAAGACTGAAAATGGGTAGGATGAGAAAACTGGAGCGAGTTACAGTCCCTGATCTAGCTACCTTGCAGTTCAAAAGAGTCATTGCTGAGCTGTTCGTTGCAAACATACGGACCAGACACGCTTTATACAGTTCTTCCCAGTTCTATGATCTGATGATTTTCTAGCTGAGAAGTTGGCTGACTATCTGATATGCATGATTTTATCAGAATTGAGAGTCAGGTGAAGATCCCATGTGCCAGTGGCTCCCCTATCTGCAGGAGCTAGCTCCGGGCTTTGAGATTTGTGCAGGCCTGAGCACCAGAACCTCTTGATGAAAGTGAAAGAGGAGAGTGAAAAAGTTGGCTTAAAGCTCAACATTCAGAAAACTAAGATCATGGCATCTGGTCCCATCACTTCATGGCAAATAGAGGGGGAAACAGTGGAAACAGTGACAGATTTTATCCTTTTGGGCTCCAAAATCAGTGCAGATGGTGACTGCAGCCATGAAATTAAAAGACACTTGCTCCTTGAAAGAAAAACTATGACCCACCTAGAAAGCATATTAAAAAGCAGAGACATTACTTTGCCAACAAATGTCCGTCTAGTCAAAGCTATGGTTTTTCCAGTAGTCATGTATGGTTGTGAAAGTTGGACTATAAAGAAAGCTGAGTACTGAAGAATTAATGCTTTTGAACTATGGTGTTGGAGAAGACTCTTGAGAGTCCCTTGGACTGCAAGGAGATCCAACCAGTCCATCCTAAAGGAAATCAGTCCAAATATTCATTCGAAAGACTGATGTTGAAGCTGAAACTCCAATACTTTGGCCACCTAATGCAAAGAACTGACTCATTGGAAAAGATCCTGATGGTGGGAAAGATTGAAGGTGGGAGGAGAAGGGGATGACAGAGGATGAGATGGTTGAATGGCATCACTGACTCAATGGACATGAGTTTGAGTAAATTCTGGGAGTTGGTGAAGGACAGGGAGGCCTGGCATGCTGCAGTCCATGGGGTTGCAAAGAGTCGGACTGAACTGAACTGAACTAAGTACTTTGGGCAAGCAGAAGCCACAAGGCAGGGTGCTCTGGCCCACGGGAGGGTGTGAGTGCTCAGAGCAAAGTTGCAGAGGTGATAGTGGAGTGGGAAGAGCAGCCGAAAAGAGTAGGATTTGAGGGATAAAGGAGCTGGGACCATCAGTGTGGTCAGTGGGATGGAGTCTTAGTTACTAGGAGCACAAAGAGAACGGTTGAGAAAGGGAGGCTCAGGGCTGGAGACCCAGGCAGTAAGGCTATAAAAGGTTATGAAAAGGGAATGGGATCAAATGCTAAAAAGCAGTCTTGGGTTGTTGGGCAGGAAGAAACAGGAGCCAGAAGTCGAATAAGTGCCTCGTTGCCATCACCCCCCCAAGCCAAGTCTGACTCTCATGGTGTGTCTGGGCATTTGCACTTTGTCCCAGAGGCAGGTCCTGGGATGGCAGGATGGGGCCTAGGCTGCCCAAATGAGGGAACTCTCCAGCAGTCCCAAACCCCTGGGAGCCCCAGGGCATCCTGACTGGTAGAGATATACCTCTGACACTGAGAAGGGACACTGAGATCGGACAGAGCAAAGAGATGGTTATTAGAGGTTAAAAGCTGGGCATGACCGAGCTGCAGGGGCCAGCACTGTGCAGGGGACGGTGTTTGTAGGTGCAGCAGAGCAAGGGTGGGAAGCAGCCCGCAGCCTTGCCAGGTTTCTGGCTTCAGAGACTCCTGCCTTTGGATACCCCAGGGGGTGGGATTAAACAGGATCAGCTGATTAACATGCAATCAGCAATCTGTTTTCTTCTCTTTTTTTTGCCCCCTGATGAAAGTGCCCCTCATTCAGATTTTCCCTGGAAGTCAGCCTTCCTCTCTGTGGTTGGCTGTACTTTGGGGTTGCAGAGAAGGCCAACAGCACAAAAGGAAGCCGTGCCCCATGTTTGACTGCCTGAATGACTAGTCCCCCGGGCCTGTTAAGGTCTAAAGTGGCCTTGGAGTCCTTGGCCTGCCCAGAGATCTAATTCTTAAGCCTTTTGTCCTGAACCTCAGCATGTACGTTGGCAAACAGGCAATTGGGAAGGCATAGAAGCTCTCAGTCTGTCCAGTGGACTCCTTGGAGCCCCTGCTCCCATCTGGCATCAAAGCAAAACAAAGTCTGCAATCTCAAGGAATCTTTTAACATGTGGAGGACAGGTACCTCTAGCAAGAGAAAGGCCTGGACTCTTCTCCTTCCTTGTGTTCTGAGGCTGTAAAGCCAACTGTCTGTTAAGTCTGTCAGCTCATGGCCCAGGCCCCAGGCAGAGTTTGTGGAAAGCATCTAACCAGGCTAGATTCTCCTTTCTCATCTCTGCAGGCCTCAACAGCCTCTCAGAGAAAAGAACTTGTTTCATGTATCTGCATCCCCATTTCCTGGGCCAAACTGTTAGGGGAAGCACGTTGATTGAAACTGCCCATCCCAGCCAGGCACCATAGTAACCGTTTGCATGAGTTGTTTTATGACAGGAGATCCTGATAAGGAATGTGGAACTAATAAGCCATCACCAACCGGAAGAGTTCGGGAAAGGTCAAAAGGAGACACCATGTGTCGTTCCACTTCCCAGAATCCCTCTAGCTAGCATCCATCTTGGTTGAGCGATGCGTGCACCACCAGGAAAGACTCTGAATTAGGATGATTGGCCAAAGACAACCTGGAAACTAATCCCATCACCATAAAACCTAAGACTTCGAGCCACGCAGCAGAGCAGTTCTCCTGGGTTCCCTTACCCACTGCTCTCCACCCGGGTGCCCTTCCCAATAAAATCTATGCTTTGTCAGCACATGTGTCTCCTCGGACAATTCATTTCTGAGTGTTAGACAAGAGCCCAGTTTCGGGCCCTGGAAGGGGCCCCCCTTCCTGCAACAAAACCTTGAAGGGATGCACACAGAAGTGAAAAAAAGGGAGCCAGGGAGTGTCATGATTCATAGGAGAATTGCTGGAGGAGAAAGGATGATTTCTGTTCCCTGTGTCACAGAAGTACTCGAGCAAAATTGGCTCTGACCTTTCCTGGGAAATGATAAAGGCTTCTTTGACTCAAGTTCCTCAAGGATAAACCCCAGAGAGTATCCCTTTTCAAGTTTATAAGAGCCTAGTCACTGAATCCTTAGGAATTTCTATTACAATCTCCAAAAAATTGCCTCAAGGGAGTGGCGCTTTGCTTATTTAATGGCTTCCTTACAAGTTGGGCCCTTGAGCAGTATCTTTTGTTGACATATCTGGTTTAATGATTTCTGTTCAAATCTGAGTCAAATGACAAGGATTTGGAAAGACAACCTCCATGTAAACAAGCTTAACTTCCTCCAGTAGCTAGAAAGGTGAGCTCAGGTTCTCACCTGGATTAGCTTGGGGGCTATTTTGGCTGTTAATATAGGTAGTGGCCTGCAATGCAGGAGACCCGGGTTTGATCCCTGGCTTGGGAAGATCCCTGAGAGAAGGAAATGGCAACCCACTCCAGTATTTTTGCCTGGAGAATTCCAGGGACAGAAGAGCCTGATGGGCTACAGTTCACGGAATCGAAAAGAGTCGGACATGACTGAGTGAAAAGGTTTTTTGATTTGTAGGTGGTGGTGGACCAGAGATCTGTAATGACGTTTGACTGGCCAGAGCATGAATTTTAATTTAACTCTTCTCATTCTTTCCATGATCCATCCTAGCAAGATATTACCAAGGTCAGAACCAAAGTAAAGCTTTGTCCTTGGGTGGCCTGAACCTGCTCTGGAGGGGTCATTGAAATGAGGGGAAGAAAAGGATTTAACTGAAAACGCTGACTGAAAATTCCAGGTAACAGTAGCCCTTGCATTCCACAACTGTCAAAGCATCTTTTCCTAAAGTGCCATATTTCTTTATACTTCATTATTCTTATAATAATTCAGCTGTGCCTCTCCTGAGGGGGTTACAGTAATTCCTCAATAGAAATGTCATTTAACATTTAGCAGTTTGCTTAAACTGCATTAACATGGTATTGATGCAAATAGCATTAGCTTTCAGTCATTTTTAAGGGTACACAATGGGTTATCCTTAATTACTCTGTGGGAGAATTGAATACATTTCAGCATTCATTATTCACCAGGCAATTTTTCTGAAGCAAGGTTTTTAAAAGGGCAGAGGGAGAAGGGAGATTCTGTGAGGAGAGCTGCAGTCTGTTTTGGGGGGAAAGGGACGACATAAAAACTGGCTGAGGGAAAGAACCAAGTTTCATGGAAGGGGAGAGATAAGAGGTCATGGGAAAACATCAGTTTTTCTTAGAATCAAGTTTATCCACCGTAACTTTTCATTCCTTTTGTCTTTGTTCCAATTGTTGTTGTTAATTGTTCAGTTGCTAAGTTGTGTCTGACACTTTGTGACCCCCTCAAAGTCACTTTGTGACTTTGTGAAGACTGCAGCATGCCAGTCTTCCCTGTCCTTCACTATCTTCCAGAGTTTGCTCAAACTCACATCCATTGAGTTGGTGATGCCATCCAACCATCTCATCCTCTGTCGCCCCCTTCTCCTCTTACCCTCTATCTTTCACAGCATCAGGGTCTTTTCCAATGAGTCAGTTCTTCGCATCAGGTGGCCAAAGTATTGGAGTTTCAGCTTCAGCATCAGTCCTTCCAATGAATATTCAGGACTGATTTTCCTTTAGGATTGACTGGTTTGATCTCCTTGCTGTCCAAAGGACTCTTAACAGTCTTCTCCAGCACCACAGTTTAAAGGTGTCAATTCTTCAGCACTCAGCCTTCTTAATGGCCCAATGCTCACATCCATACATGGCTACTGCTGCTGCTAAGTCACTTAAGTCGTGTCCGACTCTGTGTAACCCCATAGACAGCAGCCCACCAGGCTCCCCCGTCCCTGGGATTCTCCAGGCAAGAACACTGGAGTGGGTTGCCATTTCCTTCTCCAATGCATGAAAGTGAAAAGTAAAAGGGAAGTCGCTCAGGCATGTCCAACTCTTAGCGACCCCATGGACTGCAGCCCACCAGGCTCCTCCATCTATGGGATTTTCCAGGCAAGAGTACTGGAGTGGGGTGCCATTGCCTTTTCCACATGGCTACTAGAAAAACCATAGCTTGGGCTATATGGACCTTGGGCTATATGGCAAAGTGATGTCTCTGCTTTCTTGTTCCAATTATTTGGACACAAACTCAAAATAGTTCTGTTTTCTAATTATAAAGTGAACACGTGCTCACTACCACCATATCCACTATGGATAGTAAAGAATCATCTGCAATCCCTCTATCCAGCAGTGGCTGGTTTACAATTTTGGTATACAGTGTTCTATTCCTTTTTCTATGCACATATTCTCATGTGCAAAACATAATTATAACACATGAGATTGGTAGCCATCCTATTTTGTAGCCTGCTTCTTTGACTTAACAACCTGTCACATTCCAATCTTCTCTTGTCAGTAAGTGTGCATATTTTAATAGCTGCGTAGTGACTTTTTAACCATTCTGACAATCGACAATTAAATTGTCTCCACTTATTTTCCTATCATGAACAACATCTATGTCCAGGCTTCTTTTGACTTTGACTGATAATTATCTTAGGATATATTCCTGTAAGTGCAAATGCTGGGTCATTTCTCTACACTGTTGCCCAAACCGTGTTTTATCAATTTCCCATGTGACTTGGTGAAAACTGACACCTTACTGTTTACTTTGAGTGTATTTGATTCCTGGTGAACATCTGTTATATTTATTGGCTATTTGTAGTTCTTCTTTCATGGCCTGCCTGGTCATAACCTTCACCTATTTTTCTTTTGGAATGTTTGTCTTACTGTTTTATAAGACTGGATTTTAAGAAAAATCTTCTCCTGATACCTTAAGGAAGATAAACATTCAGAGATGAGATACATGTAGGTGAGAAGGGAAATTGCACGTGGAAGGGTCGGGCTTTTTATACATACTTGTTCCTTCCTTTCCCAGGTTTCACCACTTCTTCCTTAGGGGACAGTGGTCAGGGGGTGGCTTGGAGTAGAAAGGTGTGTCACCAGCCCTTCCACCAGGTGGCGCTCTGCTCCCCTCTGGTGTTTACCCTTCAGTGTGGCCACATCTGATGCTGTGTAATTAGATTGGCTGAGGCATCCCGGGCGCTTCTTGAGATAAACCTGACCAGAAAACAATGCTGGGCGAAGCCACACTCCACCTTCCAAACTGTAGTAGATTCAGTGGACCCTGCTGCTGGACCTAAGGCATCGTCCACTGTTTCCAGAGCCCTTTCCTCAGCATAATGCTGAACCTTGTTCTCCAACCTGCCCCCTCTGGTCCTGGGAAGCAGCAGTCTGCCTGGCTCCACTAGGTGTGACATTCCCACCCCACTGGCCTCTCCCATGAACAGTCTCGCCTCCGCTCTGAGTCACTGTCACTCTAGGTCTTGGCTCCCCCAAGAAGCCCCAGGCTTCTCTTGTTCTGTACTCTTCTCTGTCTTGTTAGGTTTGCACAACTGCAGGTCAGTTAAGAGGCTGAGATGTGACCTTGGTGTCCAGCCCCATCTTCCTGGGAGTCCTGCCACATGCATCAGCTTCTCTTCATGAGCTGAGAGAGCCCCTTTCTTTTCTTCCTGCAAAGTTTCGACTCTCCTGGATTCCCTCCCATGCCTGTGTCTGGTCTGAAAGGCAGCTCTTGTCAACAGAGAGCAAAGATGACTCTGAGACTCCCAAAAGCGGGCGGCTCCTGTTCTGCCTCACACTTCTTAGGTGTCTTGCTGCAGGGGTCTTGGGGGATCTTGGTAGGATATGTTCACTGACATAGCCCAAGACCCTGGAATGGCGCCTGACACACAGTGGGCACTCAAGGAATGCTTTTGAATGAATACATGAATTAGGTTTTGTTTCAGCGCCCCATCTACAGTCACTTCTAGAATCTTTTGACTACAGTCACATATATGAAGGGAAAAAAAAATCACTTAAATCATCAGTAGCGCCTGACTTGTCCATCAGCAGGAGAGTTGCTCTCATAATTTAATAGAATATTTTCAGCTATTTGAAGAAATAAGCCATCTATATGTTAAATATTATTTAGTACACTTGGGCTAAAATATCACAGTGAATATCTACAGCCAAGCATTAGGATAGACATTCATGAGAGTAGATTGGTGGTTATCTAGGGCCAGTGGGGGAGGCCTTTAGGGGGACGTGGTGATTGACTGTCAGTGAGTGTGGGGTTTCTTTTTGAGGTGATGAAAATGTTTTAGAACTGACTGTGGTGATGGTCGCACTATTTTGAGTACACTGAAAATCATTGAACTGAATATTTTAAATGAGTGAATTGTACGGTAGACAAAAAGTATCTCAAGAAGGCTGTTATTTAAAAAAAAAAAAAAGACATAGGCATTCAAACATGAATCTTCACTCTTCTTCATTCCTACAGAAAATCCTTTGAGTAAACCATTCATGTTTTGAAAAGTCCTCTCTTCCTGTCTCCCTCCCCAGTTTGGCTCCTCTCGTAGCAATTAGGGCGCAGGCTACACAGAGCGCTTGGCCTGGATATTTGTCTAGGAGTCTGTGGGGCAGCACGGACGTGGGTGCTGGACCGGGATGAAGAGCAAACGCTGACGGGCTGCAAGGCCGCTGCCCAAAGCTTGTGTCCCCAGGCCAGGAATAAGGAGGCTTTGCCAGGCTGGGAGCCACTGCTTCAAGTTGCTTGAGGTTTTCCACAAGCACAGGCCCAACTTGTAACAGGATTTCCAAGCTCCCAGTGTAGCAAAGTAAATAGGCCCCAGGCTTAATTAAATGTGTTATGTAAAAATTGCCATCCTCTAAGGAGACACCAGGAGCAAGCAACTCACTCAGCTACTCACAAGTCTTTAAAAGAATCAAGAGGATGGGGTAGTGTGTTAATATATTTCAGAAATGATTTTTGTGGTATTTGTATTTGGGAACTTTAGGTTATAGCTTCTTCCGTGAGCCATGCATCGGATGGAATAATAATAATTCCTATTTTATAGAACTGTTGGGAAGATTAAAATAATGCGTGCAGGGTGCCTGGCACAGGCAGAGAATGGGCTGTGCATTCTGTGACTGTTTATGACTAATCAGAGCGGGAGTTGGCTGTGTCTAGACCCTCTGATCTTGTCACCCTGTCCGTGTCCAGGCAGGCCAGGCCTCAGCCTCTGCGCCACACGGTGAGGGCCGTGGGTGTCTGTTCACGGTGGAGATGGCTCCTGTCGCCGGGGCCGGGGGCAGCGTCACGGGAGAGCGGGCTGCTGGTCTTGGAGCCCGGCTCTGCGGCTTCCCTTCGGGGTGACTGGGGGCCAGTTTCTTCCTCAATACGGTGAATTAATCAAATTAGAAGCACTGTATCTGCTTTATAGGGTTGTCTTGAGGATTTAATAGGCTGATATTTGTCAGGGGCTTAGAAGAATGTCTAGCACACGGAACGTGTTTGGACTTGTTGACTAGAAAGATGACTAGAGAGCTGGGCTCTGACAGGGAAGAGGGAAGGGCCATGCTATGTGGCAGCGATGTTTGGAAGCTGGAGGTGAGGCTGAAAAGACCCAGTCCTGGGCACTTCCTCCTAGAAGCAAAAAGTGATACCAGGTGGGAGATATTTAGAAGTATCCTAGACACAGCGACACCCGCTCTGTGGAATTTCCTACCCTCTTGCCAGAGGACCTTTAGAAATGAGATAGATGCTCATTGCCCAGGGTGCCTAACATCGAAGACTGTGTAAGCTGTTGTTTGGATTATCCAATGGGCTCCTAAGGTTGTGTTCGATGTAATACCAAGATTAATTCCATAAACTGGACTTTGGTAAAACCTAAAACACGATTTAAGACATGGATACAAGTGGTAAGACAAAAAGCAGTCAGAAAAGAAATAAAAACTTGAGCTGACTTTTCTTAAAGGGATTCTTTTTTGTTGTTGCTTGCTTCTGATATTTGAAGACTTCCAGGAGTATTCAGTTTGTCCCTTAGAACCCAACAGTGTTTACACAGGAGTCTATTAGCCCTCCAGCTGAGCTTTTGGAGAAATGGAGATTTTGCAATGGGAAAGTTTCACATAATATTCTACGTTCCAAAGTATGATTAACAGCAGTCCTATTTTCAAATCTGTATTAAGTCCTTCTACATAGTTTGCTTAGCTTTCAGTTCAGTTTTGAATTATCATGAGCTCAATTTACCCCTTCAATATGGGAAGACACGGCGCACACCCCCGGCCCAGGTCTCCGGAGTTCTTCCCTTACCCAGCTCAAAACTCCATGCATGGGCATTCATACAAGCTGTTGACCCTAAAAACCCAGTCTCCCACTTTTCTAGCCCATGGCAACATACAGTCTACCTACTGACCCAGGTCCTTGCTTCTCTGGCCCACGGGCTGTGGTCGGAGGCTGCTGGTGGTTGAGCCTGCAGATGGGGAGGGCTTTGGCAAGATGGTGTGGGTGGCCTCGATGGCGGTAGTCCCCGGGACCTGCGTCACAGTGACTGGCTGTGCTGCTGTCCCTGGAACCGATGGGCTCTGATCTGCTCTTGCGGTCTCACCTGTAAGAAAGTGGAATTACACTGGGGCTTACAGAATAGCTGGTAGGCTCTTCAGGACAGAGATAAGTAGTTCTTGAACACTAGCTATGAGCAAAGTCCTGTGCTAGCTACTGTGGAGGCATGTACAATCTGGATGGAGGAATAAGTTGATAAATGAACCAAAGATGAAATAATGATACAATATTTAAAAGGCAGCTCAAAACAATAGCCACATAAACAAGGCTGAACAGGATTAATCATCAAATTAATTTGCCATACACCAGAAGCAATGCTTCTTGGATATATATGCTGTTTCAGTTCGTGTTGGCCTAGAGGTAAGGGGTGCTGTCGGGGCTTTTATTGTTTTAGAGAACGTGTCTTAGATGTTTTGGTTTTGGTTCACGACTAGCCGACTAACTCCTCCAGGTCCCAGTTTCCGCATCTGTAAAATGGGGTAACAGAACTAATCAGAGGGTAAAGACCATCTCGTTTCTTCTTCTAAACGTTACTCCTCATCCACATGTGATGATTTAGATTGCTTCCATGATTTTAAATGATTTGAATTTATTAGGTTGAGGGCATGGGGGGTAAGCGGCCCAATGGACCTTGGGGTTGTATAGAGAACCACAGGTCTGCGTCAGAAGGGAAGACCACATGGCCCCCAGAGTGAACAGCACCCCAGCCCTGGGAGGGAATAGCAGCCACCCTCATGTGTGCCGGCTGGACCCCACGGCAGGTGTGCCAGTTTCTACATCCGTGCGTCTGTGTTAGTCTCCTGGGGATGCTACAACTAATTACCCTAAACTCAGCGGCCTAAAACAACAGGAATGTAGTCCCTCAGCGTTCTGCAGGCAGAAAGCTGGGATCAGTATCATGGGGCGGGCCTCCCCCTGGAAGCTCTCAGGGAGAATCTGCTTCTTGCCTCTTCTGTTTTCTGGTGGCAGTGTAGTCCTTGACTTGACACCCCTCCAGTCTCCAAGGCCGGCATCCCCAATTCTCTCTCTGCTCTACTTTCATGCAACCTTCTCTTCTGTGTGTGTTAAATCTCCCTCTCCCTCCTCTTACGAGGATACATGTGATTGCATTGAGTCTCCCTGACAACCCTGCTCTCAGACAGTCTAGGATCACCACCATGCCCACCACCCCTACCCCCCACCATCTAAAGATCCTTAACTTAATCACACCAGCCTCCCAGCTTTTTTGCCCCTACCTCTTTCTTGCTGTGTAAGAAAACGTCTGCAGATTCCAGGATTAGGATACGGATATCTTTTCAGGGGTTGTTTTTTCAGCCTATGACAGCATCCCAGCTCTAGCTGTAACTCTGCTTAAGGATGAAGCATCTTTGGTACACAGAACAGCAGGCCAGGGGGGTAGCATCTGAGCTAGAAAGCTCTATACTCTGTGGGAGCCGCCCAACCTCCTCTTGGACATGGTACTGCGTGCTGGGCCGTGTCAGACTGCAGCCCTGTCCAGACGTGAGGCGGGGTCGGGTGTTCAGACCCACTGCCCAGCCCAGGTCCTTGCCAGTTCCCCCACCTTGACACTCACTGCCTGCGGGAGTCAGAGCATTGACCTGGGAGCACAGGTCAGCACAGAACATCCTGGAACTGGGCTAGAGTTTGGCCGTCCTGTCTGCTCTCGCAGGCGCTAGGCTGGCAGCGCAGGAAGCGGATCCCGCATTTACCCTGATGCTTGCTAGCAGCTGGTCGTCTTTAAATCCGCCTGGAGACTGTGCCAGACTAATTGCTAAAGAGCTGGCAGCGGCCTCAGGGGTTCGGCCAGTCTTCACGCCATCCTTGGGCAAAACTAAACCTGAGTGATTTATGACGTTTCCATTACTCTAAAGGAACTGAGCTTTCATAACAAGTCCTTGGGAAGTTTCTAATTTCTCCAAAGTACTCCTCTGTTATACCCTCTGGTAAATGCTACCAGGCATTAATGCCTCTTTAGGGAGACACAGGCTCGGTTCATACAGGGAAAAGCCATTTAACAGAATCACTCGTATATTTTATGAAAGAGGATATATTACTAATTTGGAGAGAAATCTATAAATAAACTGACAGTTCATTGTTCTTGCAGATTATTAATTAAAACACAATTAGTTAAATTAAAAGAAAAACTTACTTGAAAATAGTGAATATTTTTGCCACTTTAAACTCATTAGATACTAAGGATCTGGATTATCTTTTTCTCATACCATTGGCTAATTCTGAGGTTGCCAACCTGCTTCCTTGCCAGTCTGCCTTTGCTGATATTGATTTGCTAGATAGTAAATGAAGCATCCTATGGACAGCCATTTATGTTACTTGCTTAGAACACAGATATTTTCAATCATAAATAAATTCAACCGACAGAGCCATCTCCTTGGTCTTCCACACTCTTCCATGGAAGACCTAGTCATTTTTGCCTGCTCTCCTTCAAGGAACAGAGCTGTCTCTAAGAGGGAGATAGAGAAAATACCCCAAATGGTTCCAGTTCCTTGTTGACTATAATGCCTGGTGTGACACCAAGTGAATTCTTCATGAGACCAGGTTCCTTTTGAAAAATTTGAAATAAAACTACTAAAAAAATAGTTTCTTTGTACAACTTCAGGTATATGGAAGCTTGGGCTTTTTTCAAAGATTTTCATGGGAAAACATTTCAAACCTTCCCTCAGACTCTTGACATATTATTCTTTGGACAAGGTCAAGAATAGCTCCATACTCAACCGCACCAAGGGGTCCCCCAGCTGCCTATACCTGGACATCATTAGGATTGCAGTGGGGGTGATCCAGCGCTCTTTTCACAGAGATTCTGATCCACTGATCTAGGGGGCGCCCAGGAAATCTGATTGGAGAAGCATAGCCAGCGCCAGGCGGCTGGGCTCTTGGCTCCAGCCCTCACCAGCCTGGCCACGGGGCTCTCTCCAGTCTTCTGAGCCTGGCTCCCTTTGCTGTAAAGTGGGGATGGTCAGACCTAGCTGGGGGGCTGTTGCCAGTTAGAGATCATGTCTATAAGGGGGCCATACAATGCTTGTCATGTGGTAGACCTTTGATAAGTGACAGAAGCTGACATCATTGTGATACACCTGCCTCTCCCCCAGGGGAGGGTTGCGATGCTTGAGGGGATCATCCTAACCTGATTTATCTGTTCACTCACATTCTAGGTGAGATCAGGAAGCATCTTGTTAGGGGCAGGTTGGGACCTGAGCAGCTGCTGGCCTGCGCATCTCCAGTTCTCCCTCCTCCTTCCGTTTCTAAAGGAATTTTACCACCAAAGAAAGAGTGGCAACCAAGGGGGCCACCCTTTTTACTGTTCTCACTGGATTTTTTATTTGAATTGTTGAGACTCACCGCATGGTGGGACTGTCACTTGAAAGAGAGGTTCCTCTAATTTTGAGGCTGGATAAGACCCTAGTATCTCTTTTATGCTGGAATCCTTACGGCTGAGCTCAGAGTCTGCTACCACATGTGCTCAGCACATGCTTAACTGAATGACTGAATGACTGAATTTAATTTTTCAGACTCAGACAACTCTGGATGGTCTTGTGATAAAAGGCTGATAGTGAGAAATGGAGATGGTGTCATTGAAGGTGGAGATGGTTTGGTAGAAGGGACGGGTGATGGGAGATATGGCTTTTGCTAGTTTTAAATGTGCATAGCAGCATTGGAATTCTCTGCTTGTCCAGTGGTTAGGACTCGGTGCTTTTACTGCCCAGGATCCAGGTTCAATCTCTAGCTGGGGAACTAAGATCCCACAAGCAGGATGGTGTGGCCAAAGATATATATGTACGTAGCAGCACAGAGTGAGAAGGCGCCAGCTCCTCCACATTCCTCCTGATGGTCAGTGAGTCAGGCCTGCGGGGTGGGCAGTGCTAAGCTGGGCCATGGTGCAGGGGCAGATGGAGAAGTTTTGGAACTAGTCTCTGCTATGGAGGACCTAGAAACCCACTGATTATCTAAGACACCACTGGTTGTGACTGGTTTCTCTCCCCCCACCACCCCTCCCCTCTCCCTGACCCACATCAGGGGGATGCCATTGGAGCTCTAGCGCCATCGGCCCCTTAGAGTGGCGCCCTTGGGGAAGGTGCTGAACCGTATCTGAAATGGGGGTGTCCTGGCGCTCTGCCTCAGGGTCGCTGTGTGGGACAGGTGTCTGGCACAGTCACGGGGGGGGGGCGGTGCAGGAATCTGTCCAGATTTTGGCCATGGCCCAGTGCAGAAGCCAGAAGGCCCCAGTCCCCGCTTTCTGTCCCCGCTTTCTGCATGAGGAGAGGTGTCACTGAACTTCCCACGGCTGGGGCCGTGCTGGCAGAACTGTGATGTTGGTGGCCGCACCTGACCCAGGCCCCTCAGCAGAAGGACTCGAAGAAGGGGAGGGGTCCGAGGCCACCTCGGGGGAGAGCGGTGTGCAGGCTAAGAGGATGTTCCCTCCCTCCCTTCCTGCTTTGTCCTCTCCCCGGGCCCACAGAGAAGGGGACAGGTGACATCTCAGAATGGTCCATGGGGCGCCACCCTCTGCTTGTGGGAGGCATTAAGGAAGACTTGATTCTGTGCAGTTAAACAAACAAAAACAGGTCTAGATTACTGGAATAATTAAGAAGTCATTAAAGATATTATTGGAGAGTAACTGGGGGTGGGGAATGAGAAACATCCTCTATTTGCATGCTAAGTGCCTCAAGTCAGGATTCTTTATATACACTGTAATTGGCAGGAAAAATACAGGATAACAGTGGAGAGAGGGCTTTTTGGAGCTAGACTGTATTTGATTCTCAGCTCTGCTACTTACTTGCTGTGTGGCAAAGGGCAAGTTACTAAACTTCTCTGGTACTGCAGTTTCCTCAAACTCTTAAGTTAGGGCTAAGAATAGTATTAATACATATCCGTGGTGTTGCTGGGGTGATCAAATACAAAGATCAGGTAAATGTTCCAATGATCTTGGAACAATGCCTGGCACACAACAAAAGCTCCATAAATGCTGGCTAGCTTATATTGCCTATTTTAAAACCATATTCTCTTTTTGGACATGAACAAAGTCAGCTAGCTTGTCAAGTTTGTGGTTGTTGTTCAGTCCCTCAGTAGTGTCCAACTCCTGCGGCACACCAGGCTTTCCTATTCTTCACTATTTCTGTTTTCTCATTATTTCAAGTTTCTGGAAGTAATGTTAAATCCCACCATAAAACAACTCACAGCTTCTCTTTGATGAGAAATCAAAGTATTACCCCACCCCCCACGGCCCTCTCCCCCGGCGAAAGGACAGGAATGCATAGCACAGTTATTGCTTTTACACAGAAACCCAGAAAAGGGTATTTTCCTAGCCTGAGTGCTCTCTGTACCCCCTTAGTGGTTCACAGGAAGCTGGGTTGGCACAACCTCCCAGACAGTGCAGTTTTGGCTGGTGGTGTTGAGATTAGCAGCTTGCTATTGTCACAGAAACCACATCACCTTCTTTGCTTCCCTTCATTTCATACCTAAGTAGAGACAGTCTTTTCCCTTTCAGCCACCAGGGAACATTTCCACACAGAATGTCATGTCATCTTCTAAAGTAGCAATACAATAAAATTCAAGGCAACAGTCATTCTGAACAAAAATGACACAAACACGGAGATAATCTCAGAATTGCACAAATGAAAAATAAAGCCTCACTCTTCAGCCCATTGATTTCTGTGCCCGCTTTCCTGGCATCTGTTAAAATATTCCTGGAGTCAGTGGAGCTTGACTGGTTAAGATGCTAATTTCCAACCTATCTTCTAAAACACAGTATTGCCTGATTACAAAATCAGAAGATTTAGATGAAATCCCACGTGGACACTTGCCTGCTTTGGCAGCTGGGCTTTTAGATGATGAATATGTAAGAGACGATGGGTAGGTTATACCTTTTTGGGGTTTACCTTCTGCAAAAAAAGGAAAAAAAACTTTATTTCTGGAGCTAGAGATTTTAGATGGTTGCATCCTGATAAGTTGATTCCCTCCTTCTGATTTGTTTCTCTTGAGTTTAATGAAATCAGTCAGTCTCCACCCCCCTCCCATCCTTTGCTGAATTGTTGATTACAGTGAGAAAGTCAAGTGGCATTCTGTTTTTCTGTATTGCCTGTGTTTTATTAATATTAGAAAGGAAGCCATAACATCTTCATGACTCAGAATTAACATGAGCAACCCTTATTTGCTCATGAAGATGTGACCTGGAAGCAAAGTTTTCATACATGTGACTCTGAATGTTGAACCAGGTCAGTAGATGAAAATCCTCCCTACACTCTCTTGGACATGAGAGCTCTCGTGGCTGACTGGCTGTGCATGAACAACTACCTCTCACTTTCATGGACCCTGTGGGACCCATTTGAATTCCATAGCACTAGAGAAACTTGAAAGTAGGTAAATAGAGATCAGCCTTGAAAATAGCCATTTGTTGCCCACCCAGGGAGTGAAAGTTTAGAGAAGAAATGCTAATGTGTATCAGGGAAACGGTGGAAGCATAAACAAGAAAAATGATTGGGGCTGAGTAGGCAAGTCTCAAGCCTGGTGTGACTGAACAAGCCTGTGAAGACTGCTGCCCATGGTGGTCCTCTGCCAGGGAGTTAGCCTGAAGTTCCACCAGGGAGCCTCATTCCAAGGAAATGGAAACTGTCAGAAGAACACAAGCCCCACTGAGGCAGGTAATTGGTCTCACTTAGTGGCTGTTAAATCCCCAGGGCCTGGAGCAGTGTCTGGAATGTAGTAGATGCTCAGTAAGTATAACTGAGGAATTACCTTAGTGCTTAGATCTCTGTTCCTTGGTAGCTCAGACAGTAAAAAAATCTATCCTGAATGCAGGAGACACAGGTTTAACCCTTGGGTTGGGAAGAGCCCCTGGAGAAGCGAATGGCAACCCACTCCAGCATTCTTGCCTGGAGAATTCCATGGACAGAGGAACCTGGTAGGCTACAGTTCATGGGGGTTGCAAAGAGTTAGACATAACTGAATGATTAACACTTTCTCTTAGATCTCTGTTAAAATTTAAATACACTTGGAAGGGGTCTCGCCTGTTCTGTGACATTTCCACCTGACCATGAAAGCATTTTTAACTCTCAACCCAAGGGAATATTTTTATAGGATGGGCTTGGAGAGGAGACGGTGTGGAGTGTCAAATAGAGATGGGCAGTGGAACAGAATCTAGTGCCTGAGTTCACCAAAGGTCCTTCTGGCACAAGGAACAGCAAGGGTCATGAGGTAGAATGGGTAACAGGCTCTCAGGAAGGGTTTGGGATTGAGAGCAAGAAAATCTAGGTTTCTGTTTCTATTTTACCAATGATTAACTGCCTCAATCTCTAAGACTCTTGGTGTTTTTTTTTAATTCAGAAAATATGGGTAATGATATGGACCAACTTACTAGACAAAGTTGTAGGGATCTGAAGGAAAAAAATAGTTAAAATGTTTTGGAACCATATATCACCATAGAGATGCAAAGAAGTTATTCTGGTGTTAGCTATGAATGTCATTCAAGGTGAGAAAGAGGCAAATGTTTGGGCTCAAGGGAGGTACTTCATCTTATGAACGCCCACCCAGAGCAGGGCTGGGCAGCCCGGGTCGGCCCTGCTCCAGTAGACAGCGTGTGCTGTGCTAACTCACTGTCTTGTCTGACTCTTTGCGACCCCGTGGACTGTAGCCCTCCAGGCTCCTCTGTCCATGGGATTCTCCAGGCAAGAATACTGGAGTAGTTGCCATGCTCTCCTCCAGGGGATCTTTCCGACCCAGGGATCAAACCTGGGTCTCTTGCATCCTTACTTTTTCCCTATTGGCAGGTGGGTTCTTTACCACTAGCGCCACCTGGGAAGCCCCGGTGGACAGTGAGTGGGGCTATTTCAGACCCAAGGAGGGTGCCTTTATCCACTGCAAACGCCATAGGGACACCAGCTCCTCAGTTTCCTACTCATCTCACATCGAAAACCCTGTGGTTCCCTCTGTTTCTATTCAGAACGAAAAGGAGCCTGAGCTCAGCTTTCTGAAATGTGGGTCAGAGGACAAACAGGCAGTATTAGGAAGTCCCTCTCTGACCTTTCCCATCTCTGAAATGTGGAAAGACTATGCTGAACAAAAAGACATAACCCCTCTCCTGCCCCCTCCCAGCCTGCCAAAGTGAATTAATTAAAGGCGCATAGCAACATGTGAAAATTGGGAATAAAAGCCTAGAGAAAGGTCGCGAAGACATCTGAACCTTCAGAAGAGGACTCTGACTTGATCCAGCAAGACTCACTGGCCGTGAGCCCCTGGACAGCAGATGAGCGAGCTGTGGCCGCTGTCGGCTGAGACTCTCACGTGGCATTGTGCTCTCCAAACTCATTCACTGGTGGTCATTGCAGAGCACATGTGCTTATTATCAATGGCAAAAAGTGTTTCTGGTTAAATGTCACTAGGTGACATGAGATGACACAGCAGTTGAGACTTATAGGGAATAACACAGCAGATTGATTTTCATTTAAAAAATCCAAAACATCTCTGCTCGCATGGAATTAATTTTTCTTTTAAACCTCTCTTAGGATTCTTGGATTGCTGAAACCCTCTTATTCTCCCAGGAGCTCCTTGGTAACCACCAATGTGGAGACTGTACTTCTAAGATTGGCAAATTCGTATTCTAGACCTTAGTATGTTCATATGGCCCCTGTTTTGTTATGAGGTAAAGCTCACAGTATGATTAATGACCTCCCACTACCTGACATAGAAACTGGTATAGTTTGAACCCTGGGTGTGCAGAATTCCGTATGTAAGAGGAAACCGAGATTGCTCAAGTTAGAAGATCTGATTGTAGTCCTACTAAAATTATGATCAAAGGAGGTTGGGACATGGGGCATCTAAAGGTGCCAAAATCCCACCCAGCTTGGAAGGCCTGCTATATTATGAGACATTTCTCTCTTCTTTGCTTTAGCTGGCCTTCCACAGGTGGTACCTTCTCAGGAGAGTCACATGGCTCCTGATTTTGTGGGGAATGCCAGAAAAGTTTGCTAGAATGTATTTAAAATCCTGCAGTGCCTCTTTGGAGAAAATGAGAGATTCAAGGTCCAGTGCAGAGTAAACAGTACAGGGTGAAGACAGAACACTGTCTTGTGCTCAAATGCTGATGGGGCATGTCAAAGCTGGAAGGGCTCCTGGTGGCCAAACCTGGAAAATTTGAGCATCAAAAAGAATAATGATGATAATAGGCTATAACATGTTGTATTTTAAAAAACAATCTGTATGTCCATCATGGTACTTGGAAAAATAGTTGTGTGTGTGGGGGGGAGGGCTCATTTCTTTTTGTAAGAACACTAGCTAATAAATGTGGAAGAATAAGGATAATTTTTCAATTTCTGACTTTACTCTTGCTACTGAGGCAAGGATCACTGATGGATGTTAAAACCATTGGGTGAATTTTGGGTGGGGGGACAAGCTATTCATGCTGTTTTGAAGTATCATCCTATAGATTGCTATTAATTACAAAGTATCTTTTACCATGCAGAGATATTATAAAGTATCCAAGTTATCAAATTAAGCATCACCAACAAATGGACAAAATAACATTATGTGTCTCCTTATGACCATTTATGATACTACACAATGGATATGCTATGTTACTATCTATGTAGTATCTTTGCCAAAATATTTAACCTGAATCCAAGCATGAGGCAATAGCCAGACCTGTTTATGGTCCAGATTGTGGAACACAGTACTAGATTACTGGCTGAGACTTCAAAAATGTCATCTCAGGACTTCCCTGGTGGTCCAGTGGTTAAGAATCCACCCGCCAATACAGGGGACTGGGGTTTGACCCCTGGTCTGGGAGATTCCATATGCCACAGACCAGCTAGGCCCATGGGCCACAACTATTGAGCCCACGTGCCCTAGAGCCCGTGCTCCGCCACAAGAGAAGCGACCACAGGGAGAATCCCATGCACTGCAGTGAAGGCCTAGCACAGCCAAAAATAAATAAAATTAAAAAAAAATGTCATCACTACTCATGACCAAAAATGGAAGTGTGGTGGTAGACAGGTCCATATTAAAGGAAACCAAATAGACATGATAAGTAAATACAATAAGTGATCTTTGATTGTAGATCCACCCCCAAAAAGAAGAAGAAATTATTGTGAAGAATATTTTGGGTATAGTTGGATATAATTGAATAAGACTATTTCTTATTTTTCCTATTTATTAATATTCATTAACATTATTGTAGCAATGCTAATTTTTTTTTAGGCATGGTACTGTGGTTATTTTGGAAAATGCTTTTGTTTTTACCAGATGTGTGCTGAAGTATTAAGGGATAGTTGTCATCATGCCGGTGGCTTACTGTCACACAGTTCAAGCAAAATATAGATAGATAGATAAAGCAAGTGTAGCAAAATGTTACCAGTTGGTGTGTCTGGGTGAAGGGAATATGGGTATTCATTGTACCATCTTTTCATTTTTCCATAAACTTAAAAGTTTTCAAAATTAAAGGCTAGGTTGGGGAAATTCACAAAAATAAAATGAGGGGAACAGGCAGGTCATGATAATACAGAGATACTTGGTTATCTTTTTACTGTGAAGTCATACTAGCCATTAGGTCATTGACATTACCTCTTTGGAAGAGGGCAAAAAAAAAAAAAAGTGAAAATGATTATCTATAAAATCCTATGGAGCCAGATAGTGAGAACTGATTAACAGTGAAACAATTAGTCTCAAAAAAGAAATCTTAAACACAGTTGTAGCTCAGTTCTCTAAACGCCTGTCCCTATCTATTCATTTACCAGATTTCTCAAGGAATAATCTAGATATGGGGAACATTTGGCATAACTAAAGGAGTAGCTCAAAAACCCAAGTTATTAAATGTAATTCACTTAATTAAAAGTTTGATTGGACTTACTGATAGCTGCTGTGTGTTTAAAATGAGTAATTGGAGCCTTTTTAATACTTCCAGACTTGGTAGTGATTTATCACTGTAATTAGAATTCATTGTTTCATGATCCTAATTATCAGAAGAACTAATGCTTCAGATTTTTGTGTAATGAGGTGGGCCATAAAATAAAGCTAACAGCATAGTGAAAAGGGCACATTTCGTCCCCTGAGGTCACTTAACCCAGGTGTCGGTTACCGGGCAGCACTTCTCCAGGGCGCAGACGTACCTGAGACCACAAAGGATTCTCTCCATCGTGGAAGGGATAATGACCGGACGCCGTTGGAGTAGCTCCCTTTATAGCCAGACTGTCCAGCCACTTTCTGAACAAGTATTTTCCCTCCTGAATTATCAAGCACACCACTGTGAAGAGAGAAAAAAACTTTTTTTGAAGAAAGAGGAGAAGAATATTGTTTGACATATAATAGACTATGAAACCAGTTGCCATCTTAATTTTTTTCTTATTCTACATGTTATACATTAAAAATTTTTTTTAATTGAAGTATTGTTGATTTACAATGTTGTGGTAGTTTCAGGTGTGTAGCATAGTCATTCAGTTATTCATATATATATATTTATTCTTTTTCACATTCTTTTCCTATACAGGTTATTACCAAGTATAGACTTCCCTGTGCCATACAGGGGCCTTCCCTGGTGGTGGCTCAGATGGTAAAGAATTCGCCTGCCATATGGGAGGCCTGGGTTTGATCCCTGGATTGGGAAGATCCCCTGGAGGAGGGCATGGCCACCCATTCCAGTATTCTTGCCTGGAGAATCCCCAAGGACAGAGGAACCTGGTGAGCTGCAGTCCATGGGGTCACAAGGAGTCAGACACGACTAAGTGATTATGTGTGCCTGAGTGCTAAGTTGCTTCAGTTGTGTCCAACTCTTTGCGACCCACTGGATTACAGCCACCAGGCATTTCTGACCATGGGACTCTCCAGGCAAGAATACTGGAGTGGGTTGCTGTGCCCTCCTCCAGGGGATTTTCCTGACCCGGGGATGAACCCATGTCTCTTACATCTTCTGCATTGGCAGGCAGGATCTTTACCACTAGCACCACCTGGGAAGCCCACAGTAGGTTCTTGCTGGTTATCTATTTTATATACAGTAGTGTGTATATTAATCCCAAGTTCCTAATTTATACACCCCCACCCATGTTTTCCCCTTGATAACCATAAGTTTGTTTTTGAAATCTGTGACTTGTTTCTGTGAGGTTTTTTTGTAAATAAGTTCATTTGTATAATTTCTTTTTAGATTCCTACTAGTTCTCCCTGAAGTAAAACCTCTTTCCTGACAATTTCCAGTGTGGTTTTGTGACATCACAGAATGATTTCAACTATTTCAAAGGGTGGTACAGTATTTTTAGAAGCACGTTTTCCTTTTATTTTGGGGCAAGGAAGGTGTGTGAGCTAAACTAAACTCATTTAAAAGAGTCCCCAAAGGTTGGAAATTGTTTCTTTAGTTTCTAGGATTTTGAAGGTTTTAGATCCTCATATGACAGTAACTGAAGCAGGGGCTCCGGTAAGTCATTTCCTTGCCCCAGAGCCTAACACGGCTCCCTTGGGCATCTGTAATTGACTGCATGGGGGAACTGAAAAAGTCCTTAGATTTGTTCCCATCAACACCCTTCCTTCTCTACAGGAATGAGTGCTGCTATTTCCTTCCCTCCCACATCCATGGTGAGTCAACAACTTTCAACACTCAACGTCCTAACAGCTCAAAAGGAAAGAAGGTGATAATAATACTTGACATATAAAACCCTTAATTGCTTTTGAATCATTCCCACTCATGGTATCTTACTGAGTTCTCCCAGCAAACCTACCGGTTGTGGAGCGGAGGGAATGCTGTCATTCCCACTCTACTGAGATAGGCTTAGGCAGGTTGAGGGATCCTGTGACTCCAAATTTTATGACTTCTAAATTACAAGGGAGGGATGTGAGCCTAGGTCTAAGCGGCCTGGAACCTTGGGTTTGCCCCACGTGGCCTCTCAGAGTTCCAAAGCTACAGGCATCTCCCCACAACTAGTCCTCATCTGTCCTTCACTGCATTGCAACCCTGCCTGCCCTTCTCCGGGGAGCTCTCAGTCAGGGCCCCGCACAATCCCAGCTGCAGCAAGGCTGGTCCCAGCTCTGCTGACAACCCACAGGATTCCCACCCCCGTTTCTGTTCATGCTGTCCTCTGCCCTGGAGAACCTGGCAGTCTCTCCAATACCTCCTTCTCCATGACGTTGCTACACCACTTCCATGGCTCAGATGGTGAAGAATCTGCCTGCAATTCAGGAGACGCCGGAGATATAGGTTTGATCCCTGGTTTTAGGAAGATCCCCTGGAGGAGGGCATGGCAGCCCACTCCAGTTTTCTTGCCTAGAGAATCCCGTAGACAGAGTGATGCTTGCGGGTTACAGTTCAAGGGGTAGCAAAGAGTCAGTCACTGCTGAGTGGCTTTCACTCACTTCACTTCCTAACCGTGCCTTTGAATCTTGTCTTTCCATGATGACTCTGATTTTATTTTATAAAAATTCCTGAGTTAACTTTGTCTCTCAACTGGAACGGAAATCTTCTTATGGGACGACACTAGTTTTGCTTCTGTGTTTGAAAGCCTGTCTCTTTGTGGATGCCCCTCATGCTGACTTATGAAAGCAGGTTGTTAGGTTCGGGATGGTGCCAAGGGGTTCATGTCACAACGGTAGCTTGAAATCAGCCACAGTGGGAGTATTTACACTATAGATGTTGACAAATCAGCTTCTACCCCCTCCTCCTTTTAAGAGGGTTAATTGGTAAACACTGACCAGCACACCACTGGCATGGGCTGACAATTCAAATTATTTTTTAAAAAATTATCCCAATTATCCTATGGTCCCTTATTCATAACTAGTAAAGGAAATAGAAATAGCTCTTATCTTTTTATTTTCTCCTGGGGGAAATTTTTCTGTCCCTGGATTTATATTCCATTGTGCTGAGGAAATGTGCAAGCAGTCATTCTTGTTTTAAAAGTCAGAAGCGCTGTGGCTGCTACTCAGAGTGAGGAAGAGGTGCTGAGTTTCGCTTTGCTCAGGCTTTTAAAAAGGGAATGGGGGAAGGCCTGGGGGTTCTTAGGCTGGGCTGGGAGGTGGAGATCCCTTGTGATGGTTATAGAGGACTCCAAACCCAGACTTTGCGAAAGGCATGGACACAGAATTCTTGTCTTCTCATAGATTTTCCTGTTGTCTTAAGTGAGAGATCTTGAGAGTGGACTTCACTACAGGATGTATGTATTTCCAGATATCCTTCTGGAGGAGGCATGGGGCAGGGAGTGGTCTGTCAACTCGAGGAGGTGACAGCTGTCCCAGGGGAGGAATGCATGGGACACTAGACCACCACAGGAGATACCAGAGGAGGCAGGGAGCCTGAAGGCCTGTGGTTGCTCTTAGGACACATTTAGGGGCTCAGAACCAAGGAGTTTGGAGAATTTATGTAAATAAAACCTCACCTGTATCCTCATTGAGGCGGAGACGCTTCATACACATTTTCTGAAAGAGCAAAACCAGTTCCACTCCTTTGCATTCCTCAGACATCCTGCATGATGCTGAACATGGCCTTGAGGTTCACCTCCTCCCTGACTTTCAGGACACTAGGATTAGCTGAGGGTCAGCATCGTGGCTTGGAGGAAAGGGGCTGTCCACCACGAGGCCAGCTTTGCTGGCTGCCATTCTCAAGATGGGCCTCTGGTCAGAAATCCATGCTCAGCAGGAAGAAGGCCTCTTTGTTGTCCCATCTCAGAACTCTTCCCCTCTCCCAGGCTTTGGTCCCACTTTAAACACAGGAGTTAGTTCAGGCCAAGACTGAGCCTGAATGTGATGCCTCAAATGCGTTCATTATCTCTTTGGTTTGAAAAGATCAAGGGGATCACTCATAATACGGCATCTGATTATCATACCTTATATGAAAATTAAACCCTTTAAGCTAAATATGAATTTCGAAACCAAAGTATGCCCTCTCCAGTTTCCCAGTTCTGACTGCATGGGCCTCTGGCAGGACAGTGATGGAGGGTCCCTTATGCATTTCCCACTCTTATCCTCTGTCTTCAATCCTGCCTTCTGAAGAGAGACTTGTTCTGTTTGTAAAAAACAGAACTGATATAATCCAAAATTCCTATCTCTTTTTCCTTAAGACTTCTATACATCCATTATGGGTAGTGATTCCTTCTTTCCAGTCTCCTACTATATCAGCCATTGGTCCAGGAAGTCATGAGGCATTCAGTTGCTCTAGCAGCAAATCTTTTTTGAAACAGTCAAGCTCTTCTCCGCTGTCCCTCTACCCTCATCTATATTCTTCTCAGCAAGCTCCTAGGCTCCACCCCAAGTGCTGATGTTGCTGAGTCCTGGTCCTTGTCAATGCCATTCCTATTTTCTCCCTAGAGGCGTGTTCATCTATCATAAAGCCTTTCCCAACTCTAACTGCTCCAAAGTCTATAACCTCATCATGTCCTCATGTTGTACATTAAGCAATGCTGGGACCTCTCAGTTCTTACCTAAATGTATCACCTGGGCTCTGGGCTGGAAGCCAGGGGACACAAAACAGGAGGCCCTGTTTTGATCCCTGGGTAGGGATAATCCCCTGGAGAAGAGAATGGCAACCCACTCCAGTACTCTTGCCTGGATAATCCCACGGATGGAGGAGCCTGGTGGGCTACAGTCCATGGGGTTGCAGAGTCGGACACTTTTGACTCTTCCCCTCCTGAGGATGTTAACAGCAGCCTCGTAGGGCTGAGGCGATGCTAGGGATGTGTAAGGGGTTACTGTCATGAAGACATCTTGTGAGCTCATATGAACTCGTGTGGCTCTGTCCTGCACAGGAAACAAGGAAAGGCAAGAGACAGACAGCAAATGCCGGAGGAAGCAAGTGTCAACCTGGAAAAATACAGCAGGCTAGGATAGGCTCCGCCTCTGCAGAAGATGTCAGTGTCTGCGCAAACACAAACCAGAGTGTGCCGATGGTGTTGGCCGAGCTGTGAGTGCATGCACACATGTGTCAGGGTGTGTGTGAGCACATACATGTGTGTTCAAGCACAGGTAGGAGGCATGAGTGTGTGAACAAGTGATCCTGTGGGGGCAAGCACAAGTGTGTGCGTATTCACGTGTAGATTTGCATATTGCCTTGCTGCACAAAATTGATTTCAGGGTGAAAGCAAAATATTTTTATTCCATAGTTTGGAGTTAAGAAATAGAATTTGGTGTTTGTTTCTTTGATGTTCCTCTATTTATCCTTAGTAGAGCTTTTGTATTCCCCCTCCCACTGAAAAACCAGGCAGCTCTTCACCTCTGTGTGCCAGTGGGGAAGAGCATGGCTGACAAAGTCTATTAGTAACTCTTAAGTCTTATTTTAGGCAGAGGTTTTTTTCATTGCTTCTGCAGATTTCAGAGAGGCTACTGCCTAGACACCTTGAAAGGGAATGAATTTTAGTCCCCCCTCTCTCTGGCAGAGATACAACTGACTGATCAAGTGACTGGCCTGCAAGTAAAGAAAAGTGAAAAGATGCCAGAGGCCTGAATAAGTGAGAAACTTCAGCCAGTATCTGGCAGCCAAGCCCAAACTTTAGAGCCGCATCTCAAAGCAGTGCTGGCTAGTGAATAGAAGCGGGAGTACTGATTTGAGTTTGAATCCCTACTCTGATATTTTTCAATGGTGTGGCTTTAGAAAGGCTATTCAACCTCGTTTTACCTTTAAGAGGTGGATAACAGTGGTAGATAGCGCGCAGGGGAGCTGTGGGGGCTGAATTAGACAACACAGGTGGAGAGCTGGACATCCACCCATCAGCCTATTATCAAACATACTCAGTAAACATACCTTCCCCTGTGTTTTGACTCCAGGCCTAAGTGAAAGAGGTGTGAGGCTTCTGTGACGGTCACGCTTGCCTCATGTAGGCAGTGACGTAGTCATGCTTCCTTCTTCCTGGATCCCAAACCAAGAGCTGACCGGTCAGGACCGCCTGTCCCTCTCCTCCTCACTGTTTCCTGTTCCCATTTGTCTCCAGCTATCAACCAGAGCTGTGACATTTCTTCTCTAAACCTCTGGGCTTTGCTTAGTCATGTCCCTATTATTTCCTTGCTCAGCACAGACAGGTAGAAAATATTTTTTTACATCATCAAGAACTTTGGTTTCTTCGTCATGAACACAGAAGAGTAGGATTCTCCTCCCCTCTCATTCATGTGTAAAGAGAAGTCAGTTCTCCTTTCTAGAGAGATTTGCAAGGAGATCCAGGGTCGTACACCGATTCTGGGTTATCCTCTGGGATAGGGCTGCTATATAAAACACAGGATGCTCACTTAAAGTTGCCCATTTTTGCTTGCTAATCAGGCAACCCTGCGCCGGGGCTCCCCGCCCACACCCTGACCGCTCATTCTTAAGTAACTCAGTGTTGCCCACCTGTGAACTGCAGCGCCGCACACGCTAGAATAGGAAGCGTAGACGTCAGTGCCGTAAACGTGGTACCTAGGGTCTTGGCATCCTGGTGGACACTTCACAATGAACTCGACATTCGTTATCTTCCCAGCTCTCACATCACAGCTGATCTGAGGAACAGCTGGGAATGCAAAATGAAGTCAAGATTATACCTTGTGGTAGCAGCTTATATATGGGGTGACTGTTGGGTTATAACTATTCATTCACTTGATCTCTAAAAGCCAGAGCCTGGACTGACCCTGGATCCCCTCTGTATAATGAAAGCAGAGAGGTAATTAGGACATTCCTCAGGCCAAAAGAGCAATCACTGTCCGTTGCATTTAACCTGCTGAGAGCAAGAACAAGAGGCTCATTCCTGTGCTTAATCGAACAATTAATTAATTGGAGTAGAGAACTCTGGGAAAAGACCCACCTCCAGTGGCCAAAAATGTCAGTGTGAGTTCACAGCTGGAGAATACTGCTTTTTCAGATGCTCTGGAGCTAGCCCGAGAAAAGAGGAAATGCTCAGAAAACCTTGCAGGAGGAAGGAAAGGTATTCGGGAAGGGCGAGTTACAGACCATGGGCTTTGGGTCAGGACTGGCTAGGAAAAGGTGGGCCTACTGCAGCCAAGACCCCAGCTGGACCCTGGGGGGAGCACTGGGGTGGGCAGGGCCAGGCCAGGAGGAGGCAGCTTGGTGCTTGTGTTCTGTGAACGAGGTGGGACTCGTTGGAGGGTTTTTGAACTGGGGAGATAGATAATGAAAGTGATCTTTTGTCTTGGTCCTTGAGGCTGGGTCCTAGCTCCAGGGTCAAGGTAGGAGTCATCCTTCCTCCTCTTCCTCAACACTCAGTGGAAAGCTGGGGAAGCCCATTCATTCGTCCTCCCTCCTCTTGGGCCTCGTGATGCCATAGCCAGCCTAGCAGTAGTCAGTCGGCAAGGCTGCTGGAGCTCCAAGCTTGCTCAGGGATAAGATGATGTAGATGCTCTAGCAGCAGTGCCTAAAAGAGGGGTGTGGCTGCGTCTTCCCTGAAAAAATCTCCCTCCAAAACTCCTGAATGCAAAGGGCTCCTAGAGGATCCTATACTGATGCCCGGGAGCTAGGAATGTGTTCTCTAGAAGAGACTCTGAAGCACAAACAACCATTCAAAGAGTAAGCAGGAAGGAAGTGGAAGCCATCAGACGCGAGGGCTGCCTGGCAGAGGTGGGGTGCTTGGACATAAGAAGGCGAGCATTGGAGGCAAGTCACAAGTAGGACTGAGCAAGAACTGAAGGGGAGGTTTCTATGGAGTTTTCTTTTTTTTTTTTTTTCCAAAAGAACTTTCTAGTAAATGAAGTTGCCCTTGAAGGAAGGGGCAGGCAGGGACTGAACAGTTGAAGATGGGATGTCTCCATTGGGTGGGAAGTGGAAAGAAAGTCCCGCCCAGTGGTGAGAGTCAGTGATTACAAACATAGATTCCGGATCTCTGCCAGGCCACCCATCCTCTAACTGGGTTACTGAGATGCTCTCAGAGTTGTTAATGGTTTCCAGCTGTATCCAAAATGTACTTTTTTTTTCTCTTTAACTCTTTTGTACCTGAATGGATCGGAGCTGCGTTTCCTTCAGGCTGGAGAGAGGACTGAGGTTAGAGCTCCCGCTCTTTTCCTAAACACCCCTCCCAGACAGTCCTGGCCACACAGGGCCGGGCCAGCATGGAAGTCCTCCTGGGAGCCCGGGGCTGAGTGTGATCACAGGCTAAAACAATTTGTGGTCCCCGTGGAGAAGGGGAGCGCCGCGCTTAAAACGGGTTTGTGGTTTCATTCTCCCCACCACAGGCTGCTTCCTCTCCAGTTATTTTCTTTTTATCTTCCATTCTTTTAAACCCCGATACTCAAGGCTGCATGGGCTATTTTGAGTCTTGGAGTACTGTTTTAAAGAGACAATTTGGGGATGGAAGATGCCTGTGTAGCCTCTCCTTAAACTGGTTAATTGTCAGATCATTGGGTGTATAACTAAATGCATTCAACTCTCCTCCCTTCCGCAGATCACTGCCCCATTCCTGAATGCAGCTCCTCCCGTGGATGCAAAGAAAATGAAAGCATTCCCTCTTGACTCTTGGTTGTGTGAAATAGGAAGTGACAGCTCTGTGCCCTGGGATTCCATGTGGGCGTGACCTTGGCACCCTGAGGTTTTGGACCTCCTGGTAGGCCAACCCAACTCTTCTGGAGTTGTAAATGGGGTGCTGTGGAGAAGCTTGTTGCATGAATGTCATACAGTGATCGAACCTACAGCAAGACAGGTGCTCAGGCAGTAGAATTTTCCATGAAATAGTTGGCTTAAAATGACAAGGGGAAAAGTGTCACATGGGAATATTTTGTTTCCTGCTCATCAATTCCCACCCTCAACTAGCTCCTTCCTTTGGGGGGAATTTGTTTGTTGTTTTGTCTTGCTTTCACAAAGGCCTGGGCAGTCCCTTCAATAAGATCTTCTGCTTTATCTGCATCTAGTTGGATTATAAATTGGTGAATTAATTCACCTCACGATAGTGCGAGGGGGGATAAAATGAAATCAAGCATGTACACTCGTGTACTTTGGAAGGTGTACCGTTCACTGTCCCCGGAGCCTTACTTGCCAAATCAGTGCCTCCCTGCTCCCTTCAGACCTGAGGCAGATACTTCTTGAGCTGCCTTAATTTTGACTTCTCCTCTGAAGGAAGGATTATCTCTGCATTTTTGAGAGGAAACACAAAGATAGATGAAAATGAACCTAAACAACAGAGGAGAAAGAGAGAAAAGGAACACTTCTGGGAAGGCATGTGGGACCTTCCCAGACGAGGGATCAAACCTGTGTGTCCTGCATCGGCGGGGGGATTCTTTACGAGTGAACCATCAGGGAAGCCCCCATCCTATACATAATAGTTTGCATCTGCTAACTATCAGCTGTAAAGTGGGAGAGTTCAAAAGTATGCAGAGGAAATCCAGAGATAAATCATTTCATTTGGGCCTTAAGTGGATGGATGGAAGATTCTTAGAAGGTTGCAAGAAAACAGACTACTTCACAAATAACTGGGAAAATACCGTAAAGGAATAGACCGTGGTTTCCATATACTCAGAGAGCAGTCAAAAAGATGCGAATGACTGCTTCTTATTGACTGGATTTAGATATTACACTTTCCAATGAGTTTGGCCATTGCTCCGAAATTATAATTAGCTCGCTTTCTTCAGCTTAATTTTCTGTACAAATTGAACACATATTTGACATTTAGACATGCTTTGTCATTGCGCCCTGTTCTTCCAATGTGCTTGATTATATGTGCTTGATTTCATTCCTTCCTGAGTGTACTTTTGTGAGTGGAAGTCAGAGAGCCCTGGGCTGAGTTCCAGAGCTCCTGGGGGAGCCCAGGACTACTCAAGTGGAAGCTGCTCAGAGACCTGTTTCCTGGCCATTTGCTCTGCTCCCACCTCATATGATTCCTTAAGGTTACCTTGCCTTCTCAGGGCTGTTATCATTTTCTTGATGGAACTCACATCAGGGCATCTCAGAATCTGTTCTTCCCAGAGGACCTTGGCACTAGACACGGGGAAAAGAGAACCAATTGCAACCCAGATGGCAAGAACTAAAGATAACTTTTAGATGTTCACTGAGGCAATGGGTCTGCTGTACTGATCTCAGAAACAAGACAGGTACTTTCTGAGCCTCCACTTTCATGCAACATCAGGATCTTAGAGGCATGACTGCAGATATTTCTGCTCTAAGTTGGGTTTTCTGCCTGACCTAGTAATAGAGTGATTATTGGGTGATGTCACATACAATAAGCCAATGATGTAGAGGCCAAATCAAACTGTATAATCTCCTGCTTATTTTCCATTCATCTTTTCAGTGAATGTGGTTTTCCAGGCAAACCACATCGCTTCGGGAAAACAAATTTCCTCATCAATTAGAGAAGGCTGTTATAAGCTTGCCTCCTGGCTGTTAATGAGAAAGAATTATTACAACATAAAAGCACTTATGCATAAGCAGTTTTGATATGAAACTTAATTTTGTTGGACTGTGATATTCAACTAGAGTAAAATTCTATTTTTAAGAAAATCATGCAAAAACGTTAATGAAACAAAATGACCACCAAATAAAATTTTAAGATGAAAGCTCCCTTCTCCTTGATCCTGACACCAGTGAACAGATCATGTTAATTCTTCCTTGGCAGCATATTCTTTTGCAGAGATTCTTTTCCATTTTGCTTAAACAGTCTTTGACCATGTTGAATCTTTTTAAAAAATTTATGTTACTGAAGTATAGTTGATTTAAAATGTCATGTTAATTTCTGTTGTACAGCAAAGTGATTCAGTTATACATATATATATTCTTTTCAATTATCATTTATCACAGGATATTGAGTATAGTTCCCTTTGCTATATGGGAGGACCTTACTATTTATCCATCCTATACATAATCATTTTTTTTTAAATTTTTGTTTATTTATTCAGGCTGCACTGGGTCTTTGTTGCTGCCTGGGCTTTTCTCTAGTTGTGTTGAGTGAGGGCTACTCTCTAGTTGTGGTACTCAGGCTTCTCGTTGTGGTTGCTTCTCTTGTTGTGGAGCACATGCTTAGTTGCCCTGAGGCATGTGGGACCTTCCCGGATTAGGGATAAAACCCATGTCTCCTGCATTGGCAGATGGATTCTTTACCAGTGAGCCAACAGGGAAGCCCCCATCCTATACATAACAGTTTGCATCTGCTGACCCCAAATGCCCCATCCTTCCCTCACTCACCTTCTCCTCCCTCTTGGCAACCGCAGTCTGTTCTCCATATGGGTGAGTCTCTTTCTGTTTCACTGATAAGTTCATTTGTGTCATATTTTAGATTCCACATATGGGTGATATCTATGATATCTGTCTTTCTCTGTCTGACTTACTTCACTTAGGATGATAATCTCTACATCCATTCATGTTGCTGCAAATGGCATTATTTTACTCTTTTTATGGCTAAGTAGTATTCCATTATATATATAGGAACACACCACATTTTCCCTATCCATTCATTTATTGGTGGACATTTAGGTTGTTTGCATATTTTGGTTATTGTAAATAGTGCTGCTATGAACACAGGGATGCATGTATCTTTTTGAATTACAATTTGTCCGGATATATACCCAGGAGTGTGATTGCTAGATAACCATGTTGAATCCTTGGTCAAAAGCTATTAGTACCTTTTTGCTGCCTTGAGGAAAAAACTCCAAAATCTTTAAAGCCTTTCCATAGTCCCCTTCATGGGGAGTACTGGGGGTTAAATAAGTATTTTCCCTTGTGTATAAAAGATTTCTCAGGATGCAACAGTTGAGGGAAACCTAGGATGTGTGATGAAAAGGGTTTATAAAGACAAAGCTAGTAGCAGACACTTGCCTCAATAAATAAATCCAAGCTCCAGCTCTAACCATGTCAAAAAGCCTATAAAGATTGGTCCTTCTAGCTAGTGTTTTTGTCAGCCTTGAGAAGACACCTTCATCCATACACCACAGATAAAAGAGTAATTGAATGACAGAGGTTAATATGCCTGTGGTGACACAGCTTTTGGGCAATTGCAGAAATTTGTATGTCTAAAAATAACCTACTCTTTAAAAGACGTTTTTTGGCTGCACCACAGGCATATGAGAGCTTAGTTCCCTGACCAGGGATAGAACCTGTTGCCTGCAGTGTGGAGTGTGGAGTCTTAACCACTGGACAGCCAGGGATGTCCCTAAAAGCAACCCACTTTTAATTTAGAAAGGACTGTAATACATAATTTTCACTTGACTCTTACAAAACCCTGAGAGGCATATTGTCCTTATTTTCCAGAGAGATAAGTTTGCTTGTTCAAGCTCAGGTGCCAAGTGGCAGAGCCAGGCCCTGAACTTGCACCCCGGGGCTCCAGGCACATAGCTTTGCCAGCTCCACTTGGTTGCTTCTCCCACTACTGAAGAGAAGGAGCTAAATTGTTCCCTCCCTGCCCTAATCCTGCAAGGCTTTTCTGAATTTAAAGATCATTGACAACCACTAGTGGGTGAATGCAGGAAATGTCTTGTAAATAGGTTGTCTGTGTGGGTGTGTTTGTGTGCATTTGTGTGTATCTGTACACATCTGTGCATTTATCCCAAACACTTGCAAGGCAACTCTTCTAGTGCAATTTTCCTTGCATTCTTTACCTATTATTTTTGAGGATTGCCATGGTAGAATTTATTCAACTAAAAGTCTGCAGCAGAGAGTCAGCCTTCTTTCTCACCTACACACCTGACTGGCAGAGTTCCTATGCTAGAGAGAGAAAAGCCTTTAAGGAGGACTAGAAGTTAATCCACTTCCTTTTGCATGGTTTGAGAGGGCACATGCACCAGTCTGTGTGAAGACACTGGTGTTGGAACCAAGTATGTTCTTGGTACAACAGCTACAGAGCAAAGAAACACTGGGGGTTACTTACCAGTTGCTACGGCTGACAACATATGAGCTCAGTGAGGAAGCTGTGTGTGTGCTGTACCCCAGTCCTACAAGCACAGAGCCGTGTGTCTTCAATAGCTCCAATACAGTCAGTAACCAAGTCCCAGAACAGTTACCTCCTCACACTGAGGTGGTACCTCTGGGAATTATCCACCCTTTCAAGGTCGATTGCTAAAATATTTCCATGCCTTACATGGTATTAAGATTAATTTACTGGAGAGAACTATGCGAATAAAAGGTAATACATTTCACCCCAAGCTAAGACTATTACAACAGACTCCAATACAGTGGAAATATTTCAGAATGTGGTTTCACTGCCTGCAGGGAATATCCTGCTATTGTTTATCTTGCTGACTGTTGTCTTCATCATGTAGATTTCCTGCTCAGAACACTCTCAGTGTCCCTACCCTCTAAAGAGTGGCAAAGAACAAAGCTTCTCAGACTGACATCACCTAGTCCTAATCCGTCTTCCAGCTGCATCTCCCATGATGCCCCAACAGTTAAGCCAAATCACGCCACTCACTATTTCCTGAAGCCATCTCACTCACGATATATGGAAAGCCTAGAAAGCCCTCCCACCTATCTCTGCCTGTAAAATTCCACTGATTTTTCATGTCCTACCTCAAATACTCCTTCAAGAAGCCAGTATGAATCCTATTGTATGTGCATGCTAAGTCTTTTCAGTTGTGTCTGACTCTCTGTGACCCCATGGACTGTGGCCCACAGTCCATGGCTCCTGTGTCCATGGGATTCTCCAGGCAAGAATACTGGGGTGAATTGCCATGCCCTCCTCCAGGAGATCTTCCTGACCCAGGGATCGAACCCAAGTCTTTGGTGTCTTCTGCCTTGGCAGGTGAGTTCTTTACCACTGGTGTCACCTGGGAGGCCCTTTGAATCCTATTGTAGTCCCCTTGCTATTCTTTTGTAGCATTTACCACGTTTTGCTTTATTTTATAGTATTTTGTTTCATTGCTGTTCTATTTCAGTCTGCTGTTTGTCCATTCATCCAGCAAATACCTAGTGAGCACTGATTATGTGTTCATGGTGATTTTGGTCTAGTTGAAAAGACAGATTATATATAATATATATATATATATATTAATTAAGGTCTTACAATAATGTGCAACAGTCAACAGCAGAGGAAGTGTAGCGTACCCTGGAGCCATGTAAACTGGTTTTTGGTGTGTTGGCAGTGGCTGTTGGGTCCAGGAAGGCTTTCCTGTGCATAATTTTATTTTACCCTGATTTATTTATTCACTGATCAAGTGCTCAGTGAAGTCAGAGACTTTGCAGAATGGGCAGGCAATAATGTGTTGGAGTTAATCACCGCAGCTCTCACCTGGGTAACACTATCTCATCTGACCCCACTTTAGACTAAGTCCATTGCTTCTGGAGTTCTCCTGGGGTTTCCTTACATGTAGAAATGCTATGGAAGAGATTTTTCAACTTAAAGGCTTTTCTCTCTCTAGCATAGGAACTCTGCCAGTCAGGGACTTTGCTAGAGTTGTTCCCCATAACTTATGGGGAAAAGTATGATGTGTTTATTACAGTATGGGCTGAAAAGCTCATGAGTTGACGAGAAAGCCTTTTTTGAATGTGGAATCTACACATAAATGAAGTTTATCCTTAAAATCCATAAGATATCTTGACTACTTTAGGAGAAGAGTTTCATGAACACAACTAAATCCTTCAACCTTTATTTGTAGTCTTCAATTATCAAGAAAAATGCAACTGCATTTTGGCCATTTGTTATAAACTGTGTGAATAGGCTGACTAAATATATCAGTGACATGCCTGCGGGTAAGGTCGGACCTATGGCTCCAAAACATAGCAGGAAAATGAGAGCCTTGAAAAAGTCACCTGTGTAAAAAAACGTGATAAAACTCTCATTTTATACAGTACGGTAAACTTTACTCTGCACCATACAGCTCGTTAATTTACTAAGTCATTTGTGTGCGTGTGCTCAGTCATGTCTGACTCTGCGACCTCATGGACTATAGCCAGCCAGGCTCCTTTGTGCATGGGATTTCCCAGGCAAGACTACTGTAGTAAGTTGCCATTTCCTTCTTCATACTAACTTATGCTTATTTTTATTGTATTTTCCCCTCTTACTGTTCCAAGAAGGTAGTCAGATTTTTGTGTTCTCCTGTTTGGGGTTCAGGGTTGCAAGGGAGAGGGCAGGGGTTACCTGGCAACCCTCCCTCAAGACTTTGGGAATTAGGTACTCTAAATCCTCCTTGTTTGAGGGGATTGGGCTTGGCCAGTCCAAAGAGTGATGGAGAACAAATGACCTTCAAAGACTGGGAAGATGAGAGTGAGCGGGTAGGTCCCAGTAAGGGAAATGTCTCTGTTCCCTAACAGTTGCCTTGGGTGAGCATCACTTTGGGACTATACCTGGGGTGGTGCCCCTCTGGGTAGAACCTTAAGCATGAGGCTTCCCCACATTTCCAAGATCCCACCATTTATGAAACAGGGGAGCTATTCAGCTTCTAGGAATAACATGGGTTTGGACACTGGACAGTGCAGGGGCTCTCCCTGAATGTTATAGATTGTACAAGGCTCCTGAGGACTGGAGCTGGGAGGGAGGAAGCCCACTAAGGAGGGAATTTTAATATCTCAGCCCTTGGCAACAGGCAGTTTGGAGTCAGACTTGATTTGATTTATAAAATAAGGTCATGTGATAAGCCAAGTGACAGAAGAAAATTGTACCCAATACAACTCTGTACATGACATCAAAATACTGGCCTGGAGTGAATAGTTGTATATGAGTGGGAGGAGCAGAACTAGTAAGAACTAGTTCCACTGTTTTTATCTTTGCTTTCCCTTTTGTAAAACTCCCATGTGAGATTATTTTCAACATGTACTACCTTCTTGGTCCAAAGGTCTGCCAATGAAGCTGAGCAATATCCAAAAGGGTCCCTGGGAGGCAATGGGTAGACCAAAGAAATAGAAGGAAAAAGAATTGAGAAGAAAAAGAAATGAGAAAGCAGAGGAAGTAAGGAGGAGAGAAAGTGACAATTACCTAAAGTAATAGTAACCCTCTGCAGAGACAGAAGAGATACACAGATGTGGCCCAAGGTCTCAGGCCAAGTCAAAGGAAGAAACTCCTTTTTTCTGTTTTCCCGCATTTCCTCTATTGTGCCACATCTCTTCTCTTTTATTTCCTATTTGGTCAGCCCTTGATTATCTTAGCACCTCATCTGCTTCTAGACAACAGATATTGGGTTAACCAAAAACAGTCATTCGGGTTTTTCCATAAGATGGTACAGAAAAACCCAAATGAACTTTTTGGTCAACCAGATACTTCATTCCTAAATTCTGGCTAGTCTGGGACAAGGCACTGGGAAGGCATCTGGGCTTGAGCCTCACAGAGACCTGAATTTCAGATCTGGCTCTGCCAACTCATGGCACCATGTCTGATCACTGGATCTTCAGGAGCTGAAAGTGGTTCTACATTCAGAGTGGGTGTCAGTACACTGTCCACTGAGCAAAACTCTCAAATGACCTCCCTCTTGTTATTTTACCTTCAGCCCTCTGGATGGTGAAGACTTTTAGTCCTGAATAAACACTGGGGAGAATTGAGGGTGGGCTAGGAAAGAAACAGAGGGCCCTGAAAGAACCCATGGTTTCACATTTACATCTGTAAGCAGCCCTGATCTAGTCCAGCAGTTCTCAAATTTCACCAGGCATCAGAGTGGAAGGTCTCCAGACTTCTGATTCTTGGATACTTACCTTCAGAAGGAGCTTAGGGCTCTCTGGGTATACAAAAGACATTCAGCAGCTACATGCACTTATCTTTCCTGGAGTTAAGAGAAGTTGTAATTGTTCTGTCTTCCACTTCACTGTATAAGTTGATGTGAAATTCTGTCAAGACTTGGTAGCTACTTTCATCCCATCTGTAGACACGAGTCTATTTGTAATACTAACTCACTAATATGTTTTATTCTCTCTCTTCTCTCTTCATATATTTGGACAAAGGGATTTTGTTGCTTTTCCCTGGCGGGATTGTTTTACCTCCCTAACACAACCCTAACCATTCTACTCTTCTTTGAAAACCACCCTCCCAGCCTACACTGCTGCAGTTAGAGTTTCTCTCCCAGGAATTTACAATCAGGACTGAGAGACATGGTCTGCATGAAGCAGAGTTGGCAGAAGCTGTGGGTGTGTGTGTGTGTGTGTGTGTGTGTGTGTGTGTGGCCGGGGCGGGGGGGTGGGAGAGGTGGGGGCTTAGACAGTGAGGCAGATATATAGAGAGGATTAGAGGCACCAATTCTTGAGGTCTTTCTGCCTGGGGTACAGTCCCAGTGAGTTCCATCTGCCCTTCCAGCCTTGGGTTCTGCGAGATACTTCCTGTCCTGCCAAAATCTCCTTTTTTGCTTACGTAAATTGCCCTTGGATTTCTGCTAATTGAGCCTAAATAACCTGCACTGAAACACTCCCCATTGCCCTCACGATGAACTGCAGATTGCTGGGCATAGTAACAAAGCTCTTTGTGATCTGATGCCTGCTTACCCCTCCATCTCTCATCTCAACACATTTGCCTCCCGCTCCAAACCTCAGCCATACTAAACTAATTTTTTAGCTCTTTCTGTTCTTTAGGCCTTGGAGATGCTTTTTTCTTTCTGTTTACAACACTCTCTTCTCTTCATGTTTGCCTGATCAATCCCTATTTGACCTTCAGATATCAGTGTTGGTATGTCACTTCCTCCAGGAAGCCCTCCCAGATACATAACTTTTTTCTCTATATTCTTGGAGTACCTTTAGTTCCCAAGGCCTAGCATTTATATAAGACATCACAGTTGCCTGGTGACCTGTCTTTCTTCCTCTCTAGATTTTGAGCTCTGTGAGGGCAAAGTTTGAGTCTGAATCACTGATGTATCTGAGTGTTTAACAGTACCTGGTACTTGGCTGGCACCAAATCAATACTTGTCAAATGAATGAATGATGTGCCTCCCTTGCTATCAGTCACCTGCCCCAGTGGCAGATTAACAACGTTGAATAGAAAAAATGAAAATTACTTTGGCCTCAAGCTATAGACTACAATTTGGAAATACTCCTGAGGTAAAGAATCAGATATCACCAGACTTTGGGAATATCCTGTTACTTTCATTGTATCTATCTTTCCCCCCCTTTTTAATGACTGACAGAGTTTCTAATTAGAGAAAAAACTTCATGCATATATTGACTCAAAAGGGCTGTATCACTAAGGGAGGTTTTGTGAATAAGGTTAGAATTTAGCATATCAGAAATTCAATCCACTTGAGATCTCTCTAAGAGGTTTGCCCTTGGGTCGTTTAGCACAGACTTTTATAGTTACTGAGAACTGTTGTCATGGTAATCATGGAATCTTTCATGATTTTCGTATATGAGTCAATGAAGATACTGGAAACAACCCAAAGGAATTCATACTTGGGTGTGCATTTCTCTCCACATCAGCCCAATCACTGTTCTGAACACACATCTGCCCCTGGGCCAATTCTCTTGGCTCTCAGCCTTGACAGGAATAAATAAACAACTAATTCCTTTTTCGTATTTCAGGCTAGGAGGCTGTGGATGGCTGCCCTTTTGGTCTCGTTTCAACAGGAAGTCGTGTACAAACAGCTTAAAAGAACAGAAAAAAAAAAATGCTGCATGAAACATCTCTTCTTCTATTTCAGAATTTTAATGTTGCTGATTTCAAGGCACCTAAATCTAATGCCTAAACAGAAGTTTCTGTTGTAGAGAACACAGAACACTGGATGTACCTAAAGTCTTTCTTTTATGGTCCTTCATAAATATACCTTAATCCAAGCCTCCATCAAGTCTACAGATTCACATCCAGGTAGTTCAGTGTGCTCAGAATATTTGAGATTTTCCATTTATGTCCCATCCTGCTAGTTTCCCCTGCCCCAACATCTATTTTCTCTTCTTTCCTAATAATAGAACACCTTGCATTTAGGAGGCATGTAGATTCTTGAAATCAAGACATTTCTATTCTCCCTGAATGCTGGTCAATGGTATTTAACTCAAAGTGGTGTATTTGACTTCCTGGACTTATCTTTAAAGGGAGTAAATATGTAACCTTCTTCATCCCTTCCTACTGACTGGAATGTGGACATGCTGGATGGAGCTGGGGTAGCTATTTTGGACAATGAGTTGAGAACCATGTTGGGAAAAGCAGAATGGCAGAATAGAAGGAGTGTGGGTCCCTGAAGATTGTGAAGCTTCCATAAAAGCCTAGATTATGTTCACAGGAGAGAGAAAGGAACTTCAGTCTTATTTAATCTATGGTTATTTTGGATTTTCTGTTGTCTAATCTTAACTAGAAGCCAAAAATGAAATTAATTATTCCTCTTTTCACTGATGGGGTGTGAAATTTTTTGTGAGATTACCCACTGATCCCAGGGCATGCTGGAAGATAGGCAGCTTTGCATTAGCCAGATTGAATTTTCTGGTATGGGGAGCTGAGACAGCATTTCCATGGCAGAAAAATGCCTACTTCAGATTAGTCATAGAGACACAGTGTTGCCTGGCTTTGTGTGTACATTTTGAATTTTTCTAATATAGTGAAACATATCTATCCTAAAACAAGAACTTGTATTTCAAACACTTTTTGGAAAAAATAGATAACAAATAATGGACTTCTCTGATGGTTCAGAGGGTAAAGAAACCACCTGCTAATGCAGGAGACACAGGAGACATGGGTTCAATTCCTGGATCAGGAAGAACCTCTGGAGAAGGAAATGGCAACCCACTTCAGTATTCTTGCCTGAAAAATCCAATGGACAGAGGAGCCTGGTGAGCTATAGTCAAAAGGATACTACAAATCATCACTAATTAGTCTGAGTGCAAAGTAATTGAGATAAGAAAATAAAACCCAACCCCAAAACAAAAAAACCCCCAAACTTTCCAAATTAACTGAGACAAGTGTGACAGTCTTCCACATAGGAGACACAAGTCTTGTACTAGGGAGGAATTGCAGCTTTACTTACTGAATTTGGGCCTTTTCATTTTCTTCATCATTTCTTGATTTGAGTGTATTCCAGTCACCAGCAAAACTAAATGAAGAAAATGCAAAAAATCTAATCAGTATTATTTCACAAAATACTTCCTCTCTTTTGACCTTTATACTTGCTTCAATCACATGTTGAAATAGTCTCATTAACAAAACTAATTTCCCCTTATTTTATGTTTGAGGAAATAAGATGTATCATGTGTGCTTTTCTTAGCCTCTGCTGAAAGGGCCTTTCCAAAATACCTCTTGGATGTCTGTCCTTTGTTTTGCTGTCTCTAAATTTCACCACACCAACTCCACCATCTTTAATTTTCAAAGACAGGAACCTAGGTCTAGAGAAGTCCGCTGATTTGCTTGGACCCAGGAATGAGTGATAGAGGCGAGATGAGCACCCAGGCCTTTCCTGTGGTCTTTCTTCTGTTCCACACTAAGTTTCCTTTGAGCCTTGGGTTTTTAAAATATAACATAGACCGTTTTTTCCTTATTACCGAAATAATAGGTATTGCTGGTAGAAGAGCATAAAAAAACACACAAAAACAATACTACAGAAAATATAGATGAAAGCAAAAGTGCAATATTTTCAGGCTTTTTCTGTATGTGTGTATTCATATGGGTACTTTTCTTCTTCTTTTTTTTTTTTGTTTTCATATGGGTACTTTTAAACAAACTTTTGATGATGCTTATACTGTTTACAAGGTGTCATGAACATGTCGGTTTGGCCAAAGAGTTCATTGGAGTTCTTGATACCATCTTATGGAAAAATCCACATGAACTTTTTGGCCAACCCAATATTTCTACTTAAAGATATGTAGAGACCTTTTTTTCCCGGTCATTCAATGTTCCTCCCATAAGAATCTTAACTGCCTGCAAAATATTGCAGTGCACGGATGTATCATAATTTAGCCAACCCCTTATTTGATATAAATAGCTTCCTCTGTGTGTGGATTTCTTATTATTTCCTTAAAATAACATTCCAAATACAATTTCTTGTCTGAAAGATAAGCCCACTTAAATTTTTGACATATATTGTGAAAATTTCTCAGAGCAATTTTTTGCTAATAATGTCTGAAAATTCTCATTCCTCTGTACCTATGCTAATTGTACTGGTAAACAGAAAAGCACATTTTTTTCTTTCAAAAGGCTACCCAGTCTCTATTCTTATTCCTTCTTCTCCAGGAATTCTTCTACCTTACCTACCCAAAGATGGTACTGCTGTAACTTGCTTCCATTTTAGTCACTCTTTTGAGAAACCCATTTTCTGGGTGGAGTTGGGATTCTGGAGGTGAACATGAGTCAGTAGAATAATTAAAACAGACATTTTACTTCCTACTTTATGTGCTTTTTAAAATTTTTATGTAACCGAACATAGATGCTTGATTAAGGCATAAATCAGGACTTAGGAATTCTTTAATTGGCAACTATCTTTGAAGGAAAAAGTGGCAATGTCACCAAGTGTTGATTAAGAAAAATTTTATATATCTTATGATTCTCTAGCTAGACTGTGCCAGTGATGTACCTCATGAATTATCCCCAGTTCTGACTGTTTAGCACTCGTTGAGGCCTGGACAGTTGACATACCATGTCCTGCAAGAACAGAACCATAAAAGAGAACTGAGTGAAAACCAAAAGTCTAGCCAAGCAGAATGAAGGCAGACATTTTTTAGGTGTTATTTACTTCTGGGGTTTGGGTGGGTGTGAGTGTCCTGGAGGTCTGATTTTTATAGTAGCCTCTGTGTCATTTAACTCTATCCAAAGACCGCATCTTCATTTTATACACAAAAATAAATAGCTAGAATTCTAGAATTAAAAAAAAAAAAAAAGGATAATAAATATATAGAAAAAATGATGCAAGTTAAGTAGAAAGAGCTAAATAGTAATAAATTTGGTTATCAGTTCTTGGTGGAAAACCAAGTTCTGTCCTTCTGGGGCTGTGTGCCTGTGGCGAGTGGTTTATAAGTCTCAGTATCATTAGGACTATAAATATTTCAGTAAGACCACCCCATCACTTGCTTTTGCTCACCCAAGACCCTCCAGGCTGAAAACATGCAGAACTGTGTTTGGTTTTACAGCAGTGGTTAATAAAGTCATTATTTTCAGTGGTAGACAGAGGCCCTCCCCTCAGCTTAGATGCTTGTTATTAAAGCTGCCCAGAAACCACTCCTCAAGGGGTGGGCTGGTCAGTAAGGCTGTGAAAGTGCTTGTGCCCTGAAGCAAGTCTTCATTCCTTATCATTAGGGCCCTTCTTGGTACCTTGGAATTGCAATGGAATTCTATTGCATATAGAATTGGGGTGAGAGGAAAATCTGTCTTGTATTCCTGTTCATAGGAACAGACAGAGCACAGAGATGGATGTCTGATGCTCACTTCAAAGTCAAAGCAGAACACAGGTCTGAAAGCACTTACATGGGAGTAGTTAGTTATCTGGCCACTGAGGCCATTAGAATCTAGAGGTTTTGAGGAGATCAAGTCTAGAGTCTGAAGTTCCAGGGCAATCATGATTTACCAACTCTGCAACAGTACTTCTCAGTTTTAAAAAATTCAGTGTTCCAATTTTGATTAACATGAAAAGTTCTCACCTTTCACTAGTCATGCTTGACATTTCAAAACAAAGTAAATATTTAAAATTATTTTTTCAAATAAAATTTTTCCTCTACTTCTCTTTCTCTCTAATGTGGCCATCAGGATGGTTAAGATGTCTGAGGTGCAATTGCTTAAAACTTCAACAGTTTAAATACATTATCATCCAGATAATTTATAGAGAAAACACAAATGAGTTAGCTTGAAACAATGTTAAATCTCATTAATGATTAAAAAATGCAGGCAAAAGCAAAATGACATTATATTTTCTCATATTGTGTACTGAATATTGAACTCAGGATTATAGTTATTCCTGGTATGGATTTGGGATTAGGGCAGTCTAGTACATGGTTAATAAATTCTGAGCAGGTAGAGTCATCCTGGAAAGCCATGGGCAGTACATTTCAGTAGCCTTAAAAACATTTCTATTCTTTGTCCTAAAAATATATATACCTAGTAATATATCCCAAGTTATTGCCAGAAATATCCAACTAGGATCCAACTAGTCCATCCTAAAGGAAATCAGTCCTGAATATTCATTGGAAGGACTGATGTTGAAGCTGAAACTCCAATACTTAGGCCACTTGATACAAAGAGCTGACTCATTTGAAAAGACCCTAATGCTGGGAAAGATTGAAAGCGGGAAGAGAAGGGGACGACAGAGGATGAGATGGTTGGATGGCATCACTGACTCAATGGACATGAGTTTGAGTAAACTCTGGGAGTTGGTGATGAACAGGGAGGCCTGGCGTGCTGCAGTCCAGGGGGTTGCAAAGAGTTGGACACGACTGAGCGACTGAACTGAACTGAATCAGAAATATAGACAAGGATTTAAATTTATGTAAAAGATGTTCATTACAGCATTATTTCTTTTCCTTTCTACCTTTTTTTTTTCTCAGCTGCACCACACTGCATGCAGGGTCTTAGTTCTCCTACTAGGGATAGAACCTGTGCCTACTACAGTGGAAACAGTGAGTCTAAACCGCTGGCCCACTAAGGAGGTACCAGAGCGCTATTTCTAATAGCAATCTGGGAGTGATGAAAGGTTGAGCATGTCCCAACAGTAGGGGAATCCTAAGATGCTGAAGCTGACACTCCAGTACTCTGGCCACCTCATGCGAAGAGTTGACTCGTTGGAAAAGACTCTGACACTGGGAGGGATTGGGGGCAGGAGGAGAAGGGGACAACAGAGGATGAGATGGCTGGATGGCATCAGCGACTCGATGGGCATGAGTCTGAGTAAACTCGGGGAGTTTGTGGTGGACAGGGAGGCCTGGCGTGCTGCGATTCATGGGGTTGCAAAGAGTCGGACATGACTGAGCGACTGAACTGACTGAACTGAAGCATTTATCGGGGCTTCACAGGTGGTTCAGTGGTAAAGATTCTGCCTGCCAAGCAGGAGAAGTGGTTTGATCTCTGAGTTGGGAAATTTCCCTGGAGATGGAAATAGCAACCTGCTTCAGTATTCTTGGCTGGGAAATTCCATGGGCAGAGGAGCCTGGTGGGCTCCATGGGCTCCGTACAGTGCATGGCACAAAGAGTCTGACATGACTTAGTGACTACAACAAGCAAAGCATTTATTATGAATGATGTGTAGCAGAAGATTAAATGACCTGGAAAGCTCTAATCGTAAGCTTGATTCTGACAAAATTAGAACATATACAGAGAGAAATACCTGGAACAAAAATATCCCAAAATGTTAATAATGGTGAAATTATAATTCCTATTTTATATTTTCTGTGTTTTTCCCATTTTAAAGTATATTTCTTACACACATATATACACACACACATATATATATATTCTATATTTTTTGTAGAATGTTTCTTTTCTCATTAGAAAAAGACAATGGTTCTTTAATTTGGTCATATTGATATCATATTGATGTAATAATGAAAAATGCTTTCTAAAACATTAGCACGGTTAATAGGCACTTGTGTTCCGCTTTTCCTGTTGGTAATAAATTATAATCAGAATCCATTTACATTCAAGGAAAGACATGAAATGCCATAACATCTAGCCAGTGATCAAATTAGTAAATACTTCAGTTCAGTTCAGTTCAGTTGCTCAGTCACGTCCGACTCTTTTTGCGACCCCATGAATCGCAGAGCGCCGGGCCTCTGTCCATCACCAACTCCCGGAGTTTACCCAAATTCATGTCCATCGAGTCAGTGATGCCATCCAGCCATCTCATCCTCTGTCGTCCCCTTCTCCTCCTGTCCCCAATTACTCCCAGAATCAGGGTCTTTTCCAATGGGTCAACTCTTCGCATCAGGTGGCCAAAGTACTGGAGTTTCAGCTTCAGCATCAATCCTTCCAATGAACACCCAGGACTGATCTCCTTTAGGATGAACTGGTTAGATCTCCTTGCAGCCCAAGGGACTCTCAAGAGTCTTCCCCAACACCACAGTTCAAAAGCATCAATTCTTTGGTGCTCAGCTTTCTTCACAGTCCAACTCTCACATCCATACATGACCACTGGAAAAACCATAGCCTTGACTAGACGAAACTTTGTTGACAAAGTAATGTCTCTACCTTTTAATATGCTGTCTAGGTTGGTCATAACTTTCCTTCCAAGGAGTAAGCGTCTTTTAATTTCATGGCTGCAATCACCATCTGCAGTGATTTTGGAGCCCCCCAAAATAAAGTCTGTCACTGTTTCCACTGTTTCCCCATCTATTTCCCATGAAGTGATGGGGCCAGAGATGTCATGATCTTAGTTTTCTGAATGTTGAGCTTTAAGCCAACTTTTTCACTCTACTCTTTCACTTTCATCAAGAAGCTTTTCAGTTCCTCTTCACTTTCTACCATAATGGTGGTGTCATCTGCATATCTGAGGTTATTGATATCTCTCCTGGCAATCTTGATTCCAGCTTGTGCTTCTTCCAGCTCAGCTTTTCTCATGATGTACTCTGCATATAAGTTAAATAAGCAGAGTGACAATATACAGCCTTGACGTACTCTTTTTCCTATCTGTAACCAGTCTGTTTTTCTACGTCCAGTTCTAACTGTTGCTTCCTGACCTGTATATAGGTTTCTCAAGAGGCAGGTCAGGTGGTCTGGTATTCCCATCTCTTTCAGAATTTTCCACAGTTTATTGTGATCCACACAGTCAAAGGCTTTGGCATAGTCAATAAAGCAGAAATAGATGTTTTTCTGGAACTCTCTTGCTCTTTCGATGATCCAGCGGATGTTGACAAGTTGCTTTCTGGTTACTCTGCCTTTTCTAAAACCAGCTTGAACATCTGGAAGTTCGTGGTTCAGGTATTGCTGAAGCCTGGCTTGGAGAATTTTGAGCATTACTTTACTAGCATGTGAGATGAGTGCACTTGTGTAGTAGTTCGAGCATTCTTTGGCATTGCCTTTCTTTGGGATTGGAATGAAAACTGACCTTTTCCAGTTGCTGCTGCTGAGTTTTCCAAATTTGCCGGCATATTGAGTGCAGCACTTTCACAGCATCATTTTTCAGGATTTGAAATAGCTCAACTTGAATTCCATCACCTCCACTAGCTTTGTTCATAGTGATGCTTTCTAAGGCCCACTTGACTTCACATTCCAGGATGTCTGGCTCTAGGTGAGTGATCACACCATCGTGATTATCTGGGTCATGAAGATCTTTTTTGTACAGTTCTGTGTATTCTTGCCACCTCTTCTTAATATCTTCTGCTTCTGTTAGGTCCATACCATTTCTGTCCTTTATCGAGCCCATCTTTGCATGAAATGTTCCCTTGGTATCTCTAATTTTCTTGAAGAGATCTCTAGTCTTTCCCATTCTGTTGTTTTCCTCTATTTCTTTGCATTGATCGCTGAGGAAGGCTTGCTTATTTCTCCTGGCTATTCTTTGGAACTCTGCATTCAAATGGGAATCTTTCCTTTTCTCCTTTGTTTTTCACTTCTCTTCTTTTCACAGCTATTTGTAAGGCCTCCTCAGACAGCCATTTTGCTTTTTTTGCATTTCTTTTCCATGGGAATGGTCTTGATCCCTGTCTCCTGTACAATGTCACGAACCTCCGTCCATAGTTCATCAGGCACTCTATCAGATCTAGTCCCTTAAATCTATTTCTCACTTCCACTGTATAATCATAAGGGATTTGATTTTGGTCATACCTGAATGGTCTAGTGGTTTTCCCTACTTTTTTCAATTTAAGTCTGAATTTGGCAATAAGGAGTTCATGATCTGAACCACAGTCAGCTCCCAGTCTTGTTTTGCTGACTGTATAGAGCTTCTCCATCTTTGGCTGCAAAGAATATAATCAATCTGATTTCAGTGTTGACCATCTGGTGATGTCCATGTGTAGAGTCTTCTCTTTTGTTGTTGGAAGAGGGTGTTTGCTATGACCAGTGCGTTCTCTTGGCAAAACTGTATTAGTATTTGCCCTGCTTCATTTTGTACTCCAAGGCCAAATTTGCCTGTTACTCCAGGTGTTTCTTGACTTCCTACTTTTGCATTCCAGTCCAATATAATGAAAAGGACATCTTTTTGGGTGTTAGTTCTAGAAGGTCTTGTAGGTCTTCATAGAACCGTTCAACTTCAGCTTCTTCAGCGTTACTGGTACTGAATGCTTAATATGTATCTAGAACTTTTATAAGAATGCCTCATTCTAGCCCATCAACTTCCTGTTCGATCCCTTAGTGCCACTCAGGATACTAACTCAGGTGGTGTTAACAAGTACTCTCTCCTTGACCAGTTTTATCAGGCTCCTCTAAGCCCTCTTCTCAATGAGGCTTTGACCTTGGGCTTGTGTCTGTCCTTGTAGGGCCTCCATCATGTGGTTTTAGCAAGAATCTTGTTCAGAGAGAATCTTCCACTCTTGATATCTGATCATTCTGGTCTACCTTTAGCAAGAACCCTGTCTAGTCAGTTTTGCAAGAATCTCCCTATTCTCTTGCTATCCTCTCAGCCTTTTCCATTCCCTGACCTCTGCAACCTGCTCCTTGGCTATAAATCCCCATTTTTCCTTGTTGTATTCGGAGTTGAGCCCAGTATAACACTGTCTCTCCTTTCCCCTCTCGCGGTGGTTTCTGATTAAAATCTGTTTTTACTGCTTTAAATACTGTCCAGCTCTGGTTCTCTTTAACAGAGTTCACAGTGCCTTCCTAAAAACTGATTTATAATGCAGATCATTTTAAATCAGCTCAAATTTCCCCTATGCTTCGTTTTGGAGTTGCATATTCAATGAAACATCTACCATCAAATGCATCAGAGCTCCAGGGCAGAAACAAGACAACTTATTCTCTATAATCACATAAATCAATAAATTATGCTTCAGATCACTGAATATTGAAGCTGGGAGGAGCTTTGGAGGTCATTTTTTTTATTTTATAGAAAAGAAACCAAGGTCAAGATTGATATCTTGGCTAAATCTGCTGTTTTGGAGGTGGTGGGGACAGAAGTTGGAGCCAGAATGCATGTTTCTGGTGCAGCCTTAGGCTTTTTAGGCTCCTTTCTCCCCATCAGTGCAGCTGTTGATTTACGTGGTGCTCTGATGACAGTTGGCAGCATTAAATTCTGCTACGTCATAAATTTACACATATTTAGAGCAAATATGCTAGCTCTGATATGTATTTGTTAAACACTTAATTGACATTAATTTAGAGGGCTTTTGGGGGATCACTGGATGGTTCTGTGTGATATGGTAATTTATTATAAATACACATTTTGGCCTTTTGGCCAAGTTCCTGGCTAACAGCTCCCTAAACACCTGGAATATCCTCAGTGATAAGAGCAATGGAAGCATCTTTTGTTATAATATTTGATTTCTTGTCCTCAGTTCCTGAAATCAGAGTCATAAAGGTGAAATGGATGTCTTGTGACTCATAAACAAGCCCCTTTCAGTTACAACTGTTTATGTTAATGAGGTGGCTTTTGAAAATCCCTGAAGATGATGGAGCTGGTTGCCAGGGGAACCAACCCAGAATAGAGGGTTGGAATTTATTCCCATCTCCTGATTTCCCAGGAGGAAAGAGGGGCTGGAGGTTGAATCAATCACCAATGGCCAGTGAGTTAATCAATCATGTCTATGTAATGAAGCCTCCATGAAAATCCCAAAGAGGGGGTTCAAAGGGCTTCCATGTTGAGAAACCAGAGCTCTTCCATGTGCCACTGTGCTGGGCCCAAATTCCGTGGGGACAGAAGCTCCTTTGTTCAGTACCTTGCCCTATGTATCTCTTTTATCTGGCTGTTGATTTGTATCCTTTAATATCTTTGTAATAAATTGGTAATCTAGTGAATAAACTAGTTTCCTGAGGTCTGTGAGCTGCTCCAGAAAATTAATCAAACCCAAGGAGCAGGTCATGGGAACCTCTGATTTGTGGCCAATCTGTCAGAAGAGCAGGTGAGAACCTGACTTGCAGTTGGCATCTGGAGTGTGTGTGTGTGTGTGTGAGACTGAGCCTTTACCTGTGGAATCTGATGCTATCTCCAGGTAGATGGTGTCAGAATTGAACTGAGTTGTCGGACACCCAGCTGGCGTTGAGGAATCACTTGGTGTGGGGGAAAAACTCACAGAGAGGAATTGTGGTGTGCAGACTCAGACTCAGACTCAGACTCTGAAACCCGAAATATCCAACATCCCTGAGAGAATAACTTTATTTGGCAAAGTTTCTTGAGTGCCTGTAAGATGTGCTGAGGACTTAAAATGCATCAGTGAGCAAGACACAGCTCCTGCGCTTGGTGATGCTCAGTGAATGTCGGGGTAGCAGACTCCTGATGAGGTGAATACAATATGATGAGCTTATAATCAATACAGGGCTCCAGGGAAGCTCGCAGGAAGATGGTCTGATCAATTGGAGGGCAGAGGAAGCTTCCTGGAGGACTGTTAGGATGTGTGGGGTGAGAGGAAGAATATTCTAGGACAGGGAACCACATAGTCAAAGTCCGGGAAGTAAATGACTCAACTTTCAGGGGAATGAGAGGATCGGCACATTCCAGGTCCTTGGAAGCCAGGATTGGGCTCTGTGATTGAGAGGAGAGCAGGAAAGGATGGAAAGAGCCATATCAGAGAGGCCTCGTCAGCAAGCAAAGCGCTTTAAGAGGCCTGGGCTCCACCGTAAAGACAAAAGGAAAACATTGAGTGTTAAATCAGGAGAGTGGAATCAGATACGGGCTTTAGGGAGATTAATCGGGGTGTGGTGGAGAATGAGTTGGATAAGGATGTGGGACAGGGAGGCTGTCACGGTACTGAAGAGGGTTATGGGGAACTTGAGAGAAATGGTCCTGGGATGGAGACAAGCAGATGCATAAAAAGATGGTAGGGAGGGGGGCATGTAAGGACATAGAGAAAGAACTTTGTAATAGGAATCTCCTTTTTCCACTTTGATTTCTTACTTTTGGGATGAGCCAACCCTGAGCAGAAATGGATTTTGCAGAAGGGCAGGTCAAAGAAGGACAGTCAAGTTCTTCTTGGTCCACAATGTGGGGGACATGGCAAATGGGAACTGGCCTCAGGGTTTCTGTTTTGTTCTGTTTGTTTTACTGTGGCTAAATCCTTCCTATGCCTGACCTCCTGCCCCACCTCCATCCCACCGTGTCCACCTCTACTAACCTACAGGTTAGTACAGGGGACACAGACGCCTCTCAGAAGGGCAAGGTGGGAACAAAGGACCCTGTACTCTTAACGTGAATATTCCTTGCTAAGTTAGTGGTGGAGTCAGGACAAGATTCCCCTAGCATCCTAGCCCAGTCTCCTACCAGCATGCCAGGAATCCCCTTACCTTTCCAGCTGTGTCACCTCTTTCTCCTCCAGTCCTCAGTTCTGCTGTGTAGACTCCCTCTGCACAGACCTTGTGCATTCTGAGTGTATTATGGGTTGAATTGTGTCCCTTCCCTACCTCCTACATTCATAGGACTTCATGTTGGACTTCATGTTGAAGTCCTAGCCCCCACAACCTCAGAATGTGACCTTGATTGTAGATATAGTGGTTGCAGCTGTAATTAGTTAAGTTAGGATGAAGTCATGTGTGGGCTCAGCCGTGTCTGACTCTTTGTGACTCCATGGGCTATAGCCTGCCATGCTCCTCTGTCCATGGAATCTTCTGGGGAGGAAAATGGAGTGGGTTGCTGTTTTCTTCTCCAGGGGATCTTCCTAACCCAAGGATTGAACCCCTGACACAAGCATTGGTAGGTAGATTCCTTACCACTGAGTCACGGGGAAGCCCAAAGATGAGGTAATACTGGGCTCCTAATCCAATAAGACTGGGGTTACAAAGGAGGAAATTTGGATATAGATACAGACACACTCAGAGGGAGAACGCCATGTGAAGGTGAAGGCATAGATTGGGGTGAGGCCAAGGAATGCCAAAGATTGCCAGCAAACTACCAGCAGCTAGAAGAGAGGCATAGAACTTATTTCCTTCTAAAGGAATTGGCCCTGCTGACACCTTGATTTTGGACTTCTAGCCTCTAGAATTGTGAAAGAATAAAATTTCATTGTTCTAAGACACCGAGTTTGTGGTATTTTGTTATGGCAGCTCTAGCAAACTAATACTGTCTAAAAGGCCTTTGCACCCTTCCCTGGTAACAGCTTCACAACGGCCTATAAGATCACTCTGCCTGACACAGAGTGGCCACAGTCCTTTAGGGCCAAGATTAACAGAAGATTACTCTTGGGCTGAGTGCCAAACCCATCATCACTTTTCTTTCTTTCAGCAGGCTTACTTGTTGCTCCTTAAGGGCCTACCCCAAATTGTGTTCTCTGGTGATAAGTTTAAAGGATTTCATCTCCTAAAGTATGAGTTGCCAATGGCACACCTAGATAGCAAATTGCAAAGCAGAGACATTACTTTTTCGACAAAGGTCTGTATAGTCAAAGCTATGGTTTTTCCGGTAGTCATGTATGGATGTGAGAGTTGGACCATAAAGAAGGCTGAGCGCTGAAGAATTGGTGCTTTTGAACTGTGGTGTTGGAAAAGACTCTTGAGAGTCCCTTGGACAGCAAGGAGATTAAACTAGTCAATCCTAAAGGAAATCAGCCCTGGACTGATTCTAGTGAATCAGTCCTGATTCACTAGGACTGATGCTGAAGCTGAAGCTCCAATGTTTTGGCCACCTGATGCAAAGAGCTGACTCATTTGAAAAAGACCCTGTGTGTGTATGTGTGTGTGTGTGTGTGTGTGTATGTGTGTGTGAAAGTTGCTCAGTCATGTCCGACTCTTTGCAACACCATGGACTATACAGTTCATGGAATTCTCCAGGCCAGAATACTGGAGTGGGTAGCCTTTCCCTTCTCCAGGAGATCTTCCCAACCCAGGGATCAAACCCAAGTCTCCCACATTGCAGGCAGACTCTTTATCAGCTGAGCCATAAGGAAAAGACCCTGATGATGGGAAAAATTGAAGGCAAATAGGACAAGGGAATGACAGAGGATATGATGATTGGATGGCATCACCAACTCAATGGACATGAGTTTGAGCAAACTCTGGGAGATAGTGAAGGACAGGGAACCCTGGCATGCTGCAGTCCATGGGTTCACAAAATGTCGTACTCAGCATTTGAACAACAACAACAAGGTCACGTCAGAGATAAGAATTATTTTTTTTTGAGAAATTAAGAAATAAGTTTCCTAAATTCAGAATCTGTCAATATACTTTATCTGAAATATTTGCCCATTGCTGAATAATATACACACACACAAATATGTGTTTATGTATGTATGCTTAATATGTAATATGTAGACATACATCTGCAATATATATTTGCTTTATGTAAAAAAATATATAGACATACATCCTAAATGTAATCTACATTTAACATTCTCAGTTAAACATCTCTCCAAAATGTTTATCCTAAAAAGATACACTGAACTGTTTATATGCTCTGTCTTGGATTAAGCCTCTTGGCAAGAGTCTTTGGACATTAGGAGAATGTTAAAAGCGTATCCAGATACACATATAAAAGTACTTACCAAGGAACATTTCAATAACAGATGCCTTCATAGTGAGGACAACAATCCCCATAAATATCAAAATGGCACCCTAGAGAGGAAGAAACAATAACATCATCGTGTTTCAGCCAGCAGTTCTGAATTGCATGTGCAGAGTGTAGGGAGGGGCGGCCTCCTTTTGCATTGCCCTCTGGAGTCTCAAGATTTCAAGCTGTGGCTCTCTGTAAACAACACATGGAGATGGCGGAGGTCAGCTGTCGTGGTACCGAGAGGCTATTCTCAGAAAACCCATTCTAGCCGCCAGCCTCCTCTTCTTCAGAGATGTGGTCTTAGACTAAAGAGGAAATAATTCCACAATTTCCTGGATACGTTCAACCAGTCTTCCAATTAGGACAAAAGTCACACTTATGGCATTTACAGAACACTTTTAGATTACAAACTGTTCTAGATTACAAAAGCAATTCATTCACTGTTTTTTCAATAAACATTTACCAAACTCCTATTATATGCCTAGTGATGAGTTTATAAAAGTTGAATTAATAAATAGTTCTGCTCTTAAAAGACACAGTTTGATAGAAGTGAGAAAATGTATGTGGACAAAAATGACTCTAACATTAGAGAGTGTGCAGGCCCCAAAAGGGAGAATAAGGGGAGTTTATGGACCAGTAGTTCTCAAACTTAGCCACATATTAGTATCATCTGGGAGTTTTGGAAGGCCCTGATGCCCGGGCTGCATCTCAGACTAATTGAATCAGAATCTCGAGAGTGGGATCTATCTAGGCATCAGGCTTTTTCAAAACTTCACAGGTAATTCCAATGTACAGCCAAGTTTGAGTGATTTAGAACAAGCCTTCCTAAAACTTAATGTACATATCTGGGGATCCTGTTAAAATTCAGATTCTAATCCAGAGAGCTGTCAAGAAGTCCCCAAGAATTTTAGAGGAAAGAGAGATTATGTCAGCTGTGGGAATAAGAGAAAGTCTCGTGAAGGTGGCAGCAACTGGGTTAACTCTGAGAGATGAAAATAGGAGACGAAGTGGCTCCAAGTTGAGGTAAACAGCATTTAAAGATGCTCAGAGGTTGGAAAGCACAGTGGATACAAAGATGCTATTGATCCATAGAGGTTCCAACTTCTCCTAAGACTATGAGGAACCTTAGGTTATTCATATGGTGTGAATAACCACCATTAATTGAATGAAAACTGTGCATACTATATTGTCTAGAATCTGCACAGCAAGCTAAGTAGCAGATTTTATGATCCCCGTTGAACAAATGAGGAAACAAAGGCTTACAAAGGTAAATTAGAGGTTACACATGTGGTAACCAGGCAGTGAGTAGGATTAGAATGGAGGTGGCAGTTGGTGGGAAGGATCTACCCTGGGCTTAGGCCATATGGAAGAATACGGTCTATAGAGAATTTAAAGACTTAAAGTTGGTCTGCTCTTTATTATCCTTATAAACTAGCAATTCTAAACAATGTCAGTGATAAAGCTCTCCTCCTCTCTGGGGCAGATGGCCCCCACTGTATTCCCTCCCCACCCCCTCACCTCCTGCCTGCCACTGCTGAGTGGCTTTTAGGTTTTAGCTGGCATTCATAACTCTACCCCCTGCTATGTCCACTGGTGTGCTAGGAAACCTGCTGTCTGGAAAAGAAGTTCTGATTTAAAGCATTTGTCAATATCTATGGCATAAATCCTCCCACCATGGGTGATTCTGAAGTCACCAAAGTGATGTCACTGCCTGGAGATTTGGAAAGAGAAACACAATCTGGTACTAGCTACGTCTAGAGCAAGCATATAATTAATAAATAGATACAGTTCTGTGCAGAGTTTATTAACGAAAAGCAGTTATTAGATTATAGCTAGTGTAGTAATACAAGCACTTGATACTATCAACTTAAATAAAAATGGTAGCTGAAGGCTTTATTACAAACAAATTTAGGCAGGAAGAGTAACCTCAAGCAGAACTGTCCCTTTGCTAATTTCCAGCAACAGCTGTAATGTGTTAAATTTCCCAATTAAGGTAGTTGACCACTAGCTAAGTAAAAGGAAAATGTTTTTTTCCTTCAAAATAGAAATAATCATACCCTGTATATGATCGGCAATTTGACATTTAATTAGCTGACTTGTATTTTGGAAATAATGTGATAACAAGTAAAATTTTTTTTTTGGTCTTTTACTAGTTTGAGAAGATGCAGATCAGCTCACATGTTTTCAGGCTTAAAATTCTAGCTCTCCTGTTGGGATAAATGCAGTATATTAATCTGCTTCCTGACCCACCTAATTAGCTTCACCAATTGGCTGTTGCCATCTGGCACTGGACTTTAAAAATTTTTTTTATTAATTAATTTTTTCATTGAAGGATAATTGCTTTACAATATTGTGTTGGTTACTGCCATACATCCACCATGAATCAGCCAAGATATACATATGCCCCCTTCCGCTCCCACTTGAATCTCCTTCCCACCTCCCACCCCATCCCACTCCTCTAGGCTGTCACAGAGCACTGGTTTGAGTTCCCTGAGTCATTCAGCAAAGTCCCACTGGCTATCTATTTTACATATGATAATTTATATGTTTCCATGCTACTTTGTCCATTTGTCCCACCCTCTCCTTCCCACAGTGTGTCCACAGTCTGTTCTCTATGTCTGTGTTTCCACTGCTGCTCTGCAAATGGGTTCATCAGTACCATCTTCCTAGATTCCATATATATGTATTAATATACAATATTTGTTTTTCTCTTTTTGACTTCACTTTGTGTAATAGGCTCTAGGTTCATTCACCTCATTAGAACTGATTCAAGTGTATTCCTTTTTATAGCTAAGTAATATTCCATTGTGTATAGGTACCACAACGTCTTTGTCCATTCATATCTGTCAATGTACATCTAGGTTGCTTTGTCTGTGAGTCATTCTAGATTTCTCTTTCTCTTGTCCTGCACATCTTTTCCATCAACCAAGACTGTTGACTCTACGTTCATAATTTATCCAGACTCTGACCACTTCATCCTATCTTTACCATTCCCATCTGGTCCAGGCCATGCCCCCTCTCACCTGGATTAAAGCAATTAACCTCCTAATTAGGCTGTCTCCTTCTTCCCCTCCAAACTGAAGTCCACACAGCAGCCACTGTGATCCTCTTCAAAGCAAATCAGTTCACGGCATTCCTCAGATCAAAACTTCCGTGGTTCTCTATCTTAGAAGAAAAGCCAAAATCCTGGCAAGTGGCTCAGGACTCCATGAGATTTGGCCACCTTTGGCCCTCTGACCTCGCTTCCCTCCATTCTCCTTCTCACTTAATAAGCTCTGGACACACTTCTCCCTTCAGGGTCTCTGCTGCTGCTGCTAAGTCACTTCAATCATGTCTGACTCTATGCAACCCCATAGATGGCAGCCCAAAGGCTCCTTTGTCCCTGGGATTCTCCAGGCAAGAACACTGGAGTGGGTTGTCATTTCCTTCTCCAATGCATGAAAGTGAAAAGTGAAAGTGAAGTCGCTTAGTCGTGCCAGACTCTTAGCGACCCCGTGGATTGCAGCCAATCCAGGCTCCTCCGTCCATGGGGTTTTCCAGGCAAGAGTACCAGAGTGGGGTGCCACTGCCTTCTCTGCAGGGTCTCTGCACTTACTGTTAACTCTACCTGGATGGCCTTCCCCCAGATCAGAACAGGGTTTGCTCCCTCATTTCTTTTAGGTCTTTGCTGAATGATATCTTCTCCTGAGATTTCCCCTAATCACTCAGCTTAAAATTGCAATCCCTCTCCCATCCACCATCAATTGGCACACCCTACCAAGTGGTGCAGGTGCTAAAGAATTCACCAGCCAATGCAAGAGACGCAAGTTCAACCCGTGAGTTGGGAAGATCCCCTGGAGAAGGAAATGGCAACCCACTGCAGTACTCTTGGCTGGAAAAATCCCATGGACAGAGGAGCCTGGCAGGCTATAGTCCATGGGGCCCCAAGAGTTGGACATGACTGAGTACCACCAAGCATCATCCTTTCCCTATTATCTTTTTTTTTTCCAGTCACTTACCACCTCTAACATACTCTGTACTTTGCTTATTGTATTTATTTATTGTTTGTGTTCTCCACTGGAATGCAAGCTCCATGAAGGCAGAAATTTTTATTTGATCTTTTATGGGCTTGATAAATATATTGAATCCATGAGTGAGTAGTTAGGGCTCTTTCTTTTCCCGAGGAAATTAAGAAAGGAAACAAAATGAAGACAATCTGTGAATACTCTAAAAGCTACTGAATTGTATACTTCCAGAGGTGTATTTTATGACGTGGATTGTATTTCAATAAGCATTATGAATAGTCAACAAAGGGAAGATGGAATTGCAGAGAAAAGGGCTCTCAGATCTGTCCTACAACTTAAGAAGGCATGGTAGACCTGACCTTCACACAAAGGGGTGGATGGATAAAAAACAACAGGATTCCAGGAAACATACTAACCCCAGAGGAAATATCCCACAAGTGCTGACTCATCAGTAATGGAGCGCAACCAGAATCACTTTGGTCTCTTAGAATCAGAATGTTCTGAGGTTTCTTTCTTACCACTGCATTTTCTCTCTTTGCTTGGCTCATTTACTCACACATTTCAAGTGTAAATATGCCTTTTGAAATGTGTGAAAAAAATTCAAACCCTTTCTTAGCCTTTACAGAAATGAGATAAGGATGACCACCAGTATTGTTAAACAGTTTCTGCAGGCAGTTCAATGTCAAGGAGCTGTGGGGTACACAGCGATGTTGGAAACTTACTATCTCATGTGCTCACCAGGTTTATAGCAAAAACAGAATAGAGGTTTCCAAAAGAATGAGTTACTGATTCATAGATTTATAAATTGTGAGGGGTAATATAGAGTTCTGAATATGAAGTTCTGGTAAGGTAAAGGAAGGCTGATTGTGAGATAAAAGTATGCATAAATAGAGTAGCCAGCCAATTTAATTAAATCTCTTGCTGCCCAGAATTGGAAAAGAGCCCATCATTGGTAATAAATAATAATGCCACCTTATTTTGTGTGGTTCTTTAGTGTTTTTCCTCCATTTTTTAAAAAGTATGATAAAATACAAAAATGTAAAATTTATCTTAACCATATTTAAGTGTACACTTCAGCAATATTAAATACATCCATAAAATACTATCATCACCATTATCCATCTCAAGAATTCTTCTTGTCTGTAAAATTGAAACTCCAGATCCATTAAACAGTAACTCCCCATTCTTCCCCTTTCCCCAGCTCCTAGAAACTGCCATTCTAGTTTCTGGCTCTATGATTTTGACTATTCTAAGTACTTCATTTACAGTATTTTCTTTTTGTGACTAGCCTATTTCAAATAGCATAATGTTCTTAAGGCTCACTCATATTGTAGCATATGTCAGAATTTCTTTCCTTTTTTTCGGCTGAATAATTCCATTGTAGGTATATACCATATTTTCCTCATCTATTTATCCACTGATGGACACATGGGTTGCTTTTGTGTTTTAGTTATTGTGAATAAAGTTGCTATGTACATGGACGTAAGACTATTTGAGACCCTGTCTTCAATTCTTTTGTGTCTATACCCAAAAATGAAATTATTGGATCATATGGTAATTATATTTTTAATTTTTTTTTGTGGAAACTCCATACTGTTTTCCAGAGTGGCTGTATTACTTTACATTCCCACTAATATGTGGACAAAGGTTCTAGTGTTTCTACATTTTCCCAGCACTTATTATTTTCTGTTTCTTTTGATAGTAGCAGTGGTAGTGTTGGTTGCTTAGTTGTGTCCGACTCTTTGCAACCCCACGGACTGTAGCCCACCAGGTTCCTCTGTCTATGGGATTCTCCAGGCAAGAATACTGGAGTGGGTTGCCATTCCCTTCTCCAGAGGATCTTTCCGACCCAGGGATCGAATCCAGGTCTCCTGTATTGCAGGCAGATTCTTTACTATATGAGCGACAGGGAGGTCATCCTAACTGGTGTGAGGTGGTATCTCATTGTAGTTTTGATTTGCATTTCCCTAATGATTAGTGATGTTGAACATCTTTTCATGTGCTTATTGGCCATTTGTACATCTTCTTTGGAGAAATGTCAGTTGGAGTCCTTTGCCCAGTTTTTTATTAGATTGTGTTTTGATTGTTGTTGAATTTTAGAAGTTTCTCTATACTTTCTGGATATTAATCCCTTACCAGATATATGATCTGCAAATATTTTTTCCCATTTGATAGGGTTGCCTTTTTATTCTTTTGAATAGTATTATTTGGTGCAGAAAATGTTTAAATTTTCATGGAGTTCAATTTGCTTATTTTGTTCTTTTGTTGTCTATGCTTTTGGGTGCCATATTCAAGAAATCATTACCAAACCCAACGTTGTGATGCTCTTGTCCTATGTTTTAAGAGTTTAATAGTTTTAGGTCTTACATTTAGATCTTTGATCCACTTGAGTTAATTTTTGTATATGGTATTTGGTAAGGGTCCAACTTTTTTCTTTTGTGTGTGGATATCCACTTTTCCTGGCACCATTTGTTGGAGAGACTGCCTTTTCCCCATTGAATGGTCTTGGCAAGAAAACCATTTAACAATATATATATAAGCATTAATTTGGGGGCTCTCTATTCTGTTCCATTGGTGTGTATGTCTGTATCTATGCTAGTCCTACAACGCTTCTCTTCTTTTTCAAGATTGCTTTAGCTATTCAGGGTCCTTCAATATTCCATATACATTTTTGTATTTTTTTCTTCATTTCAGCAAAAAGTGTCATTGGGGTTTTGATAGTGCACTGAATATGTAGATTGCTTTGGATAGAATTGATATCTTAACAATGCTAAGTCTTCCAATTCATGAACATGTGATGTTCCCACTTGTTTATACCTTCTTTAGTTTCTTTCAGTAATTAATGTTCTATAGTTTTCATTATACAAGTCTTTTACTTCCTTGGTTAAGATTAATTCCTAAGTATTTTATTCTTTTTGTTACTACTGTAAATGGAATTGTTTCCTTAATTTCTTTTTCCGATTGTTCATTGTTAGTGTATAGAAATGCAACTGACTTTTGTGTATTGAAGTTGGATCCTACTACTTTGCTGAATTCATTTATTAGTTCTACAGTTTTGTTGTGGAATCCTTAGGATTTTCTACATATAAGATCACATTATCTGCAAACAGAGATAATTTTATTTCTCCCTTTCCATGTGCATAGGTTAAAGTGGACTGTATTTTTACTTATTTTTCTTGCCTAATTGCTCTGGCTAGAACTCCCAGTACTGTGTTGAACAAAAGTGGTGAAAGCAGGCATCTTTGCCTTTCTCCTTATCTTAGAGGGAACACGTTCAGTCTTTCACCATTGAGTATGACATTTGTTGTGGATTTTTCATGTATGGCTTTTATTAGGGTGATTTTGCTTTCTCCTCTATCTAGTTTTTTGAGCATTTTTATCATGAAATGGTGTTGAATTTTGTCAGGTATTTTTTCTGCTTCAACTGAGATGATCGTGTGGTATTTTTCTCCTTCATTCTGTTAACATGGCATATTATATTAATTGATTCTTGTGTATGTAACCATCCTTGCATTATAGGAATAAATCCAATTTGGTCATGGTGTGTAATTATCTTAATATGCTAGTGAATTCAATTTGTTAATATTTTGTTGAGGATTTTTTGCAATCGGTGTTCATAAGAGATATTGTATCGATATGGGAAACTGTGCTTTCCTTTTCTTGTAGCATCTTTGTTTTGGTATCTATGGAATGCTGGTCTCATAGGATGAATTAAAAAGTGTCCCATAATTTTCAGTTTTTAGAAAAAGCTTGAGAAGAATTGATATTAGTTCTTCTTTAAATGTTTAGTGGAACTCACTAGTGAAAGCATCAGGTCCAGAGCTTTTCTTTGTTGTGAGATTTTTGATGACCGATTCATTCTCCTTACTAGTTATAGAACTATTCAGATTTTCTATTCATAGTTTAGTCTCAGTAGGTTCTGTGTTTTTAGGAATTTATTCATTTCATCTAGATTATCCAATTTGTTAGTATACAGTTACTGATGAAAAAAGTTAAAGTGTTAGTTGCTCAGTTGGTTTTTGACTCCTTGTGACCCCATGGACTGTAGCCCTTTAGGGAATTTCTGGCCATGAAATTCTCCAGGCAAGAATACTGGAGTGGATAGCCATTCCCTTTTCCAGGGGATCTTCCTGACTCAGGGATTGAACCTGAGTCTCCTACCTTGTAGGTGGATTTTTTACCGTCTGAGCCACCAGATAAGCCCAGTTATTCATAGGACTCTCTTATAATATTTTTGTTGTATTTATGTTTAACTGAAGGATAATTGCTTTACAGTATTGTGTTGGTTTCTACCAAACATCAACATGAATCAGGTTTACCCATGTCCCCTCCCACTTGAGCATCTCTCCCACCTCCCTCCCCATCCCACCCCTCTGATCTTTTTAATTTCAGTAGCAGTGGTTGCTTCAGGGAAAGAGAACTGGGCAAATGGTGATCAGAGATAGGAGCGCATTTTATAGTTTTCTTCCATTCAAATCTTTAACCTGTGCACATATGTTAATAAAACAAATTGATAAAATGATCTCTCTTGTGAAGACTTAACATAGACAGACAGTGTTGATACCAATGAGAAGCTACAGTAACCTCCGAATCCTCCCCTTGCTTTTTTTTTTTTGCTCCAGATCACCTTTCCCTCTGGTTGGAAACGATCACCTTCCTAAAACACAGCTCTGACTATGCATTCACCTCCTCCAGATTCTTCACAGTCCATTCATCCTCTGCAGAATAAAGCCCAAATTTCTGAATGAACTTTTCATGAAATGGCCCAACTTATAATACTTTGCAAACCGTCTCACTGCAGGTCGCTTCTGTAATCCTCTCCTTTGACCCTGGCACACCTCAGCCCTTTGGTCCTTTCTCTACACCTTGCACATTGGAGTCTTAGCTCATGCTCTTGTTACTGTTCTTTTTGGAATATGTTACCACCCCTCATCTGCCTCTCAAGCCTGTCTGTTTTTCACGGTTTGCTCATGGGCCACTTCTATTTAAATCTTCCCAATCTCCTGAAATCATAATTCATCTTCATTCATGCATGCATTTAATCATTTAAAAAAAATCATCTGTGTACCCTATGTTCAGCAGAGAGGAAGAAGGGTCAGGTTTTATCAAGTTGCTTTAGGTCTTCTAGAAACAAACTGCTGCATTCATCATAACTAGCATTAATTGAGCACATACTAAGTGCCAGTAATGTATTAACTCATTTAATCTTCACAACAACCCAACAAAGTGGGGGCTATTTCTTGCCTTAATTTGAAAGGTAAGGAATTGAAAGCATGCAGAAGTTAAGTGCTTTGCCCAAGGTCATAACCTGGAAAGAGGAGGAGTTGGAATTCAAACCAGGTATTCTGAGTGCAGAGGTCCAGTATTTCATTTCACTACTTGGCATAGATATTTCATAATAAGCAAGTGCGCTTCCCTCATTTACATTCTGATTTGGTTGGTCTGAGTTGAAATCAATATTGTTTTAAAGTTCCCCAGGTGACTCCGCTGTGCAACCAGAATTCAGAACTTCTGCTGTTGGGGATGTGGTGATGGCATAAAGGGTAGATGATTAAATAGTCCTGGGGCATGAGGATTGGAAGAGGCTTCAATTAGCTTAACTGGAGATTGGAAAACAACGAGGGGTGAGGGAAGGACAGGACATAAGAGACAGAGGAGCTTCAGGAACTGGGAGCTGCTGGGCCAGGGTGGGAGAGGAGTCAGACTGTTAGAGAGGAAAGAAGGGGCCATGTCAGTCTTGAATGTCATGCCTGAAGAATGTGGAATTGATCCTTTAAGCAATAGGGAGACATGGAAGGCTTAAAAATTATTTTTGCATTCATCATTTTTAATAAGCCCCCTCGAGGCTTTCACGAGCCACTCACTTGAAGAAAATCTACCCTAGTGGATATGTAGGATTTATGTAAGGCTAGTGTTTGTCTGAGCTATGGTGCTACGTGGGGGAGCACCTAACAATGCCCTTTGTCCACAAGGCAGAAAGAACCAGTGTTCATTTGGAAACATTTAGTAGTTATGAGAGGCTTGTGCTATATTTTCAAAATGCCAAAAATCCCTTGAGGACAGACATCTCTGAATGGGGGAGGCCACATCTGTAGCCTTGCTTTCTCCACCTCTGCCTGATATAAAGCCTCAGCCATTTGTCAGTGATGTGGGTTGATCTGGTGAGGATGGAAAAAGGAAGGCTGGCACTAAGAGGGGCCTTTACAATGGGGAGGTGGCCTCAGCCTGCATGTAAAAGTTTATACAGATCGTATTCCTTTGGACTAAGCCCATAACACTGCATTTCCTGTTGCCATGACATCAGTGGTCACTGTTACAAACCCGAGGATTCTGCGAAGAAAGAGAATGAGCCAGAGAGGATAGTGGTTTTTCTTATTTCCCTTCTTGTTCCAGTTCTTTCATTCTTTTATCTCAAGGAAATGCCTAAAGAAAAGTGCAAGTCAATCAGGCAAGGAAGGCAGGAAAAATTTTGCTTTTTCTCAATATCAAGGCTCCTAAGAATACACCAGACTCCTTGAAGATATGCTTAGAATCTGAGTCAAGCTGTCTGGACTGGACACTGTTATTGCCTGGCAGAGTACCTGCTAGCTGGCGTCCTTCTTCCTAACATAACCCCAACTTGTTAAAGGGAGTGAATGCCACCAGAGGGCTCCAAGGAAGCGGGTCCATCCCCAGCTTCTGTTGTGGATCTGACTCCAAGTCTATGCCAAGGATGATTCCATATATGCATATATTCCACCTTGCTGGTGGTTGCTTCAGGACTGTAAGCTTGAGCCCGTCAGCACAGGGCCCTCGCCAGCTGACCATGACTACTCAAGGGGCGGGCTGTGTCCCAAGTTGAATCAGACCAATAGAAAGGGAAAACTTAAATTCTTTGTTTTTCAGGATAAGGTTCTCCTGTTGGACATGAATAAGGGGGTGGGTTGTTACCAGTATGCTGGCAGCTATGTTGTGACCATGAGGCAAGTTAGACTGAGGATAAAGCCAGCACAAAAAGGAGGCAGGCAGCCAAATGAATCAGAGAAATGAAGCTGGATCTCTGATTGTCTCATGCCTGGAGGCTGGGGCTACCCCTGGACTACCTATTCTGTGAGATAACAAATTTCCCTTTTTGGGGGGCTTACAGCTGAAAGATTATCCCTGACTGCTTTCTAACTCACCGTGCCTGGCCATCCAGTGAATTCAACTAGGGAAGACTGTAAGGATATGGGTTTATATCAGAATCTGCAGAGTGTTTTCTCAACAATTCTCTCATCCAAACCACCTAAGATCCTCTGGAGGCAGATGTAGATATTATCTACATTATCATTCTTATAATTCAGAGCAGTGAAGTGACTTGCCTGAGATCACACAGCTTATATCTAAGAACCGTGGCAGCCACTGAGAAAGAAAAACATGGTCTGCATGCCTGGGATGCTCTTGGTAGAAAAATGGGAGAAGGAGACCCAGAAATCATGCTGTCAGAATGTCCCTGTGGAGTTCTTGATGTACTTGTGACCATGGTTCATGACAAGGGGTGATTTTGCCCCCCAAGGAAGACTTGTCAAAGTTTGAAGACATTTCTGGTTGTCACAACCTGGGGCGGAGATGCTATTGGCATCTAGCAGGTAGAGACCAGGGATGCTGCTAAAGAACCTACAGCATACAGGACAACGTCCACAACAAAGAATTATTCAGGGACTTCATAGGTGGTCCAGTGGTTAAGAATTCACTTTGCAACGCAGGAGATGCAGGTTTGATCCCTGGTTGGAGAACTAAGATCCTACATGCCGCAGAGCAACTAAGCCCATGAGCTGCAACTATAGTGTCAGGGTTGAGAAGCTCTGATTTAAGAGAACGTTCATTTTTTCAGTGTATGTATCAGAATCTTACTGATGTTCCAATCTAGGAATTTTCCGTAAATATTATAGGTAATTTTTTTTTGATGGTTAAAGTGTATACTACTCAAGATCCCTTTTCCGAGATCATTTTTGATCACTATATCATTAAGGGAAAATCCTAAAGCAACGATATTCACCCCTGGGAAGCTGAGTGGATTAAAAGGCTCTTATGCATGTGTTCGATAATTGATACACGCCTATGCCATGAGATTCATTGATCCATGTGGGATGTTTCTACATGTCGCAGAACCAAAAAAGGAAAGCCCATCCTGGTGTGTGTGTTTCAGAGCATCATTTTGTACCTCGTTAAGAACCTGACATATGGTAATGCTTACCACATCCACAAAGGCTTCGACCAATAGTGATTTCCAGTGAGGTTGCAAACAGTAATTATGTTTCTGAAGTGGTAGTTTAGATCTTATATTGCCAGTGGGAAAAAATACTAGCTTGCAGGCATGCCCCCAAATGAGCTCTAAAGAACTCCTTCCAAGAGTTATTTATCCTCTGTAATGGAAGGGGGCAGGAAGAGCAGTAAATCTGGAGGGGGACAGGCAGAGGGCCTCAGTAAAAGGCCAGGTGGACCATGACTGCTCTTTGTAGTTACTCTGGAAACCGTTCTCACTTTAAATGGTTCTCATGGAAGCTCTGGAAGACGAGTTTCTCTCAGCAGCAGCATCTTTACCTAATACGTTTGACACTGGATTAGCTTTCTTCCTCCCAGCAAGTTCTCTCCCCTGGGCTCTGAGGTTTGTGGTTGCCAAGGGGCCGTCCACTGTTGAATCTGGAGCTGGGTATTTGGTTCAGTCCAACCGGGATCCCCAGGGCTTTAACTGGCCCAAATGCTCTGTGCTTTTTTGGTCTGCCTTCAATTCTGAGGCCCAGAAAAACATTTTTGGGTCTGGCACAACCTTCCAGCTGAGCTAGGAAGATGAGGGTGTGTCTGCAAGGTCCGTAGTGTTTTGCTGTCCGCCTCTTGGTAAAGAGTAGGTTAGTCTCAGATGACAGGGTCCAGCTCTCTGGCTGCGACCATGAGGCAGGCATGGGGCTGCGGGTCCCAGTGCATTCCTGGGATCCGCTGGAATTCCTGGGACCAGCAACCAGCAACCAGAGGCTTGGGGAGAGTGGGGCTTGTGGAGAAGGACTGAAACTGAGGCTGAGCTATTGATGGCTCTGAAGGATTAAGTCCCAGAAATTGGTGGGGACCAGCAGAAGAAAGAGAGTCGTTTAGAAGCAGGAGACCCAGATCTCCAATGGGAGCCATGTGGCCTCATGCTCCAGAGGTCCCCTGGGCCCATTCCCAGCTCTGTCCACTGTGGCTGAGCTGTCTGGTGGCCTGGATGTGGGATTGGTCCTTTGTTCCTCTTGAAGGAAAATTTTGGAAGCTTATAGTCCACTCAAATAATAACAATCATATCATTTGTTGAATGCTCACCATACATTGCACCGGTGTGATCTTATTTATTATGGTGATCCCATCAGGTTACTACTATTGTACCCATTTTTCAGGGTAGGAAATTGAGGCTCAGAAAACTTTAGCAAGCAATCAAACTTTAGTAAGCTATAATTAAGTTATGGAATAAGTATGTAATAGAATCCAGGCCTCAAACACTTAACCCCACTCACTACCAGGTTACCATCAAAAGATGGTTTTCCCTTCCTTTTTGTTTTGATGCATCTATCCTAGGCTTTTTGTAAATGTTCTGTGGACAATAGCTTAGAGGCATACTGTGAAATACATAGATTTGTGACAAAATAGTCTTAGTTATGAGGATTAAGAGATTTTTTTTGTTGTTTGAGAGTCATATTTGGACCTGAACTCACACACAGCTTTCTCCTTCTCACAAATGTTATTTAGAGTAAAGTGATGCACCAGGCCTATTTTTAAGTTTAACCAGGCATAACACACCCATCTAAATAAACATTTGAGAGTATTGTCATTGGCTGTGTAATGGGATGTTAAAATGGGATGAGCCTTTGTCTAAGTTTCAGCTGAAACCAAGTGCCAACTACTTCCCTGCTCCTAAGTGGTCTCCTTGCAGCTTCTCTCGCCATTGCCTGAGTGGGCGGAAGTGGGGAGACCACTGGCTCCCTTTCTGCATCTGGGGAGGCAGAGGAGGAGGGAACATGCCAACAACTATTCCTAAGGAAACCCTGCTCTCTAATCGCCAGCTACCCTCTTGGCTTCTACAACCACCTGTGTTGTATCTGGAGCGGGACGGATAGCCAGGGTCCTGGTTTTTGGTTACGTCCTTTGGAAGGCCAGCTTGGATGCCCAGTGACCAGTTGAAATGACTGAGTAGTTGTGTCCGTGGACTTGAGGGCACAGTGGACTCCTGATTAAGACAAAGAGGGAATAGCTCCTGGCAAACAAGACTACCTGTGTCAGAGTCAGCCGGGGGTGGCTCTCGGTGCCTCCTAAGCCAGGCCCAGGGAGGGCTCAGCAAAGGGCAGCAGAAAGCCACTGGACATTGCTCACCAGCTGCCCAGTGGCTGGGGGAGGAACTGTAAGCCCCCAGCCAGAGCAAACTCAAATGAAATAACGTCTGGGAACCACAGGCAAGGCGTCACTAGCAAAGTCAGGGGCATTTTCAAAGAACCCATAGACGTGCTCCCATGGGGACAAGAAAGAGTGGTATATGCCTGCCAAGCCCAGGGAACCTGGATGCCAACTCAGAACAGTGCCAACCAGTGAGGCCCTCTGTCACCTTTATCTTTCCTCTCTGCCTCTTCAACTCTGGAACTGAAAAAGCTACCATTAGCAGTTAAGGGGAAGAGTGGTAAAGATGCAATGCAGAGAAAGAAAATGCAAGCCTGCCTTTTCCCATTGCAGAAAGCAAGCCTGGAATGGGGGATGAAATTGTGAATGCCATTTGCAAGTTTTTAAGAATTACCTAAGTATCACTTCCACATTAATGACTGAACTGAGATTGTTGGCACGTGTAATGTGAGCAAGCTCTTTTAAAACACTCTGAGCATGGGACCTACTCAGATTTCTTCCAGGGCAGAAGCAGGAACTGTCCATAGATGGTGTGTGAGTGGGCATTTGGGGGTGTCTGGGTAAAATCTGGGAGCATTAGGATGGTACCCTCTGTGTCTGCTTTCCAAAGGACACCCTGGATCTCACCTTTTTTCTTCCTCCCCCAGCCTGCTCCCAAGTGTGGTCCAACCTCAGGGCCTTTGCACTTACTCTTCCCCCCTAAGAATCCAGAAAGGTTGCTCCCTGGCTTCCTTCACCTCTTTCTCAGTTTAAATGTCCCTTTATCAGACATTTATTGAACCACACATTGCAAATCATCACTGCTCTGTCCAGCCCCCTTATCCCACTTCCTGAAGTTTTTTTCACAGCCCATATCACCACCAGACTTAGACCTCTTATGTCTGTTTGCCCAGGCTGGCAGCTCTAGGAGGATGGAGACTATTTTGTTCACTGTTCCCAAGCACATCGAATTGTAGATGGTACATGGCAGTAATCCAATAAATATTTGTTTTGCTGTCATTGAATAGCTCTGCTTCCCCAGATTCCTTTTATTGTTCAGAGTACAGATCTATTCACCATATTCTAAAAGTGAATCTGGTCTGGGCAAGTTGACTTGTACCTTTATGTCCCAAGCATGTTTTCTCTGTCTAGGCTATAAAGGGGCCCAGAGGGACGGATTCACTTCTCACTGAGATGCCAGTGACCTGATCCCTTGGAAACTGTACATTGGGTGCCCCCAAAGGAATAGTTCCCCTCCTTTTTATTTCTGAGAAGAAAAAAATGCAGACATAGAATTCCTTCTCCCCATAGCCCGAAGGGTGATTTTTATGAATTTTTACCACATGTCCACACAAAACGTTAGTCTTTCTCTCACTATGGGAAAGAATTTGAGCAATTTTTACTAGAGTCTTGTCAAGGTAGAGACCCTTATCAGGGAAAATGATTTTCTGAAGCCGCCTGAATTGTAAGGCAGTACGATTCTTTCTTGATATTGATTTAAAAAAAAAATTGGAGTATAGTTGCTTTACACGGCGATGTCAGTTTCCGCTGTACAGTGAAGTGAAGCAGCCATATATATACATCTCCCCTCTTTTTCGGATTTCCTTCCCATTTAGGTCACTACAGATCCCCGAATCGAGTTCCCTGTGCTATACTATAAGTTCTCTTTAGTTATCTATTTTATAAGTAGATGTGCATATATGCCGACCCCAATCTCCCAATTCATTCCCCCTGCCTTTGCCTTCTGGTGTCCATATGTTTATTCTCTGTGTCTCTATTTGTTTTGCAAATAAGATCACCTATGCTGTTTTTCTAGATTACACATATGTGTGTTAATAATTAGTACTTTGATTCTTTCTGTGACTAATTACCAGTTTAACCCTAGAATGGAGATAAAGGATACCTTTTGGGAACTGGCTACTCAAAGAACTTGATAATGAGGCCCTGCTCCTTGGCCTTGCCCCTGAGAGTCTTCCCAACACACCAGAAAAGTGATTCTTAAGTCAGAAAATTATTCAAGAGTGACAGAAATAAAAACCCTCTCTTCCTAACAGCTTTCCCCTGTGACTTCCTGACCTCCACTCCATTCCATCAGTATTACTGGGAAGTCTATGTTTGCAAAGAGGAATGATTTTCTTAGAAATCTGACTTGGCTTGAAAATTGTATTTTTAGGGATGGCAAAATTAATTTGGTGCAGCAATAAAAGAACCAAGACCATGTATAATTGTTACCTGGTAGACTGATGATGTGAGCTCTGAAACTAGAATGCTTGGGTTTGGAGTTGAGCATCACCAGCTGTGTGACGCTGGACAACTTACTTCTCAGTGCTCAGTTTTCTGATCTGTATAATGGGAATCATGATCACCTATCTCCTATGGTAGCTGTTAGGATTAAATGAGTTGACAGATGAAAAGGGCTTAGAACAGTGCCTGGTACATAAAACTAACTCTCTAAGTGTTGGCAGTATTTACTGTTGTTAGGGTGATGGTTAATCATGATTACTATTATCATCAACATTCTCATAACCATCCTCCTACAAAACATGGCCCATTCAGGCTTTAGGACTTAGCAGAGGTAAAGCCACAAGTTGAATCTCTCCAGTAAGATTCTGCCAGGATTTGTTGTTGTTCAGTTGCTAAGTTGTATCTGACTCTTTGCGACCCCACGCACTGCAGCATGCCAGGCTTCCCTGTCCTTCACTATCCCAGAGTTTGCTCAGATTCATGTCCACTGAGTTGATGATGCTATCTAACCATCTCATCCTCTGCCATCCTCTTCTCCTTTTGCCTTCAGTCTTTCTCAACATCAGGGTCTTTTCCAATGAGTCGTCTCTTCACATCAGGTGGCCAAAGTATTGGGGCTTCAACTTCAGCATCATTCCTTCCAATGAATATTCAGGGTTGATTTCCTTTAGGATTGACTGGTTTGATCTCCTTGATGTCCAAGGGACTCTCAAGAGTCTTCTCCAGCACTACAATTCGAAAGCATCAATTCGGTGCTTAGCCTTCTTTATGGTCCAACTCTCCCATACATGACTACTGGAAAGACCATAGCTTTGACTATACAGACCTTTGTTGACAGAGTGATATCTCTGCTTTTTAATATACTGTCTAGGTTTGTCAAAGCTTTCCTTCCAAGGAGCAAGCGTCTTTTAATTTCATGGCTGTAGTCACTGTCCACAGTGATTTTGGAGCCCAAGAAAATAAAGTTTTTCACTGTTTCCACTTTTTCCCCATCTATTTGCCATGAAGTGATGGGACTTGATGCCATTATCTTAGGTTTTTGAATATTGAGTTTTAAGCCAGTTTTTTCACTCTCCTCTTTCATCCTCATCAACAGGCTCCTTAGTTCCTCTTCTGCCAATAGAGTGGTATCATCTGCATATCTGAGGTTATTGATATTTCCCCTGGCAATCTTGATTCCAGCTTGTGATTCATCCAGCCTGGCATATTGCATGATGTACTTTGCATTTAAGTTAAAGAAACAGCGTGACAATATATAGCCTTGTCATACTCCTTTCCCAATTTTGAACCAATCAGTTGTTCCATGTCCAGTTCTAACTGTTGCTTCTTGATCTGCATACAGGTTTCTCAGGAGGCAAGTAAGGTGGTCTGGTATTCCCATCTCTTTAAGAATTTTCCAGAGTTTGTTTAGATCTACACTGTCAAAGGCTTTTACATAGTGAATAAAGCAGAAGTAGATGCTTTTCCTGGAATTCTCTTGCTTTCGCTATGATCCAACGAATGTTGGTCTCTGGTTTCTCTGCCTTTTATAAACCCAGCTTGTACATCGAGAAGTTCTCCGTTCATGCACTGCTGAAGCCTAGCTTGAAGGATTTTGCGCATAACCTTACTAGTGAAATGAGCATAATTATATGGGAGTTTGAACATTCTTTGGCATTGCCCTTCTTTGGGATGGGATGAAAACTGACCTTTTCCAGTCCTGTGGCCACTGCTGAGTTTTCCAAATTTGCTGGCATATTGAATGCAGCATGTTCACAGCATCATCTTTTAGGATTTTAAATAGCTCAGCTAGAATTTATTGCCTCCACTAGCCTTGTTTGTAGTAATGCTCCCTAAGGCTCATTTGACTTCAGACTCCAGGATGTCAGGCTCTAGGTGAGTGATCACACCATCATGATTATCTGGGTTGTAAATACCTTTTTTGAATAGTTCTGCTATGTATTCTTGCCACCTCTTTTTAATTTCTTCTGCTTCTATTAGGTCCTTACCATTTCTGTTTTTCATCGTGCCCATCCTTACGTGAAATATTCCTTTCATCTCTCCAATTTTCTTGAAGAGATCTCTAGTCTTTCCCATTCTAATTTTTCCCTCTACTTCTTTACACTGTTCATATAAGAAGGCCTTCTTTTCTTGCTCCTCTCTGGAGCTCTGCATTAAGTTGGGTATATCTTTCCTTTTCTCCCTTGCTTTTTGCTCTTCTTTCCTCAGCCATGTGTGAAGCCTCTTTGGACAACCACTTTGGCTTCTTACATTTCTTTTTCTTGGGGATGGTTTTGGTCACTGCCTCCTGTACAATGTTATGAACCTCTGTCCATAGTTCTTCAGGCACTCTGTCTACTAGATCTAATCCCTTGAACCTATTCATCACCTCTACTGTGTCATCATAAGTGATTTGATTTAGGTCGTGCCTTCCTGGTATGGCCTAGTGATTTTCCCTACTTTCTTCAATTTAAACCTAAATTTTGCAAAAAGGAGCTGATGATCTGAGCCACAGTCAGCTCCAGGTCTTGTTTTTGATAGAGTTTCTCCATCTTCTGCTGCAAAAAATACAGTCAATCTGATTTTTGTATTGACCATTTGGTGATGTCTATGTTTAGAGTTGTGTTGTTGGAAAAGGGTGTTTGCTATGACCAGTGTATCCTCTTGACAAAACTCTGTTAGACTTTGCCCTGCTTCATTTTATATACTCCAAGGCCAAACTTGCCTGTTACTCTAGGTATCTCTTGACTTCCTATTTTTGCATTCCAGTCCCCTATGATGAAAAGGATATCTTTTTTTTTTTTTTTTATGTTAGTTCTAGAAGGGCTTGTAGGTCTTTATAGAACTGTTCAGCTTCAGCTTCTTTGGCATTGGTGGTTGGGGCATAGAGTTGGATTACTGTGATGTTGAATGGTTTGCCTTGGAAACGAACAGGGATCATTCTGTCATTTTTGAAATTGTACCCAAGTACTGCATTTTGAACTCTTTTGTTGACAAGAGGAATACTCCATTTCTTCTAAGGGATTCTTGCCCACAGTAGTAGATATAATGGTCATCTGAAATAAATTCACCCATTCCCATTCATTTTAGCTCACTGATTTCTAAGATGTCAGTGTTCATCTTAGATCTTCTGCTCGACCACATCTAATTTACCTTGATTCATGGACCTAACATTCTAGGTTCCTATGCAGTATTGTTCTTTGCATCTTTGTACTTTGCTTTTACCAGACTTTGGCCCAACTGTCTCATTCTTTCTGGAGCTATTAGTAGTTGCCCTCTGATCTTTCCCAGTAGCATAGTGGACATCTTCCAACCTGGGGAGGGCTCATCTTCTGGTATCATATCTTTTTGTCTTATCATACTGTTCATGGGGTTCTCATGGCAAGAATACTGGAGCGGTCTGCCATTCCCTCCTCCAGTGGAACACGGTTTGTCAGAACTCTCCACTATGACCCATCTGTCTTGGATGGCCCTGCATGGCATGGCTCATAGCTTCATTGGGTTATGCAAGCCTCTTCACCACAAGACTGTGTTCCATGAAGGGGCTGCCAAGGTTTGATTTTAGGATCCTTGGTGAAGGAACTGTGACCATAATTGGGCTGAGTTCTCCTTGAGCCCCAGACAGGGGACAGTTCTGTAGTTTTGTCCCTGCTTTCTCTGCTCAGAGATTTATAGGGATCTTTAGCCCATTCTCATGAAAATCTTCTAGATGACTGCCAGACAATAGGCTCAATTGAACAGCTAGGGAATGTTAAGTAGCGTTCCTAAAAAGAATTGAAAAAAGCATCTTGCAAAGTGACAGTGAAGCAGTGTGTGCATGCTCAGTCACTTCTGTCATGTCTGATTCTTTGCAACCCTATGCACTGTAGCCTGCCAGACTCCTCTGTCCATGGGATTCTCCAGACAAGAGTACTAGAGTGGATTGCCATGCCCTCCTCCAGATCTTCCCAACCCAAGGATCAAACCTGCATGTCTTATGTCTCCTGCATTGGCAGGTAGGTTCTTCAACTAGCGCCACCTGGGAAGCCCCGACATTGATGCAGACATGGGCCTAAATATTTTTTTAAGCTATAAGACCAAAATCAAACACAGCAAAATATTCTCTAAGCTGAATCTAAATCAAATGCATTTTTGCTCTGCTTTGTTTCAAGACCCTGTCTTGTGAATTTGACTCAGGAAGGATTCTGGCATCTCAGTTCCCCTTTCTCCCTCAGGGTATAAGCACCAGAGGAATGCGAGAGTGGATTCCAGTCACAACATCTGCCGGTGGGGGATTTGCTCTTTGCAGGTTGCCACATGATGTGCCACTTTTATGGGTCTCAACTCCAAGCATCGCCTGGTGCCTGCTGCGTGCATTTTCTAGGCAGCCTGGAGCATTTCTGATGGGCAATCTCTCAGGGTTTCTTTAAAACTTGCAGCCTGTTAAGTGGAAAAGTTTTCTAGTTGATTAAAAACAAGTTCTGAATCCAGTTTCCACAACTGTGTGTTTTGTGGTAACCATAGGAAAATGCAGTCAACAAGACTGAAATAGTCTTTGCTCTATTGAGAATACGATTTTGGCCCTTCACCTCCTGGTCTGTAAAGAACTCACCTAGATGGTCTCAGATTAACTTCAATTTAGGTGTGTGTGTGTGTGTTTTAGTTAAAATTCCCACTGGGTTCTTTTTCAATCTTCTCTGTCCCTTTGCTGAGCTTCTCATTTTGTTCTCCTGATTTGGTTAAATTATTTATCTGTTATTTTCTTGTAGCTCTCTGAGCATCTTTAGGAGAATTATTTTGCATTCTTTGTCAGGCAGTTCATGTATCTCCATTTCTTCGGTGTCAGTTACCAGAGGTTTACTGTGTTTCTTTGGAGGCAGCGTGTTTCTCTGATGCTTCATGATGCCCATAGCCTTGTGTGGATATCTATACATTTGAAGAAGTAATCATCTCTTTCCAACTTCATGGACTGACTTCTGTAAGGAAAGACCTTCACCTGTGAGAAGGGGCACACCAGAGTGTACGGTGACCCATCTAATGGTGCAGGTCTCTAAGTATGGGGGTTGTGAGGAGATGTGATAGCTTGACAGCTCAGGCCACAGCATCAACAACATCGTGGTCCCTGGAGAGGAGGGCAGAGGATCCACAGTGGCTGCAAGGGCTGTGGGAGTCCTCAGTGATGCCTTTAGAGGCTGGGGATCAGTGCAGGCAGTAGCAGTGGCTTGAGCCAGGAGTGTGCATACACTGGGTTGCAGGGTCAGCTGTCTGTAGGGTTGAGAGCCAGGGTTGGTAGCAAGGGTTAGGGCCAACCTTGGGTCAGGGCCCCTGGCTGTCAGCAAACACCCCTGTCGCTGCAGGATCTCCCCATGGGGTGTACACAGCAGCACAATCTGGTGAAGGGAGTTGGGCTGGGGGGGCACAGGTCAGAGCTGGAGGAACTAGTTGCAGGAGAACCCCACAGTCCAGGCCAGTGTAGGAATCAGGCCCTGGCTGTCTATGTGCAGTCCTGTGCCTTAATGAAACTTTAAGAGCTGGCACTATCAGAAAGCCATTTCCGATGGGGAGCCACGACTGGCCCTGGTCTCTCACTCGTTTCTTGCCCCATTCTCTGCCTGAGCAGAAGCTGCTCACTGCTACCTGCACAGGGAACGTTCACGTCTGTAGAAACTAGCAAATTCTCTGTGCACTTCTCTCTCTCAGCGTATATGTGTTCAGGGAGCCAGGAATTTTACCACCTTTTGCAAGCCACAGGGAAACACAAGTTTTGGCAGCCAGAAGGGGACCTTTGGAGATTCTCAAAATACAGACATCACAGAATGGCTGTGCCTCTCTTGATTTAATATTTGTTGAAATATTGATTAGTTCAGATCTCCTGCAAGATAGCAAGAATTTTCTAATAATTGAAAAAAAAATTTTGGGGCTGTATCACATGGCATTTGGGATTTTAGTTCCCCAGTCAGGGATCAAACCTGCACCCCCTGCATTGGAAGCACAGAAGCTTAACTGCTGGACCACCAGGGAAGTCCCAAGTTTCTATTAATTATATTAAGATCACATAGTTCCACGTATCTATTTGCTTATTACATCCAAAGAGTTAATGTTTAAAAGTTTGAAGAGGATTGCAAATGATTTCTTTAACAGCTGATTTAAGTTCTTCATTCCAGTCCCATACCATAAAAAATTACTTGCTAACATTTGGGTACTGACCAAGCTATAACAACTTATACCAGCTACAAGTTGAAGTTTTTTTTTTTTGCCACAGCCCTATGAGGTAACCACTAATAGTAGACTCTTTTTACAGATGAGAAAACTGAGGCCCAGAAGGTTTACAAAATTTGCCAAAGGTAACACATTTAAGAAGTGTCAGAACCTCCTGCCTGACAAGCCCCTTACAGGATCCATAGCGTAGGAGGGCCACCTGGCTTTTTACTTTACCTAAATTTAGATATTTGACATTATCGCCACATGAGGTCATACAGTCATAGAAATGCACCAGAGAACTAAAAGAAGTCAGAACCACACTGTCCTCTATGGAAAGATAAGTGTAAATATACGTCTACATATATTTATTTATACACAGGATTATACATACACACATACATGTATACACACTGGATTATATTTCATTAGCACAAAGTTATATTACTTTTCATTTTTGAGTGTGCTGAAGTCTTTAGTTAGGTGAGCACAGACATTTTCAATATATTGTAGGTTCCATTACCCTGTTTTGATTTTGTATCAATAGTATACAGAAAGTCTCAACAGTGAAATTGGTCTGGCCATGTCTTAGCATTGAAGATATTCCAGTGAATAGAACTATAGGATTAGGAAGGCAATTTCCTCACTTCTTTTGTGAGGAAATGGAGACACAGAGATGTTGAGTAACCTCCCCAAGCTCACACAGCTAGAAAGCCCTCCACTGACCGAGCAGTGAGCTCTGTCCTGCACCCACTGCTCTTGACCGCTGGCTCGTGCCTCCAAACTAGCCAGGAGAGGCTAAGTCGCACATGTGGGCATTGTTGTAGCAACATCCTAGAGGCCACGAAACGTTTATTTCACAACCAGTGACTCCTTCCCATGCATTCTTTTTTTTTTTTTTTTTAAATATCTGGGAAGAATGGTTCCATTTCTTTAGAACTTTTCACATTTCAAAACCCTTTTAAAACGGAGAATCCATATTGAACCCCCAGCCATCCTGGGAAGAAGGGTTGTATGCAGGCATTGCTTTTTCTATTTTTCAGACGGAGAAACAAAAGTCAAAAACTGTTACACACCTTTCTCAAGATAACACCACTAAACAGTGACAGAGCTGTGACTGTAATTTAGGGCTCCTGGCTTGGGACATGGCACGGAACCACGCCACTTTCCTGTCTAGCAGTATGTCTTACAGGAATTACAGATGGGAACAGCACAAGCATTTTTGTTCTCCTGATGCTATTCATAAACCATTCTCAAACCCAGTGTATTTTCACTGAAAGAAACTATTCTTCATGTGATCAACAACTTGGCAAAAAAGATAATTAGATCGTCTAACCGCTATTCATAAAGTAAACGCTATGTCAGGATAGATATTAAGCACTTTCAAAGTTCCTACCGTATTTCCTTTCAGGGGTGAGGTATAAGATATATTTAAATGAAGCTTAGTCTGGGAAACCAGCATATTGCAATTAAAAATGCAGCCCTTGTAGCCTTGCAATTCCTTGTCTAAAGTCCTTCAACAAAAGAGGGTATTTTAATTCAATAAATAAAAGACAGGCACTTCCAGCTTTCCTATGGGTGGAGTAGCTACTGCTTGCAGTTCGTACACGCACAACAGAGAAAATACACAAACAAATAGTATTTGATTTTTCTTGGCTACAGGCGATTTTCATCTTTCAAGAGACCGAAGGAAAAACAACCTTAGAACCTTACCACCAAAACTTCCAAATTTATTGCAACACAACGTAATGGCAAAATGCTATTTTCTTAGTGCTCACATTTTTGAATAACCACTATGGCCAAAAATGCCTGGTTTTATATTTACAATAAACCCAAAGAAAATCTTGAATTCCACTCTCAAAGCTGGGGATGGCAAAGATGCCGTGGGTTGTTCAGAGCAAACCATCGCGTCTAATTATTCAATCTTATCCTCTCTGTTTAACCTGAGCTTGAGGCATTTATTTCATGTTTATACTGGTTTAACACAAATCATGCTTGAAAGAGATTTCGTATCCTGTTTCCCTGTGTAAAGTTGGGCTACAATAGAAGACTTAACAATGCCGGCTGTTTCTTGGGCTTATCAGTTAAAGAAGCATTCAACCTAAGAAAATACTTCCAGTGTAAACAAGATACAAAATCACACATGGAGCCACATTCCTCCAAGATCTGTCTGAATAGAGAGAAGTATAGATCTATTCTAAATAATTTCTCTTTTAACTTAGCATCAAAATGCCCGTATCTGCTTTTCCTTCATTGTTATAAGCAATTTGTTCTGCTGCTATTATATTCCACATAGGAAGTAAGGTATAATACGGGGTAATAATAGATTTAAACGTACTTTAAAGTTCTGCACAAACATTATACTTTTCAACTTATTTTAACCACAATTAAGTTGGTTTAAAAGATACAGTGAAAATCTTGTTCTAATCTTAACCTCAGCACAATTTATTTAGAGTTGATATATGTATATTAGTTGTTTCTAAAGATGTCAATTACCATTCAATTCTCCTGAGACTGAAATTTGTATAGGCTGATTACTTGGTCAAGGGATGTATTCTAGTTTCTCAATGATAAAAATATTTTCATGTTTTTATAACAAGAAATGGAAAGCAAACTATCTAAATAACGTAGCAATTCATTAGAACATACCTTGTTTGAAGAAAGCAAATTTTTTTCAAAACTTTTCCACCACAGAGAACGGATATCCCTTTTTCCTTAAGCTTTTCTGCATCACAGATCCCATCCAAATTATTCTAAAGAAGAAACAAGAAGAGGTCCAAGCACCTTTTCTTTTCTGAGAGGAGCTAATCAAACATTCCTATCAAACTCTCAGCACTTTGAAAAGCACATTTTACACTATACACACACACACACACACACAGACACACACACTCTCTCACACTCACACACACTGCTTCTCACACTGGTTTTAGTACTGAATTAGGCGGTCCTCTTTTAAATTTCCACTCCCACTTTTTTTTTTTTTCTTTTGGGGTAAGGATTTCTAAATATTCTTTCTAGCCCAAAGCACACATTTCCAGCAAGCAAATTCTACAATTAGAAATTCTAAAAAAGTAGCAGAGAAGCACCTAGATAAGATGGAAAAATTTTAAGTATACTTTAAAATTGTCTCAAGCAGGGCAATTATATTTTCTCTTTCTTTTTCAAATGCTGGCAAACAGCTGGATTAGATTGTATAAAGAAATAAAACTGTACAAACACTACTGAGCTGGTTCTATTGGACTCTCACTTTTGGAGTAGAAATAATTTTCCTACATGTTAAAGCTGTTTTTTGGTTTAGTTCACTTTGGTCCTTTTTGTATTTTGGCAAGTTTAACGAAATGACTGTAGTCTATGCTGCTGGGAACAGGACAGAAGATAATAACAGTGGGAAGAAAAACCTGACTCGTGTTTCAAAAAAACAAATGATGGATAGCTCACAACGTAAGTGCAATCTGCAGGATTTTATTTATTTACATATTAGTGCCATCAATTAAATTGAAGGGATTCAGGCCCAAAACATACATGAGCATATCACAACATCTTAAAAACAGACCATAAAAAAGTACATCTGACACTCCTGGAGATTCAGATGTTTATCAGTCTGACAGCTTCTTCTCTTCAGCTAGGGTGGGAGGGAGCCCAGGGCCGGTCCTCTGCCTGCCTGGGACTGTGCACTCACCCAGCCCAGCCCAAGGAGGAGAATCTTCCCCACGAAGGACCCCTGGGGGTTGCTCCGGTTTGAATCTTTTCCCCTGTTTGGTTCTGCATTTTCTCAACCCTGGAGACTTCCCTGGCTACCCAGTGGCTAAGACTCTGCCCTTCCACTGCAAGGGGCATGGCTTTCATCCCTGGTCAGGAAACTAAGATCCCGCATGCTGCACAACGCAGCCAAAACATTAAAAAAAAAAAATTCTCGATTTTATTTCTTCTTTCTTAAAATCCTAGGTCCACTGGTGGTAAGGATGGTATTGCCACATGGAAGATGCCCTGTCCCATCCTTTGAGAAAAGGTTTGGATGAAAGGGCAGTCCAAATATAATTAATATTGATACTATTTATATTAGTGTTAATAGTGCTAATTACCATTTATGCAATACTTATGCTGGGAATGGTGATAAATCCTCTGCATATATCAACTCATTTAATAGATAGAACAACCTACAGGGGTTGTTACCATTACTTTCACATTACAGATAAGAGAACGGAGGCTCAAAGAGATTAATTGACTTTCCCAGGGTCAGCTGGCTGGAAAGGTAAGAACTGAGGTTCAAATTCAAAGTTGGCTGACCCTTAGGCATTGTGCCGTGTTAGGGCTGAGAGCTTCTTTTCTTTCATTTGTTTAACTTGTTTTCTTATGGTGAATAAGGTGGAATGAAATGTAAACGTACTGAAAGCATAAGAAGAGATGCTCAAAGTGAAGTGGAAATTGAAAAACAATGTTTGTGGTGATGGAAAGATTTGGAAATACATAATGATCGGTGTACTCCGCTATGTGCCTAATTAATGCTAATGAAATAATTAGCAAAATGGCAAAATTTTTGTTGTACGTATTTGCCACAATAATAAACAGTATTAAAAAAGAGAGAAATTCTCCTTTAAGATAAGCAATGAGATATCACTTTTTAATGTTGATTAAATAATCTTGATTATTTTTTAAATGTCTCCAAGAGCTCAGGAAATTCTTTTCATTTCCCAGAGATTCAGTTCTCTTATTTTTTAAAATTTGTATTTGTTTTTTTTTTAATTTAACTGAAGTATAGTTGAGGTACAGTGTTGTGTTAGTTTCAGATGTACCGCAAATTGAATCACTTTTATATATACCTGCGTCCTCTCTTAGGTTCTTTTCCCATATAGGCCATTGCAGAGTGCTGAGCAGAGTCCTCTGTGCTGGATAGTAGGTCCTTATTAATTACATACTTTATATATATTCAGTTCAGTTCAGTTCAGTCGCTCAGTCGTGTCCGACTCTTTGCGACCCCGTGAATCGCAGCACGCCAGCCTCCCTGTCCATCACCAACTCCCGTAGTAGTGTGTATATGTCAGTCCCGGTCTCCCAGTTTATCCCTCCCCTGCTTCTCCCCGGTGAGCATAAGTTTGGTTTCTACATCTGTGACTCTATTTCCGTTTTGTGAATAAGTTCATTTGTGCCATTTTTTAGCTTACACATATAAGTGACATCATATAATATTTATCTTTCTCTATCTGACTTTCTTTACTCATCATGTCAATCTCTAGATACATGCATGTTGCTGCAAATGGCATTATTTCATTCTTTTTAATGACTAATATTCCATTGTATATATGTACCACATCTTTTCTTGTTTGTTTTTGTTTTTTTAAATTTTTTTCCAGATTATTTTTATTAGTTGGAGGCTAATTGCTTTACAATATTGTAGTGGTTTTGGCCATACATTGACATGAATCAGCCATGGATTTACATGTGTTCCCCATCCTGAATCCCCCTCCCACCTCTCTCCCCATCCCATCCCTCTGGGTCATCCCAGTGCACCAGCCCAGAGCACTTGTCTCATGCATCCAACCTGGACTGGCGATCTGTTTCACTGTACCACGTCTTCTTTATCCATTCCTCTGTCAATGGACATTTAGGTTGCTTCCATGTCCTGATTATTATAAATAGTGCTGCAATTAACACTGAGGTGCACGTATCTTTTCAAATTATGGTTTTCTTTGGATATATGCCTAGAAGAGGGATATGGTAGTTCTACTTTTAGTTTTTTAAGAATCCTCCATACTTTTCTCTGTAGTAGCTGTATACATTTGCATTCCCACCAACAGTGTAGGAGGTTTCCCTTTTCTCAAACCCTCTCTAGCAATATAGACTTTTTCATGATGGCCATTCTGACCAGTGTGAAGATACCTCATTTTAGTTTTGATTTGTATTACGCTAATAATTGGTGATGTTAAGCATCTTTTCATGTCCTTTTTGGCCATCTCTGGTGGCTCAATGATAAGAATCCACCTGCCAATACAAGAGATGCCGGTTTGATCCCTGGGTTGAGAAGATCCCCTTTGGAGAAGGAAATGGCAACCCACTCCAGTATTCTTGCCTGGGAAATCCCATGGACAGAGGAGCCTGGAAGGCTATAGTCCATGGTGTCGCAAAAGAGTTAGACAAAACTTAGCAACTAAACAATAGCAACAATGTCTTCTTCGGATAAATGTCTATTTAGATCTTCCATCCATTTGAAATACCACTTTTCATCAGATTGCCTAGAATTGGAAAGCTGGTAAATGCCTATGGCAGACATATGGTGACCCTGATGTGCTGTCTGTGCTGTGGACAAATGTGGTTATTCTACAGAGCCATCTAGACGTACTTACTCACATTACATATGTATCCTAGGACCCATGAAACTCCTTGTGGGATAGTCTTTGGTGAGCTTCTTGCACAGAATCATGAGAAATCCATCCCTAACAAATTAAGAGTTAAGTATGGGAGATACACAGTATGAAATATTTAGTAGCTGCTAGAAGCAAAGAGCCAGATGTGGGATTTGAACAATGATTCCCCACACCAGATCACCTAGGTCTGCCTGTTGGTTTTGGCACCTGTCATTTGGTAAGTAACCTAACATCTCTGTTTTTTAGTCTCTTCATCTGTAAAATGGGAAGAAAATAATAATAAAACATGTATCTCCAAGTTATGACAATTAAAAGAACTAATACTTGTAGAGTTCTTGGGATCTTGCCTCATGTGAAAGAAAAAATACTACTATTTGTGTTTTTTAAATAAATAAAATGGACAGCAACACTGATTTTAGCCAACGAGGCTAAAATCAAAGTGTTGGTGGGACTGATTCTTATCTAGAAGCTCTGGGAAAGACTCCACCAAATCAGGTTGTTGGTAGAATTCAGGTCCTTGCAGTTGTAGGGCTGAGGTTGCTGTGTTCTCGCTAGCTGTCAGCCAGGGGCTGCTCTTAACTACTAGAGGTCACCCCACTCCTCATCACATGGCTCCTTTCATCCTCAAACCAGTCATTGTGTGTTGAATCATTTTCACGCCTGAGTTCTCCCTGAGTTCCTCTTTTACAAGAAGCTGGAGAAAACGATTTTTAAAGAGCTCATGTGATTAGGTTAGGCCAACAGGGATAATTGTCTTATCTTAATGTCAATTGATTAGTAACTATAATTATATCCACAATCTTGCTTTGTCAGGCAACATAATATCATCATGCCCCAGGGGCAGAGATTGGGGTGGGGGGCATCTTGGAATTCTGCCTACCACAACTGTTAATCTTAAAACACATTATTCTTAGTAAAAGTAAGAAACAGATTGAGAAATATAATATAGTACTGGGATGGCTCAGACGGTAAAGAATCTGCCAGCAATTCAGGAAACCTGGGTTCAATCCCTGGGTCAGGAAGATCCCCTGGAGAAGGGAATAGCTACCCACTCCAGTGTTCTTGCCTGGGAAATCCCATGGACAGAGGAACCTGGTGGGCTACAGTCCATGGGGTTGTAATGAGTTGGACACAACCGAGCAACTAACACTTTCACTTTTCACTGAGATGGTTAACAATATGTCTCAACTTGACTGGGCCACCAGGTACCCAGATATTCAGGTCAGTTCAGTCACTCAGCCATGTCCAACTCTTTGCGATGCCATGGACTGTAGCATGCAAGGCTTCACTGTTCATCACCAACTCCTAGAGCCTACTCAAACTCATGTCCATCACATTGCTGATGCCATCCAACCATCTCACCCTCTGTTGTCCCCTTCACCTCCTGCCTTCAATCTTTCCCAGCATCAGGGTCTTTTCAAATGAGTCAGTTTGTCGCATCAGGTAGCCAAAGTATTGGAGTTTCAGCTTCAGCATCAGTCCTTCCAATGAATATTCAGGACTGATTTCCTTTAGGATGGACTGGTTCGATCTCCTTGCAGTCCATGGGACTCTCAAGAGTCTTCTCCAACACCACAGTTCAAAAGCATCAATTCATCAGTGCTCAGCTTTCTTTATAGTCCAGCTCTTACATCCCTACATGACTACTGGAAAAACCATAGCTTTGATTAGATGGAAATTTGTTGGCAAAGTAATGTCTTTGCTTTTTAACATGCTGTCTAGGTTGATCATAACTTTTCTTCCAAGGAGTAAGCGTCTTTTAATTTCATGGCTGCAATCACCATCTGCAGTGATTTTGGAGCCCCCAAAAATAAAGTCTGCCACTGTTTCCACTGTTTTCCCATCTGTTTGCCATGAAGTGATGGGACCAGATACCATGATCTTAGTTTTCTGAATGTTGAGTTTTAAGCCAACTTTTTCACTCTCCTCTTTCACTTTCATCAAGAAGCTCTTTAGTTCTTCTTCACTTTCTGCCATAAGGGTGCTATCATCTGTATATCTAAGGTTGCTGATATTTCTCCTGGCAATCTTGATTCCAGCTTGTGCTTCATCCAGCCCTGCATTTTGCATGATGTACTCTGCATATAAGTTAAATAAGCAGGGTGACAATATGCAACCTTGATGTACTCCTTTCCTGATTTGGAACCAGTCTGTTGTTCCATGTCCAGTTCTAACTGTTGCTTCCTGACCTGCATATAGATTTCCTAGGAGACAGCTCAGGTGGTCTGGTATTCCCATCTCTTTCAGAATTTTCCACAGTTTATTGTGATCCACACAGTCAAAGGCTTTGGATTAGTCAGTAAAGCAGAAATATATGTTTTTCTGGAACTCTCTTCCTTTTTTGATGATCCAGCAGGTGTTGGCAATTTGATTTCTGGTTCTTCTGCCTTTTCTAAATCCACCTTGAACATCTGGGGGTTAACAGTTTATGTACTGTTGAAGCCTGGCTTGGAAAATTTTGAGCATTACTTTGCTAGCATGTGAGATGAGTGCAATTTTGCAGTAGTTTGAGCATTCTTTGGCATTGCCTTTCTTTGGGATTGGAATGAAAATGGAACTTTTCCAGTCATGTGGCCACTGCTGAGTTTTCCAAATTTGTTGGCATATTGAGTACAGCACTTTCACAGCGTCGTCTTTTAGGATTTGAAATAGCTCAACTGGAATTCCATCACCTCCACTAGTTTTGTTCATAGTGATGCCTCCCAAGGCCCTCTTGATTTCACATTCTAGGATGTCTGGCTCTAGGTGAGTGATCACATCATCATGATTATCTGGGTCGCGAAGATCTTTTTTGTATAGTTCTTCTGTGTATTCCTGCCACCTCTTCTTAATATCTTCTGCTTCTGTTAGGTCCATATTATTTCTGTCCTTCATTGTGCCCATCTTTGCATGAAATATTCCCTTGGTATCTCTAATTTTCTTGAAGAGTTCTCTAGTCCTTCCCATCGTATTGTTTTCCTCTATTTCTTTGCACTGATCACTGAGGAAGGCTTTCTTATCTCTCCTTGCTAATCTTTGGAACTCTGCATTTAAATGGATATATCGTTCCTTCTCTCTTTTGCTTTTCGCTTCTTTTCTTTCCACAGCTATTTGTAAGGCCTCATCAGACAGCCATTTTGCTTTTTTTCATTTCTTTTTCTTAGAGATGGTCTTGCTCCCTGTCTCCTGTACAATGTCATGAATCTCTCTCTATAGTTCTTAAGGCACTTTGTCTATCAGAGCTAATCACTTGAATCTGTTTGTCACTTCCACTGTATAATCGTAAGGGATTTGATTTCAGTCATACCTGAATGGTCTAGTGGTTTTCCCTACTTTTTTCAATTTAAGTCTGAATTTGGCAATAAGGTGTTCATGATCTGAACCACAGTCAGCTCCCGGTCTTGTTTTTGCTGACTATATAGAGCTTCTCCATCTTTGGCTGCAAAGAATATAATCAATCTGATTTCAGTATTGACCATCAGATGCTGTCCTTATGTAGAGTCCTCGTGTGTTTTTGGAAGAGGGTGTTTGCTATGACCAGTGCATTCTCTTGGCAAAACTCTGTTAGCCTTTGCCCTGCTTCATTCTGTACTCCAAGGTCAAATTTGCCTGTTACTCCAGGTGTTTCTTGATTTCCTACTTTTGCATTCCAGTCCCCTGTAATGAAAAAGACATCTTTTTTGGGTGTTAGTTCTAGAAGGTCTTGTGGGTCTTCATAGAACCATTCAACTTCAGCTTCTTAAGCATTACTTGTTGAGGCATATACCTGGATTACTGTGATATTGAATGGTTTGCCTTGAAAATGAACAGAGATCATTCTGTCATCCCCAAGATAGATGGTCATGGTGGAGAGTTCTGGTAAAACGTGGTCCACTGGAGAAGGGAATGGCAAACTGCTTCAGTATTCTTGCCTTGAGAACCCCATGAACAGTATGAAAAGGCAAAAAGATAGGACACTGAAAGATGAACTCCCCAGGTCAGTAGGTGTCCAATATGCTACTGGAGATCAGTGGAGAAATAACTCCAGAAAGAATGAAGACATAGAGCCAAAGCAAAAGCAACACCCAGTTGTGGATGTGACTGGTGATGGAAGTAAAGTCCGATGCTGTGAAGAGCAGTACTGCATAGGAACCTGGAATGTTAGGTCCATGAATCAAAGCAAATTGGAAGTGGTCAACAGAGATGGCAAGAGTGAACGTTGACATTTTAGCAATCAGCGAACTAAAATGGACTAGAATGGGTGAATTTAACTCAGATGACCATTCTATCTACTATTGCGGGCAAGAATCCCTTAGAAGAAATGGAGTAGCCATCATAGTCAACAAGAGTCCGAAATGCATTACTTGAATGCAATCTCAAAAACGACAGAATGGTCTCTGTTCATTTCCAAGGCAAACCATTGAGTATCACAGTAATACAAGTCTATGCCCCGACCCAGATATTAGATTAAACATTATTTCTGACCATGCTTGTGAGGATGCTTCTGGATAAGATTAATAATTGAATCAGTAGACTGAGTAAAGCAGATTGCTCTCCCCAGTGTGGGTGGGCCTCATCCAATCTACTGAAAGCCTGAATAGAATAAAAAGCTGAGTAAGAAAGAATCATTTCTCTCAGCCTCTGTCTTCAAGTTGGGAATTTGGTCTTCACCTACCTTTGGAGCAGGTCTTGGGCTGAACTACACCATCCAGGTCTCAGAACTCTAGAGTCTCAAGTTTTCTGACGGAAGATCTTGGCCTTCTCAGCCTTCAAAATCATGTTAGCCAATCTCTTATTGCATGCATGCATGCATGGTAAGTCGCTTCAGTCATGTCCGACTCTTTGCCACCCCATGGACTGTAGCCCACCAGGCTCCTCTGTCCATGGGATTCTCCAGGCACAAATACTGGAGTGGGTTGCCATGTCCTCCTCCAGGCTCTTATAATATATCTAAATCTAAATATCTAACATATCTATATATCTATATCTTTAATTCTCTTTCTATGTATACCTCCTATTGGTTCTGTTTCTCTGGAGAATCCAGACTATTACAAATGGAATTATGAAAATTAACATATATACACCTAAAGCAACAATATACATTTTGTAAGAACATGTATAAGTGAATGTATACTCACTAGATCCATGGTACTTCAGAGACTTTTACAGCCTGTTCCCAAGGGCTTCTTTTGGACATCTGCATGGCTCACATGTTCACCTTCTTTACATCTTTATTCAGATGTTACCTTCTAAATAAGGCTTGCTTGGTTACCCTATTTAAAATAGCCCTACCCCCAGCATTTCCTCTTCTTCTTTTGCCTTCTTTAGAAGTCTTTATTACATCATAAATGTACAGCCACTTCTTAAGTCTACACAGGCACTTCAGTTTTTTAAAGGAATACATGTAACCGTATGTCTCATTATACCATAATCCTGGATTATAGCTTTTTAAGAATTTGTGAGAAAAATCTTGAAAAGTGTTCCACATATCCCTCTTCCTCTTCTTTGTTTTATTTTCTCCATAGTAATTATTACCCTTTAATACCAGTTGCTACTTAATTTTTCATTGCACATCCCTCACTGAATGTAGGCTCCCAGAAGACAAGGTTTTTTTTTTTAATATTATTCTATTTTGATCACTGATGTGTTCCTAACCCTTTGAACTGACATGTAATAGGCATACGTACAATAAGTATTAGCTAAATGAATAATTACAAATACACTAGAATGCTTGCTTATGGGGAAAGAGCATGGGAGTGGAGATTTGAGATAAAATAGGATAAAAAACATACAAACGAAAGTCCTAGAGCCTTGTGTGGACCAGTGATGCTGATGCCAAGAACTGAGTCAGCCCTCCACATCCAAGGCTGGCAGCAACACAATGTTTACAAAATAGTCAAGTTTACAAAAGTTTACAAAATAGTCAAGCCTCAGTGAAATCTTTGAGGTTCTTTAACTAAAACAAGATCGTAACTTCCTGGTAAGTGGCCTTGAGCTTGTTACTTGGCATTAACAGAACTTCTAGTTATTTGTAGCTGAGAACAGAAATTGTGGTGTTCAGTTTTTCCTGCTTTACTATTTGAGATTCTGTTTTGCTTGTAAATTACCTATAGTTGCTTGAAAGCATCAGTTCTTTCCTAAATACCTATTTGTCACTACATAAACTTGGTGTCCCAGTCTGGTACTATAGCCAATATAAAAACTCAAATCTCTTTTAGAACATTCTCTATTGAAAGTTTTTATTATTGTCGTAAACATTGAACTTGATGACTCTTTAAAATAGTGCCTCATTTTTTTTTTTTCTACTCTGGAGATAGAACTCGGAGAAATCAACGTAATCTTCATATCACAAGTTCATTCTTTTATGGGACTTTTAAAAATCCAGGATGGCAGTTTAAGAGTCAAAGTAGTGAGAGAGTCTTTTCAGATACTTCTGATACTTTTACTGCGTGCAGATATAAAACACAAGAGTTACACTTTTCATAACATGAGCTCACTGAAATGTCTAAGGCTATATCATGCTTGATGCTACATCAATTTTTCATAGAAATATGATTTGCCTTGAACTCCTTTACAGCAATCTGGGGACGTTTTCTCCCTGCACTGTAGTGGAACCTTACTGCAATGACCAGATGTTATTTCAGTTTCCTGGACACTGTTGAATAGCACTGCTTAGTACACATGTTTTCTGTAGTGTCAATGTGAATGGAGAATTTGCTAACATAATTAACTTTTGTTAAATTTATGTTATCACTATCTGCCAGAAGCAAAGAGGTTATTACAAGGAAAATATGTCTTTCAGAAAACTGAAGGAGCCAAACTGGGAGCACAAATAACCTACAAACAGTAGACTATAGGAAGTCAAAAGAGATTTTTGCCAAAGAATGTCAAAGCCTCCAAAGTTAGAAGGAAGAGTTCTTAAGAATAAATCAGAGGAAAATTGATTAGAGATTAGAAAGATATTATTGACTGTGATTCAAAAGGTCAACTTAGTGGTCCACAGGAAAGTGGATCAATAGAATTCATCTTCTTTCTTGGGCTTGAAAAAAAAAATGTTAAGAAGATTACTACTCCCAAATCCTTCCCTGAAAGAAATGAGCTGGAACCACTGTATCAAATTTTGGACATCACCCACAATAGTCTAGGCCAAACTGACAAAAAATAAATGCAGATAAATCACTGTGATTGCAATAGCATAAAAGAGATTCAAAGACCTAAAAACGGTATGGGGAGCTAGAGGCTGTAACGTAGATCCTAGCATTAAAAATAGGCTGCTGGTCTGGCAGATTAGCAAAACACAAAAGTAGCTTATTCAAAACAAGGGCTCAAAATGGTTGGCAAGAGATTATAGGCCTTCTAGCTCTCTTTTATGCCAAGTAAGCAAATGGAATCTAAAATAAATGATTGGTTCACTGAACACTTGTCAGCTGGGGCCCTGCTGATCTAAGCTGTGTTGCACAGATCCCAGTACAGGTCTGTGGTTGGCTAGGGAACCTCTGTTCTATATGTAGGTGTTTTCGTCCCCATGCTACAGGGCAACAGCTGTAAGTGGAAGAGCTGCTTCTCTTGGCAATGGCAAAGTCATTGGTGCCCAATAGGAAATATGTGAGGGATCTTAACATTTAGTCTTAGAACTGGCACACTGCCATTCCCTTTTAGCTATTTCATTGGCCAAAATGATTTCATGACTAGCCCCAAAGTCAAGGGGTGTGGAATGAGACTCTGCCCATAGAAAGGCTATGGCAATGGTAGATGAAGAGAGGTGTGAAGATTTTTATTTTAATACGAAGGCATATTTTATCAGTGCCCATGTTTGCCATTGTCTCTCTTCCCATTCCTTCTGTTTGGATTCAGATTTCTTCTTGCTGATAAAAAGATTCAAGAAAATAAGAATTGATGGGTACTTAACATAAAATATATATACCATAGTCCTAAATTCATAATCTTACTTAAATATGAAATTCTAGAGGCATTTCCACTGAGATCAGAAACTCAGCAAGGACACCTACTATCTCTATTACTATTCACGATTGTACTAGAGATGTTAGCCAGTGCAATTCAACAAGAGAAATCTATTAAAAATAAAAGTTATTAAAGAAAGAGTAACACTATCTCTATTTACCAGTATAGAAATTGATATCCACGTGTATATGTTTGCCTTAGCTTTGCTTGCTGAGAATGCCTAGAAGCAATGGAGCCCAATGACTAGTGAGTATATGTAGAATAAAAGCTTGGTTTCAAAAAATAATTATCAGTAAACAAAATTGTATGCGCTCATAAAATACCTGATTTTAGGGCTGGGGATGGGAAAATATTCCATGATGTATCTGGAATATTTTAGAGCTAGTGAGAAAAATGATGATAATCTGTCAAATGGATACAGAAACCAACTTGAAGGAGCTCTCAGTGGCCTAGTCTAGGGAATTTGAACAACAAATCAAATAGAAATATTAATGAATTAAAGCATATACAATAAAGGAATAATATTTGGGTTTCTATATAAAAAATAAATAGGGGAGAGGAATAGCTTTTCTTTAAAAAATAATTCCAGCTAATGAATGAAGCAAGAATGAAGTCCATCCATGGAATTTTCCAGGCAAGAGTACTGGAGTGGGTTGCCATTTCCTTCTCCAGGGGATCTTCTCAATCCAGGGATTGAACCCAGGTCTCTTGCATTGCAGGCAGATTCTTTACCATCTGAGCCACCAGGGAAGCCTAATGAAGGTGAAATTTGCTCAGTGCTATCTGACTGTTTGCGACCCCATGGACTAGTTCTCCAGGTTAGAATACTGGAGTGAGTAGCTTTTTCCTTTCTCCAGCAGATCTTCCCAATCCAGGAATCGAACCGGGGTCTCCTGCATTGCAGGCAGATTCTTTACCAACTGATCTATCAGGGAAGCCCCAAATAGAAAATTGCTGTTCAGCATATAAGTAGTGGGTGAAAAGATGATGAAAAACAGAATGCTTTTGTAATATTAAAGTATCTCTCTAGATGATATTTATTAATTACATAGGGGAAGATGTCTTTACAGTGGAGGAGCCTGGAAGATGCCACTTAACTTTGTGATTACAGTTCACATTATCAGTAGTTAGACTGATTGACATCTTGTGCCTCCTAATATGACACACTGGGAAGAACACATCACTTCTGTGGAATTCTTTCTAAAAATGCGCAGCAGATTTTAATAATGAGAATTCATCACAGACTCATGAACTGGCTAGTACTTTTCCAGAGTGCCAAGGCTGTCAGAGGCAAAGACTGAAAAACTGCTTTTGACAGAAGAAGACTAAGAAGGTATCATAGTTGATGCAACATGTGATTTTTAGATTTGATCTTGGACCAGAAAAAGGATGTTAATGGGAAATTGGTGAAATTTGAATGGTCTAAATTATTAGATAATGATGCTGTATCAATGCTAATTTTCTGATTCTGATAATTGTATGGTAGACATGTGAAATATTAGTATTTGGGGGAAGCTGGCTGAAGAGTATCATCATCCTTCCATATCCTCGGAAGTTGATTCCAGGAATCCCTGCAGATGCTAAAATCTGTGAATGCTCAAGTCCCTTATTACAATGGTGTAGTAATTACATATAACCTATGCACATCTTCCTGTATATTTTAAAGCATCTCTAGATTACTCAAGGTAGCTAATGTGATGTTAATGTTATGTAAATAGTTGCTGGTGCTCAGCAATTTTAAGTCTTGATGTTTGGAATTTTCTGGAATTTTTTTCTGACTATTTTCCATCTGCAGTTGGTTGAATTTGTGAATACAGAACCCATGGATAGAGAGGGTAGCTGTATGCAAAAATTCATTGTACTATTTTTACATTTTCATAAATCTGAAATTACTTTATTATAAAATAAATCTTCAAAAAGGAAAAGTGATGATATAGCAAATGGAAAATTCATAACTAGAATATCTTTCATACCTAGAAAGAGATAGCAAGTTTTCATAGAAATAGCATCAGATTTATATCAGGAAAGCTTTTTCATGTGTTTTGGCTCTTTAGCCTTAAACTAGATACCTACGAAGAATCCACCTGCAGTGTCTCCTGGTTCTCCCAGGAGATGCAAGTTTGATGCCTGGGTTGTGAAGATCCCCTGAAGGAGGAAATGGCAACCCACTCCAGTATTCTTGCCTGGAAAATCCCATGGACAGAGGATCCTGGAGGGCTACAGTCCATCGGGTCATGAAAGAGTCAGACACAGGGACTTCCCTGGTGGCCCAGTGGCTAAGACTCTGTGCTCCCAAAGCAGGGGGCCCCGGGTTCAATCCCTGGTCAGGGAACTAGATCCCGCATGCTGCAACTAAGATCTGGTGCAGCCAAATAAATAATTAAATATTAAAAAAAAAGAAAGAGTCAGACACAACTGAGCACAAGATGGATGGAAGGCACTTGAACACTCAGATTCTTTATTTGTAAAATCAGGAATATAATTTGTCTGACCATTTTGAGTATCAAATAAGGTAAAATTGATTTTTTTATAAAGCCCTTTAATCTATAAATTGCTGTACTTGTGGTGGTTGTTGTTTAGTTGCTAAGTTGTGTCTGACTCTTTTGCAACCCCATGGGCTATCCATGGGATTTTCCAGGCAAGAATACTGAAGTGGGGGTGCCATTTCCTCCTCCAGGGGATCTTCCCTACCCGGGGATCGAACCTGTATCTCCTGAGTCTCCTGCATTGCAGGTGGATTCCTTACCCCTGAGCTATTGGGGCTGAAAACCAGGCCTTGATGGGTAGCAAGGCAAGGTGATACACCTGAGGATAAACCAAATTCCTGCCACATGCATAAAGAAAGGTTTTGGAATACTTTTAACAGATACAGATAAAGGGCCTGGATCTCCTTATGGAAGGGACCCCAGGAATATATGCACAAATCCTGGCCACACAGACTAACATGTTTGTCATATGTTTCCGTCTTAATGTAGAAAAACACGGCAGATTACCATTTGGAAATGTGTTGTTTGGTGACTCTCTTCTGGATGGACAAATAATCAACATAGTTTATGCTGTATCCCTGAGCTGGAGGTTACCCAGTCAAGAGCCTGGCTGTCATGGATAGGCGTGTGGATGGAGCCTTTCCAGCACTGATCCTGGAGGCCTCCTTGATTCAGCACCAACACGCGTCCCCTGGGGCTATTCACTGAGGTGCTGGGTTGAGCTCCTGATCTATCATCTGAACTCCTGATGGGTAGAGGCTGGAGTTCTGCTATGTGTTATTTGTGTTTCTATGCCTCTGGTCTCAGGAACATTGATAAGAGTGGTAACTACAGTGTTAATATAGTCAACTCTTGAACAACACAAGTTTGAATTGCACAAGTCCCCTTATATGCAGATTTTTTTTCAATAAGTATATTGAAAAAATTTTTTGGGATTTGTGGCAACTTGAAAAAACGCAGATGAATCTTGCAGCCTAGGAATAGTGAAAAAGTAAGAAAAAGGTACATCATGAATGCATAAAACATATGTAGGTAGACATATAACAGGCTTCCCTTGTGGTTCAGCTGGAGAAGAATCCATCTGCAATGTGGGAGACCTGGGTTCGATCCCTGTGTTGGAAAGATCCCCTGGAGAAGGGAAAGGCTACCCACTCCAGTATTCTGGCCTGGAGAATTCCATGAATTGTATAGTCCATGGGATCACAAAGAGTCAGATAAGACTGAGCAACTTTTGGGCTTTCCTGGTGGCTCAGCTTTACCAGCTGGTAAAGAATCCGCCTGCAATGCAGGAGACCTGGGTTCAATCCCTGGGTTGGAAAGATGCCCTGGGTTGGGAAGATACCCTCCTCCCTGGTTGGGAGGAGGGAATGGCTACCCACTCCAGTATTCTGGCCTGGAGAATTCCATGGACTATACAGTCCATGGGGTCTCAAAGAGTCGGGCACAACTGAGCGACCTTCACTTATACATGTAACATTGGAAAAGGAAATGGCCACCCACTCCAATACTCTTGCCTGGGAAATCCCATGGACAGAGGAGCCTAGGGGTGGGTGGTGTCGCAAAGAAGCTGGACACAGCTGAGCAACTTAACAACAACTACAATACATATACAAAATATGTGTTAATCAACTATGTTTTGGGGAGGTTTCTGATCCGCAATAGATGATCAGCAGTTAAGAGTGTTTTGAAGTCAAAAGTTCTGTGCAGATTTTTTACTTCAGAGGTGGGAGGGTGATCACTCTCCTTAAAGTCACCCAAGTTGTTCAGATGTCAACTGTAATATTTATTGAGCATTTATGGTATACCAGGCACACTTCTAAACAGCAGCCCCAATGAGTAGCAAACATTTTAGAAATGAGAAAATGGGACAGAGAGTGACCTGCCCAGGGCCACTTAACTGGGGAAACGGAGTCAGAGTTTAAACCCAAGCAGCCTCTCTCCTGACCATGCTATCTCCACCCCAGGTTACTGTGAGGATCAAGACAGAAAAAACATCTGAAAGAGATTATATAAAATCATAAAGCAGGACATACTGAGGGCAGGCCTATTTATCGCTTGGAAGGTAATCTGGAGCACTGACCTTGGCAGCATTTGCTGATAATTCCACATTTAAAATTTGAATTAAGAATAAAAAGGAATATTGAAAATCTCTTTATTTTTTAAAACTATAAGCTAGTTGAGAAGGGATGTCTTGCTAACTGGGAAGAACGGACAAGGTATGGTTTGGCTGAGCTAATTTTTCCAGTTCTCTAAATGCAAAATTTAATGGAGGCCACAGTGTCAGTTTTTCAGCAAACAGAGGTTTCTGTGGTCTGACTTGTCTAGTTATATTTTCTTTCACTCTGCTTTTCGGGTGAAGAAGCTTAATTTAGTTTGCAAGTTAAAAAAACAGTTTTCTTTCACATGTTTTTGATGTATTAATGTATAAAAGGATTAATTAGCATAAAAGATTAATTACAAAGCACTTGAACCAAATGAATGCTAATTATGATGAAAGCTGAACGTAACCACTTCATTAGCAGAACAGGGAAAATAAAAACGCATGTTCCCTATCACATGACAGGTGAGCACAAGCAGGTAGGCTAGGTCTCAGAACAGCACAGAAGCCTGGTGTTTGGTACCCAGCTAGTGGGCTGAGTCGCAGAGCAATGGCAGTCTTGCAGGGTCCCACATGGGTGCACTTGACATCCACATTCCCTGATTAAACAAAATCATGTTTGGAGATGCTCCCAAGTATTTTGAAACACTGTTAGTGACATGACTAGGCTCAGCAGCTGTTAGGCTATTTATTTACCTCTTTGTGCTCTGATAGCTTCCTCTCACCCTCCTTTGAAGGCACCTCTTCTGTCTGTTCCTTAAATATGGCGTCCCTTACAGGGCTAGCTCTGGTCTCTTTTCATCTCACATGCCCCCCTTAGTTTCTTGTATTCACTCCTGTAGACATAAATAGAAACTATGTGCTGAATTACTTCAAATCTTTTCCCCTGGACCCTCTGTCATAAGTTCCCCTGGCTATTATTCATCACCATCTTGATACTTCACAGGCATTTCAAACCAAACTGTTCATAAAAGAGCCTGTCATCCTTCTGAATTCCCTGTCCTGCTTTGTGGTGGCCCCATCCACCTAGCTCAGCCAATCAGAATTAGAGAATTGTCACTGCTCTCATTCCCACCTCATTGTTTTTCCAGAAACAGTTTTTATTGAGATATATAATTCACATATCATAAAACTTACCTTTAAAGTATATAAATCAGTAGCTTTTACTATAGTCAGAGTTGTTCAGCTGTGACCTAGTTCTAGTCAATTCTAGAACATGTTTCATCACCTCACAACAGCACCTCTTAGCTATTCTCCCAATGCCTCCTCCTCCTAGCCTCTGGCAACTACTAATCTACTTTATACCTCTATAGTTTGGCCAGTTCTGTACATTTCATATGAATGGAATTATATAATGGGTGGCCTTTTGTGATTGACTCCTGTCACTTAGCAAAATGTTTTGAGGTCCATCCCTGTTGAAGCAAGTATGGTACTTTAATTCTTTTCAATGGCTAAATGTTTGATAGTGCTCATCATTTCTTGAATGGACAATTGTATAAACTCCCAACTTGTTCCTGTGCTTCTAGTCCTACCCTCTTTAGTCCATTCTCTGCTGTTTCCAGAGGAATCTGTAAGCATGATCTGATTACATCCTGCTTCAAATCTTTTGGTGGCTCCTTGCTGCTTGCAGAAGGAAATCTAAACTCCTGACCACGGTGTACAGTTCTAGGGGGCTCCCATTGACTACCCAGCTTCTCTCCCACCCTTCTGCTCTTGTTTCCCGGGCACAGCCAGAGGCACCACCTACTCCGTCTGTTCTATGTGGGGTGACCTCTTCTCTTTGCAGGTGCAGCTTCTCTGCCAGGAGTGTCCGTCCTCATAAACTCTGACAAGCACATGCCTTCTCACCTTTCTCTTCTTATGTCATCTCTTCCGTTTTTATCCATGGGACATCAAGGAAAGTTTCCATCCTTACATTGACCTTATAAAAGTTAATCGACTTGACAAACAGTTTCTGTTAGGGTTTGTATCCCTTGCTATAATTATTTGTGAATATCTGTGAACTTAAATGCAGGAGCTCAGTTTTGCTTCTCACTTTGTCCTTGGGGCCTGGTACAGAGGATGGAATACAGGCAAAAGTTGATAACTGTTTGTTAAATAAATAAATGCTTGGAGATAGAAAGCAGCATAATATTTTAAATAATCCTATTCAGTTCAGTTCATTTCAGTCGCTCAGTCATGTCTGACTCTGTGTGACCCCATGAATCACAGCACGCCAGGCCTCCCTGTCCATCACCAACTCCCGGAGTCTACTCAAACCCATGTCCATCGAGTCAGTGATGCCATCCAGCCATCTCATCCTCTGTCATCCCCTTCTCCTCCTGCCCCCAATCCCTCCCAGCATCAGGGTCTTTTCCAATGAGTCAACTCTTCACATGATGTGGCCAAAGTACTGGAGTTTCAGCTTCAGCATCAGTCCTTCCAATGAACACCCAGGACTGATCGTAGCTTACAAACTCATAAACAGTGTGAATAATTTTGAGCACAGGGGTAATAATCTGGGTTACTAAATATCAGACTATTCCAGGAAAAGTAGAAGCAAAGTTACTATGAAAACTAATAGAAATTTTATTGTCTGGGATTGGCTTAATTTATTTATCAAAAATTCACTAGAAAATTGCTGACTACTCTGTTTCATGATGACACTAGTAGCTTAAGGATCTCAGTAAATAACTGGTTCATTAGAAGAATCTGCTTTTGTATTTCAGTGTGCAAAGTGCATTCCTACCGGGTACAACGAGTTAAAAAAATTTTTTTTTATTTGTGCTAGTCTTAGTTGCAGCATGTTGGGATCTTTGATCTTTGTTGTGGCATGTAGGATCTTTAGCTGCTGCATATGGAATCTAGTTCCCTGACCAGGGATTGAATCCAGGCTCCCTCCATTGGGAGCATGCAGTCTTAGCCACTGAACTATCAGGGAAGTCCTTGTACAATGAATTTTGATCATGAAATTCTTGTAGTAACTAAAGGCATGATCAATAAATGGAGGTATCAAAGAGCTCTGTTCCATATACTAAATCCAAGAAGCCCAATAGAATTTCCTCTTTTTTGGAAGTGCATGGTTAGCTCTTGCTGAATTGATCAGCACTCTACCTTGTTCTGATTATTGACATTAATCCCATGGTTTGCATTTGATAGTTTTTTTACTTCTTCATTATAGGGGACTGGAATGCAAAAGTAGGAAGTCAAGAAACACCTGGAGTAACAGGCAAATTTGGCCTTGGAGTACAGAATGAAGGAGGGCAAAGGCTAACAGAGTTTTGCCAAGAGAATGCACTGGTCATAGAAGACACCCTCTTCCAATAACACAAGAGAAGACTCTACACATGGACATCACCAGATGGTCAATACTGAAATCAGATTAATTATATTCTTTGCAGCCAAAGATGGAGAAGCTCTATACAGTCAGCAAAAACAAAACTGGGAGCTGACTGTGGCTCAGATCATGAACTCCTTATTGCCAAATTCAGACTTAAATTGAAGAGAAAGTAGGGAAAACCACTAGCCCATTCAGGTATGATCTAAACCAAACCCCTCATGATTATACAGTGGAAGTGACAAGCAGATTCAAGGGATTAGCTCTGATAGAGTGCCTGAAGAACTATGGAAGGCGGTTCGTGACATTGTACAGGAGGCAGTGATCAAGATCATCCCGAAAATAAGAAATGTAAAAAGGCGAAATGGTTGTCTGAGGAGGCCTTACAAATAGCTGAGGAAAGAAGAGAAGCAAAAGGCAAAGGAGAAGAGGAAAGATATACCCATTTGAATGCAGAGTTCCAAAGACTAGCAAGGAGAGATAAGAAAGCCATCCTCAGTGATCAGTGCAAAGAAATAGAGGAAAACAATAGAATGGGAAAGGCTAGAGATCTCTTCAAGAAAATAAGAGATACCAGGGGAACATTTCATGCAAAGATGGACACAATGAAGGACAGAAATGGTATGGACCTAACAGAAGAAAAGGATATTAAGAAGAGGTGGCAAGAATACACAGAAGAACTATACAAAAAAGATCTTCGCGACCCAGATAATCACAATGGTATGATCACTCACCTAGAGCCAGACATCCTGGGAGGTGAAGTCAAGTGGACCTTAGGAAGCATCACTATGAACAAAACTAGTGGAGGTGATGGAATTCCAGTTGAGCTATTTCAAATCCTAAAAGATGATGCTGTGAAAGTGCTGTAATCTATATACCAGCAAATTTGGAAAACTCAGCAGTGGCCACAGGACTGGAAAAGTTTCGTTTTCATTCCAATCCCAAAGAAAGGCAATGCCAAAGAATGCTCAAACCAGCTCACAATTGCACTCATCTCACATGCTAGCAAAGTAATGCTCAAAATTCTCCAAGCCAGGCTTCAACAGTACATAAACTGTGAACTTCCAGATGTTCAAGGTGGATTTAGAAAAGGCAGAGGAACCAGAAATCAAATTGCCAACATCCGTTGGATCATTGAAAAAGGAAGAGAGTTCCAGAAAAACATCTACATTTCCTTTATTGACTATGCCAAAGTCTTTGACTGTGTGGATCACAATAAACTGTGGAAAATTCTGAAAGAGATGGGAATACCAGACCACCTGAGCTGCCCCCTAGGAAATCTGTATACAGGTCAAGAAGCAACAGTTAGAACTGGACATGGAACAACAGACTGGTTCCAAATCGGGAAAGGAGTATGTCAAGGCTGTATATTGTCACCCTGCTTATTTAATTTATATGCAGAGTACATCATGCAAAATGCAGGGCTGGATGAAGCACAAGCTGGAATCAAGATTGCTGGGAGAAATATCAGTAACCTCAGATATGTAGATGACATCACCCTTATGGCGGAAATCGAAAAAGAACTAAAGAGTCTTTTGATGAAAGTGAAAGAGGAGAGTGAAAAATTGGCTTAAAACTCAACATTCAGAAAACTAAGATCATAGTATCTGGTCCCATCACTTCATGGCAAATAGATGGGGAAACAATGGAAACAGTGATTTTGGGGGGGCTCCAAAATCACTGCAGATGGTGACTGCAGCCATAAAATTAAAAGATGCTTGCTCCTTGGAAGAAAAGCTGTGACCAATCTAGACAGCATATTAAAAAGCAGAGGCATTACTTTGCCAACAAAGGTCCATCTAGTCAAAGATAGTACAAAGGTCTATCTAGTCAAAATTACTGGTTTTTCCAGTAGTCATGTATGGATGTGAGAGTTGGACTATAAAGAAAGCCAAGTGTTGAAGAATTGATGCTTTTGAACTGTGGTGTTGGAGAAGACTCTTGAGAGTCCCTTGGACTGCAAGCAGATTTAACTAGTCCATCCTAAAGGAATTCAATCCTGAATATTCATTGGAAGGATTGATGTTGAAGCTGAAACTCCAATACTTTGGCCATCTGACACAAAGAACTGACTCATTTGAAAAGACCCTGATGCTGGGAAAGATTGAAGATGGGGGACGACAGAGGGTGAGATGGTCGGATGGCATCACCGACGCGATGGGCATGACTTTGACAGGGAGGCCTGTCATGCTGCAGTCCATGGGGTCGCAAAGAGTCGGACATGACTGAGTGACTGAACTGAAATGAAGATTTTAAAAAGATTTCAGTTTTGAGGAGTCCTTGCTCTGTCTAACTCATAACAACGGTATGAGAATGCCCTTTTGCAATTCTTAATCGGAGATGAAACTGTAAAAGTTCGTTGACTTGGCGCACAGGTTTACAAGGTGTGCATGTTCAAAGGCAGACCACAGATGCTACATGTGCAGCAGACAGGGCTCGGTGAATTCATCTTCTCTCCTCCTGCGTTAGTTAAAACCAAATGGGTAAGCTGCCTGAGTATTTTTTTCTCTCTCCCTCTCTGCCTTTCCCCTTCTCTCATTGGAAAATTACTTGAATTAGCTAGTTGGACTCTCAGAATTCAGATTCTGATTAGTAAATACCTACAAATATCTGTCCACTTCCCTCCCCAGGGCAATCCAGGGTGGATCTGTGGAAGCTGAATGCTCATAAGCAGAAAGAAGGATAATGAATTTCTATAAAGAACCTTGTTTCCAGTGTCCTGGCTAAGGGCAAGGTTTCATATACGTTATTAAGTTCTTTATTGCCTCACAAGTTACCATTAGGCCATCTCAGAATCCTAGACCTCTGGTGCCTGAGAGATAGCAGGGACACTCAGCTTCTGAAAAAACATGGCCTTGCACAAACTCTATGCCAGACCAAATTTTTAAGGAACGTTTGGGTGATGCACAGAGCCTGATATTAATCTATAAAAATATACTTGATTGAATCCTTTTGTTCTCTGAACTCTTAGTGCATTGATTGGTTTTATTACCCAAGTAATATGAAGTCACACATCTCTCTTTTTGTTTTATAGTTATTTCCCATATTAACCTTTTCTTCCCAATTGGGTTTTAAGAATACCGAAAGCAGGGTCTGGGCATTTAGACTTTTCATTTCATAGCAAAATCAGTCAGTACTGGGCAAGGCTCTATGATACTGGTTTTGGACTAGCATTCCTACTGATTGCAGTGATAAAATCTCATAAATTACTTTGTCCCAGTCAAAATCCTGGCAAATTATTTTGTAGATATTCACAAACTGGTCCTAATTATCTGGGGAGGCAAAAAGATCCAGAATAGTATCACACAGTCTTGAAGGAGAAGAACAAAAGTCAGAAGGGGAGAACAAGTCAGGCACTACTTGACTTTAAGATGTACTATTTCAAAATAGCAGTGACTTTTAAAATACAACACCATGGCAAAACTCGTGAAAAAATAACTGATACACTGAATTTCATTAAGATTAAAAACTCCTGCTCTCAAAAGACACTGTCGGAAAAAAAAAAAAAAAGACACCGTCAAGAAAATAAGAAGACAAGGCACAGCCTGGCCGAGGATATTTGCAGAAGAAATATTTGATAAAGGACTGTTATGGAAGACATACAAAGAACATTTAAACTTAGCAATAAGGAAATGAACAACATAATTAAAAAATGAGCAAAAGACCTGAATAGAAACTTCAACAAACAAAATATACAGATGTGAAATAAACATATGAAAAGATGTTCCACATCATATGTCCTAAGGGAATTGCACATTAAAGCAACAATGAGCTATTTCTACACACCTCTTAGAAGGGCTAAAATCCAAAATGCTAATAATAAATGCTGGATGCAGAACATCAGAAACTCTCATATATTACTGGTGGGAATAAAAACTGGTAAAGCCACTTTAGAAGACATTTTGTCTTATAAAAGTAAGCATACTCTTAACATACAATCCAGCAGTCACACTCTTTGGTATTTACCCAAGCTAGTTGAAAGCTTATATCCACACAAACAAATGCACACATATGCTTATAAAAGCTTGATTCATAATTGCAATTGCCAGAACTTGGAAACAACCAAGATGTCCTACAATAGGGGAATGAATGAATGAATAAAATGTGGTACATCCAGACAATGGAGTATTATCTATCCAGCACTAAAAATAAGTGAGCTATCAAGCCATGAAAAGACATGAAGGAAACTTAAATTCTTATTCCTAAGTGAAAGAAACTAATCAGAAAAGATTACATACAATACGAGTCCAACCATATGACATTCTGTGCTTAGTCACTCAGTTGTGTCCGACTTTTCATGACCCCTTGGACTGTAGCCTATCAGGCTCCTCTGTCCATGGGATTCTCCAGGCAAGAATACTGGAGTGGGTTGTCATGCCCTCCTCCAGGGAACTTCCCAACCCAGGGATTGAACCCAGGTCTCCCACATTGCAGGTGGGTTCTTTATCATCTGAGCCACCAGGTAAGTCCATATGACATTCTGGAAAGGGCAAAACTATGAAGACAATAAAAAGATTAGTGGCTGCCAAGAGTTAGAGGGAAAGGGGGCAGAGCACAGAAGGATTTTAGGACAGTGAAACTACTCTGTATGATACTATAATGATAGATACATGTCATTGTATATTTGTCAAAACCCATAGATTTAACACCAGGAGTGAATGGATAAAGAAGTTGTGGCACATATGTACAATGGAATATTACTGAGACATAAAAAGGACAAAACTGGGTCATTTGTAGAAATGTGGATGGACCTAGAGTCTGTCATACAGAATGAAGTAAGTCAGAAAGAAGAAAAACAAATATTGTATATTAATGCATAAATGTGGAATCTAGGAAAAAAATGGTCCAGATGAACCTATTTGCAGGGCAGGAATAAAGACACAGACATAAGAGAATGGACATGTGGATACAATGGGGGAAGAGGAGGTGGGAAGAATTGGGAGATGAGGATTGACATATATATACTTCTGTGTGTTAAATGGATAGCTAATGGGATCTACTGTATAGCACCAGGAGCTCAACTAGGTGCTCTGTGATGACCTAGAGGGATGGGATGGGGAGGTGTTGGAGAGAGGTCCAAGAGGGAGGGAATATATGTATATACGTAGCTTATTCAATCCATTGTACCACAGAATCTAACACAACACTGTAGAGAAATCATACTCCGATTTTTAAAAAAGAGTGAAATCTAATGTAAACTGCAGTGATAACAGAGTGTCAGCGTAGATTCATCACTTGTACCACTTTGGTGTGAAATATTGATAGTGAGGATGTGCATGTGGAGAAGATAGGAAGTATATGGGAATGGTCTATACCTTCTGCTTCATTTTGTTGTTAACCTAAACTGCAATTGTGTTGGTTGCTCAGTTGTGTCTGACTCTTTGTCACCCCAGGAACAGTAGCCTGCCAGGCTCCTCTATGCCTCAGATTTCCTAGGCAAGAATAGTAGAGTGGGTTGCCATTTCCCTTTTCCAGGGGATCTTCCCAACCCAGGGATTGAACCTGGGTCTCCTGCCTTGCAGGCAGATTCTTTACCATCTGAGCCACCAGGGAAGCCCCCAAAACTTCTCTAAATATTAGCATCTGGTTGTTGTTGTTTTTTAAATTTACTTTTTGGAGGCTCTGGAGAGTGACCCAGAGACGGAAGACAGTGCAGGGATTTGTCCTTTGAAAGAAAAGCACACTGCTTGAGAGCACTCTCAGTGTGTGCACCCCTGGGGGACAAAACTCAGACTCCAGGTGACTGTCTGATGGAACTGAGAAGTCAAAGGTGGAGTCTGGGAATACCAAAGCAGCTGGATATTAGAAAGAGAAACAGTATAAAAGAGATCTACAGAGCAGGGAATCCAAAATCTACATGAAAACTCCCCACAAATTATTGGTAGATATGGAATTGGGCATGCATTGATGAGATTTTCAAGACACCCCAATGAAAAACATCATCTGAGAGGCTGAAAAAGTTAACCAGAGACTTTTGCAGATGTCCACTGCCAGGGGGACGGGAAATTGGTGTTCTTATCCTGCTAAGTTAGATGAGATTGGTAAATAACCTCAGCCTGTCCATTGAATTGATATAAGGGCTATGCCTTAGGAATAAAGACAACATCTAAGGATTAAGAAACCCATCCTAAGATTAATGGCAGAACTCTATAGGAGACCTGAACAGAACCTAAACCAGGCCTTCAATAGATAGATGATTCATTCATAATTTAGAACAAATAGTAATGTTTTTAGAGGAAGATAACAGGATCCAGAGCTTCTAAAATGTATCATCTATAGTGTTTGGGCCACAGTTAAAAATAAAAAACACTGAAAACAAACAAAAAATTTTCCATAAAGTAAAGTCCAAGCACACATATTTTCACTAGTGAATTCTGTAAAACCTTTAAGAAAGAAATAAGATCAGTATTACACAAACTGTTCCAAACAGAGAAAGAGGGATCACTCCCCACTGTTTTGGAGATATTCATGTTGTGATGTGTAGTTGTATTTCAATCTTTATCATTCTCTTATATGAATATATAATGATTTAAAGCTGTTATGAGCCCTGCCACATAAGTGTTTTGTGGACATAGATTTTTAATTTGTATCAATAAATACCCAAGAGTGGAATTGCTAGGTTGTAAGGGAGGCCTTGGCGTGCTGCAGTCCATGCGGTTGCAAAGAGTTGGACATGCCTGGGTAACTGAACAACAAGGCAGGTGTATGTCTAATGTCCCAAACTGAAACTGACCGCTTGGCCATTGACCTCTTGTTGGTTTCTGCTCCTGCTGGAAACCCATGACACTTTTCTGGCCTTATTCTTCTTTTCTGTAACAGGAAAATTCAGATGATTTGATCTCTAAAAACCCTTCTGTTCTCAAATACCATAATTACGTGATTAAGCTATTTCCAGGTGTTCTAGTTTTTAATTAACTTTTTATTTGACAGTAATATCAAACTTACAAAGTTGCAGAAATGAATGTAGTACAAGAATCCAAATACCCTCCTTTTATCTAAATTTTTTTTGTTGACATTTATTACATTTGCTTTATCGTTTGTGCCATCTGTGTCTATATAGCTGTAATTACATTTATTTACATGGACTTTTCCATACTACTTGAGGATAAATTATATACACATCATGATCCTTTATCCCGAAGTACTTTAGTGTGTATTTCCTAGGAGGAGGGACCTTTTCTTACATAACCACATTACAGTTATCAACTTGATAAGTTTATATTGATATAATATTTTAATCTAGTCTATTCTCCATATATAATGTCCTTTAAAGCATTTAACTTCCCTTCAGTGCAGGATTCAGTCTAGGAGCAGGCACTGCATTTAATTACCATGTCTCTTCAATTTGGAACCTTCTTTAATTTGGAACATTTCCAGTCTTTCTTTGTTTTTTAAGACATTAACTTTTTAAGAAAAATAATTTTTACTGGAGTACAGTTGCTTTACAATGTTGTGTTACTTTCTGCTGTACAGAGAAGTGAATCAGTTCTATGTATACATGTATGTCCCCCCACTTTTTAAAAATTTCCTTCCCATTTGGCACAGAGCACTGAGTAGAGTTCCCTGTGCTATATATTAGGTTCTCATTAGTTATCTATTTTACACATAGTAGTGTATATATGTCAATCCCAATCTCCCAGTTCATTCCACCCCACGTCCCCCCTTGATATCTACAAGTTTGTTCTCTACATCATGTCTCTATTTCTGCTTTGTAAATAAATTCATTTGTACCATTTTTCTAGATTCCACATGTAAGCAATATTATATGGTATTTTTTTCTCTTTCTGACTTACTTCATTCTGTATAATAGGCTCTAGGTCCATTCATGTATGACATTAACATTTTTGAAGAATACAGTACCTCTTTGTTTTTATTTTAATAGAAACTTCCTCATTTTATGTCTCCCTGATTAGGTTCAGATTATTCATTCTCAGCTTAAGTACTACATGGGTAGATGAAGTTGAGTCCCTTTGGGGGTATCACATGGCAGCTTCATTTTAACAGAAACAGAAGCTCTAATGTGAAGGGATGACATTTTTAGCTTGATTTTCAGGATTTAGTGCTGGAGATATGATGCATTTTCTGCTGAATTTTCACTTGACCCTTTCATTCATTCACACAAGTATTAACTGAGTATCTACTATACACCAGACACTGTCCTAGTTGCTGAGAATACCATGGCAAACTAGAAAGGCACAATTTTATCTCTTTGTTGAGTTTATGTTTTTATCAGAGCTTTAGACAAGGAAAAAATAAATACTGTAATGTGGATCTTGAGAGGGGAATGAAAATACAAAGATGATGTGAACAGTGAACAGTGGTAGAGGCCATGGATTTGACGGGGCTAATTTAGTCATTTGAGCTGAGAACTGAATGAACAAAAGGAACCCAATACAGTGGCCTTAAGGTGAGACAGGGAAAGGAGACATTTAGTATGAAATCAAGAAAACCTCAGAGGTCCATTTCCAAGGTCATTCTAGAGCTTAATCTCACCATTCTCAGTATGGTTTCCAAAATATCAACACAATTTCATTCTCTTCCATTCAATTTCACAACTTTTCCTGTCCTTCCATCTTACCTGCCCTAATGCCTCTGCTCTAACAATTTTTAAAGAATCACTGAGATCTGGGGGAAATTCGCTGGTGGCCCAGTAGTTGGGACTCCATGTTTTCACTACCAAGGGCCAGAGTTCAATCCCTGGTCAGGGAACTAAGATCCCACAAACCATGCATGGTGTGCCCCCTCAGAACAAAACAAACTAGCCAAAACAACCAAAAAACTAACCAATCCCCCCCTAGAAAACCCCACAAAGGAATCACTGAGATTTTCAATCTCAATGACCCTACCTTTTTTTTCATTTCCCACCACCCTCAGTTCTGCATTTCTGTCCTTAGGGTCCTATGGCCATACATTCCTAAACTCCTTGACACTTCCTCCGTCATAATTGTCAGGCAGGATTCCGACCATGGAATTCAACCCCGGCTACCCACTTCATCCTCACCTGTACCTGAGCTGCTGAAGGCTGTCTGCAAAGAACACATACTATTCTAAATTGTGTCCTATGAAATTCATGGCCATAAGTCTCACAGGCAGCCCACACCACCTACTGCTTCATTCTGCCCTCTTGTGTTTGCTCTCTCACTCTTTAAAAGATGATCTCACACCTGCCCCTCTCTTCTCACTGTCCATATCAGTCTCTCCTATAACCTCCACTATCACCTGGAGATATTGCCTCACATTTTCCATAGAAAAAAAAGAACCAGTCCAGCAGGAACACATCATCTTTCCACAGCCATGTCTACAAAATAATCTGCACATATAGCCTCACCTTTCCTTTCTGTTTCAGAAAGTCCATCTGCCTCTCTACCATGCCCCGCTCACTATCTCAGATACTCCGGTTATGGAACAGTACCTTCTTTGTCTTGTAAACAGAAATTTTTCCTCGTCTGGAACATTCTTAACAGCCTTCTGATATATTCTAAAATCTTCCATCTTGAAAAACAGATGGGAAAAACTTTTTTCCATGACTTCATATTCCCATCTAGTTACTGTCTCAGATTTTTGCTTCCTTCACACACCAACTTTTTTAAAGTTGTTCATGTTCCCATGTTCCCAGTCCCCACTTTCTGCACTCTCTCACCTTTTCTAATGGGGTTTGGTCCTCAGTACTCCTGAAACTACTCCTGCCAAGGTCACCTGTTACCTGCACAAAGTCAAGTGCAAGGGCCACTTTTCTGTTCACTTCTTCCTTGACCTTTTAGTGCATTGACAGGTCCTCTTTCTTGAAACCTTCTCTTCTCATGGCTACTTGGACGGCATGATGGCACCCTCTCTGGTTTTCCCACCTCACTGACTCCTCCTCATCTCCTTTGCTGGCATGTCCTCCCTTGTTTCCCCCCTACTTGTTGTGTCCTCGGGGCTTAGTCCTGGTCTCTTTTCTCTATTTTACTCTCCCCCTAAGTGATCCATTAACTCCCATGACTTTCCCTTCACTAGTATGCCAATAGCCTTTCTTCTGCACATGAGAGTCTCTAACCCCAAGCACTAGATTTCTGATGCCAGTGTCAGAGTGGGTAGTAGATTTGCAGTGCACTCTTTTCCCCTTGACCATAACCATTACTATCCTGACTGGTTAGCAAATTAAGATCTGACTTGAGACCAAAATATATGTATATACACACACACACATATATGATTTGAGAAGATTTCTATGTATCATTAAAAATATTTCTTATGGTAAATTATTTTATGACTTCAGCATGAGAAAACTCATTTCCTACCACACATAGCCAAATATACTGCAGTTTGTTTTAGTTTCAAGCCTCCTGGCTCTAAATTTAAAAGTGAGCTCAAGTCAACCAGAGTGCAAAATCTCTGTGTGTGGCCTGCCCTCCTTCTTTCCCTAATTTTGTAGTTGGAAACACCTTAAAAGGAAAAATAACTCCCCTTTGGGCAAAGTGAAGCAAAAATGTAAACCATTTCTTATACTATCTCCAACGAATATATGTTTCTTGTCATTACACTTCATGCTTAAGAGTAGGCTCTTGAAAGAAAAGGGAGGAAAGAAGTAGAAAAATATCAAAGCACGTGCATAGTATCATAAAAATAGAAGAGAGGGCTGTGTGAGAACTTACTGAGAAAAAAAGTAAACTGATCTATTTAGTTCTCATGCCAGATGAATTTTTAGCATCTCTAAGAATAAGTTGGTAAGAATTTTTTTTAAATGGGCTTTCTCTGTCAAGCTCCCCAGTCTCTGAAGAATTCAGGTTGCTACTAACTCTTCGTGTCTTTGGACAATTGGTCTAATCCTTAAATCAGTCCTTTTGTCTAGAGGACTTCTTCAACGAAGTCTCCCTCATTCATTGCCCGCAACTGCCACTCTGCCCTCCTGAGCAAAGGAGAAATTCTCCCCGCCCCCCCACCACATCTGCCCAAATGCCTAGAAAATACTCTAGAAATTCCCTCAGCAACGCGCATACATAGAAACTACCAAGTTTAGAAGAGTTATGATTATGAATCACCACGAGATTGCTAGAGGACTCTGGGCAAAGAGCAGGGAAGAACTGCATTGTGGGAGTTACTATTGGGGAGAAAGGATTGATGTACCTTTTAAGAAACTCTAGTTTTTATGCCATATTCTGTAGAATGTCTCCATTATGCCTATTTCCCAGTTGCAGAGGTGGGTTTCAAAAGTAAGATCATGCAACATTGTCTCCAAAACAACCGGTCACATCAGTTTATCATTTAGGTTTTGTATATTACAGACACAATCTGCGAGGTAATACCCTTTGAGCTCTTATGTGAAGGCACATTAATACACTATATGAGAGTAAAAACTTCCCTCTGTTGCTTGCAAAGACTTTTGTAAAGAGGCAGGAGGCATAAAGAAAGAGGTCATTAAACAATGAAAGTCTAAGGGGCAATTGCAATAAATTCCTCTGGAGAGCAAATAGTGCCCAACCAGAAAACAGGATAATGAGTAAGATGGAGAATGGGTAAAGCAATGCTGAAGTCAACAGCAGTGAAAAAAAAGAAGAAGAAAAAAAAGAAAGTAAGGAGAAAAGTTAGCAGGCACTGAACTCATGATGAGCTCTGGTCATCGGGGGAAGGTGTCTAACAATCATTGAGACAATGAGACAAACGGCTGTGACTAAGAATGACAATTACTGAAGTGTGGGAGTCTTACAAGAAAGGTGAAGCAAGTAAGCTGGAGTTCAGATCTCTTTTAGCTCTTCTTTTTTTTCTGCACAACTTTATAATTTACGTACCATCTGATTCACTTCAATGTACAGCAGAAGCTAACACAACATTGTAAAGCATTTACACTCCACTAAAAAAAAACTACTCGTTTAAAGTGTACAATCCAGTGATTTTTATAGAGTTGTGCAAACATTACCATAATCTAAGTTTACAACATTTTTATCATCCCCCAAAGAAACCCCAGTACCAGGTAGCAGTCACTCCTCCTCCTCCCAGCCGCTGGCAACCATTTGTCTACCTTTGATCTCCAGATTTGCCTATGTGGGGCATTTCACACAATATACGGTCTTTTGTGGCTAGCTTTTTTCGCTAAGTGTAACCTTTACCTGTTGTGGCATGTATCAGTGGAATGAACCCCTTAATGATCAAATCATAGTCCATTGTGTGGATAAACCACTTCTTGTTTATCCTGTCATCAATTAATGGGCATTTGGGCTGTTTTCACTTTTTGGCTATTATGCAAGTTGAATATAGGTTTCCCGGTGGCTCAGCAGTAAAGAATCTGCTGCAATATAATGCTGCTATGAACATTCAGCTACAAGTTTTTGTGTGAACAGATGTTTTCATTTCTTCTAGATAGATACCCAGGAATGAAAATTGCTAAGTCATGTGGCATCTCTGTTTAACATTTTGAGGAACTGCCTAACTGTTCTTCAGAGTGATTTCCCTATTTTACATTTCTACCGGCAAGGCATCAAAGTCCCAATTTCTTCACGTCCTCACCAATGCTTGCTATTGTCTGTCGTTGGATTGTAACCGTCCTATTGGATGTGAAATGACACTTCATTGTCACTTTGATTGGAATTTCTATAATGACTAATGAAGAATCTTTTCATGTACCTATTAGCCATTTTTCCTGTCTCTCTTGTCACACACATTCATTCATTCATTATCCATTCATTATGGGCAAATTCCATCCTCTCTTCTTTAAAGATCTAGCACAAAATCAGGGTAGGCAGGACCTGCCTCTAGAGGGAATTTTTTCATGCTGAAAGTCTCTCTCACAGAAACCCAAGGATGAATTCGTTACTATTGATTCTGAACTATTAAAATGACTAATTTTAATTTAATTCAAGCTAATAGCCTTTAAGTGTTCAAGGTATTTATGCCAAAACTAGTGGAATATTATGGACTTACACTCAGACTTGACATCTAATAGAGTATACAAGTCCATCAATAAGTATAAAATAAGGAAGAATTAGCTAAATATCATGAGAAAAGCATTAAAGTGCTGTCTATGGGAGAATGGGAAGCCTTCAAAAGGGGCTTACCATTTGACTCAGCAAACCACTACTAGAAATCTATCCCAAGGAAGTAAATACACATTTCCACAAAAATTTAGATACATGACTGTTTACCCAAATGTTATTTCTAATTGTGAAAAATCAAACAGCTCAATAGGTAGGTGAATAAATTGCCATACATCCATACAGTAATTATGCATTCATTTAAAATGATTTAAATATATATATATATAAGAATATATATATATAATCCATTCAGAAAGTATGAGAAATCTCGAAGAGCAGGAAAACAAAAAAAAAAAAAAAAGGGAAATGAAAACCAGAGTGATAAACAGGTGAGTTTGTAGCAGGCCTGAGGAGAAAGGGTCAGAGTGGGGGCACTGTTAGTTTAGTGTTGTAGGAACATTCACATAGACACCTGACTGCCCAATGTAAAGGCAGATGCCTTGAAGGACTACAACCTCAAGAAGGTGGATTAAGGCAAAATCCCACTCAGCAGCATAAGTGACATGGAGCGCTCTCATTTTAGACAGTCTCTGGGTAGAAAAAATAAGTTCGTTTTTAAAAATTTATAGTCATGGACTTGTAATTCATATGGATTTGGGGTCCAAATTATACTGAGTTCTAGAGGAGTCCAAGATAGGAATTTTTTTTTTAATTTCTTAGAATCATCAGGTTCAGAAGTATTTTATGGTTATCCCATTGTTTGTAGTTATAGGTTCTCCTATTTTTTTGAATTGAGGTATAGTTGATATTATATAAGTTACAGGTGTACAATATAATGATTCATAACTTTTTAAAGATTATGCTCCATTTAGAGTTATTATAGTATATTGGCTATATTTCCTGTGTTATAATGTCCTCCTATTTTTTTTTATCAGCATCTTTTATTTGACTAATTGCCTGGCAGTTTGGGTTTGTAAACACCCACCAGTATATCTGGAATTCTTTGTAGCACCTCTCAACTTTTTACTGGCTCCATCTATGCTTTCTGTTAGTATTTTAAAATGTTGCACCTTCTTCGAGTATCATATCATCCTGCTTTAACCATCATCATTTTCTAAAGGAGTTAGTGCATCTCATCCCTGACTTGTTATTGTTGTGACAAAACTACTACTGCTTTTGGAATTTTCCACTCTAGGTCTTTGCTAACGTGTACTTCTTCAGGAGAGTGTAACATATTTTAATAGAAACTTTATTTTTAGTTGAAGACTTGTCCGTTGCTTTAAAAACTCATTTGGCTGGATAGTCTTGTTTTCGTTCTTTCAGATGATTTTACTTTTGAGTTGAAGTTCTAGTTTGGAGGTGGTGTCCTCCACCATAGTAATCCCCCAGGTGGCAGCAAGGGGAATGAGAAGCTGGAAAATGATGTCTTGTGAGAGAGTGTTTAAGGTCCTGGAGACGGTCCATCTGAAAAACCGAGAACCTGGACGTCCCTGGTGGTCCAAGAGTTTACACCCTGCACTCCCAATGCAGGGAGCCTGGATTCAATCCCTGGTCAGGGAACTAGATCCCACATGCCACAGCTAAGAGTGTGCATGTGACAACTAAAGATTCCACATGCTGCAACTAAGACCCAGCACAACCAAATAAATGAATTAAATTAAATAATTAAAAATGTTTAAAAAGAACACAAAAAGCTCTGAGAACCCAGGAAAGACAGAAGGGTGGTCCCCAAATATCAGAATAATAAGAGAGTGAATAATCAAGAAAGAAGTTCTAGCTTCATTGTGCAGAAGACAATGTTAATTAGAATCACGCAATAAATAGGTCTATCATTGCAGGTGGGGTGCTTTTTGTCAGTAGGGTTTGAGGAATCTTGCATGGGTTTCAAGCCCAGACCAAAATTTTGCTTCCTTTTCAACCTGCACTAGACACATTCCATAGTAGGGAGAAAAAATTAAGTGTGTGAATTATATGACCTGTTCTCTTGGAATTTAACTGGTTTAATTACGAGATGAAGCTTGGAAATAGGGTGCCATTATATTTGAGGTCCATTTTTGCTTTTTTGGGAAAGAATTTTCTGTGATGTTTCTAAGGTTCCTTTTGTGATTTAAATGTTCATACCTTTGGAGCTTCGTGTGTGGAAGAATAAGACAACACTGGACAAGCAGCCTTTATTTTCTCTTTGGATTGGATGTTGAAGTATACAGGTTAGAAAATATGGAGGGTACTTTGTTTCTAAGAATTATAAATTCATTTATAATATGTATGTTAATGCACATGAATATGACCCATTCTTTGTTTTTGTCAACTCCTAAAGAAATTTGGTTCTAGTTTCTAAACTAGAGAAAGTTTCTCTTGTAAAGAGAAACCCTTGTAAGAAAGCATAACAAAACAAAGCAGAAAGGAAAATAGCAAAACCCTGATCAGATGTCAGTTGTCCTAAAGTTCCACAATGGGGCACTATTGAGTTTTGTAAGTTGCCCTTTCAATGGGCAGAAAAGGAACCTTGATATAAATGATCACCTAAAAGGTAATGCTTTGGTTTCCCATAAATGAATTATGTATTATGTATTTTTCTTAAGTGACGATAAGAAGTCCTCATCCAAGAGTATATACTTATGTAAACTTGCTTGGAAGTGCCACAGTCTCTTGTTACAAGGTATCAATTGTGCCAGAATTCTCTGGAGATGTGAACAAGCACAGGGAAAATTTAGAATTTGCAAGTGGTGTGCTAAAGGTAAATTTCTCTTCTAGGTTTTGCTTTTGTGAATTATTTCAGTTACTAGATTATTGTTAAGTATTCCAAAGGCCCTAAAACCCCATCAACTTTGAGTCTTTTCAAATATAATGCTGTGTACCAATTTTCAGTTGAGATGATATGATATATCAATAACCTGTGAGTTTAGGTAATTTGGTGAAGATTGTTTAGCACTGTGTATGTAGACTGAATGATTAATTTGGGGTTCTATTTTCTTTTAAGATTGTTCTTTTGTCATTGTTAATATATTTAGGCATGTATTTTTCTTAATGATATATTTTTTTCTTTTAGATGAAATAGCTCTATTGCATAAAAGCAATTTTGAAAAGATAGGGGAAAAACAAATGTGTTGTGCAAAGCGTGTTTTCCTCCACTCCTTACTGAGCTTACAGGGTATGGTATTTAGCGAAATGGCGAGTTTCATAGGATATCTGATGCAAACTTGCATCCCAAAAGGAAAGTCATTTGGCTCCTACTTGCTTCACCCAGGGAAGGACGATGCTTTGCCTGCCAAGACAACCACTTCAAACAGTGGATTCTCAAAGGTCTTATCCCTTTGGCTTCAAAAGGGATGAGATACGCTGATCTCTGAGTGCCATCGTAGCTGTAATGTGTGTGTGTGTGTGTGTGTGCACGCTCAGTCATGCCTGACTCTTGGTGACCTTATGGACTGTACTCCATCAGGCTCCTCTGTCCATGGAGCAGATTACCATTTCCTTCTTTAGGGATCTTTCTGACCCAGGGATCGAACCTGCATCTCTTAAGTCTCCTGCATTGGCAGGTGGGTTCTTAACCACTAGCACCACCTGGGAAGCCCATAGGTGCAATAGCACTCACCATTTATCTACCCTCTAAAATGCTACCTCCTGGAAGACAGGATGGTGCCTTAGTTATTATATCCCTGGCACAATGCTTGGAAAATGATAGCCCCTGAGGAAATGTTGGTTGCTGCATTAATATTTCCGGGGATTGGAACAGCTTGTAATTCCAGCCTCTCTATCATAGCTATCTCACTCTTCTCACCTGAGCACAATGGAGCATTCCTTAAAGACCATCACATGCATATGCCAAGCAGAGCTTGGGTAGAAAGAGAGCCAGTGTTTTTTCTTTCAGGGATTTAAAAACTGAAATGCTAGCACTTTTAAAAGATTAAGGCCAATTTTTAATAATCCAAGCTAGACTTTTCCTGGAATTACTATCAAGCTCATCTGTCTGTTGCTTCTGTGCAACCTTTTGTTCTTCTCTCTGAATTTCAGGCTGCCTGTCTGTATGTGGCCTCAGACATTCCTCCCAGTGTCTGTGATCTGCTAACTCTTACCTCAAGTGGCTGTGCTGTGAACACTGATGTATTTCTTCTGCACTCTGGTCATTTGAGCCTGCAATCAATTCATTTGGTGCGTTACCGCCTTCTGCCTGTGGAGGGCGTGTTTTGCATTTTGAAAAAGAATCCATTTACTGAAGAACAGGTTTCAACAATAAGTGAACTGTGAACTTTCAGATGTTCAAGCTGGATTTAGAAAAGGCAGAGGAACCAGAGATCAAAATGCCAACATCTGTTGGATCATCGAAAAAGCAAGAGAGTTCCAGAAAAACATCTTCTGCTTTGTTGACTATGCCAAAGCATTTGACTGTGTGGATCACAACAAACTGTGGAAAATTCTTTAAGAGATGGGAGTACCAGACCACCTGACCTGCCTCCTGAGAAATCTGTATGCAGGTCAAGAAGCAACAGAACTGAATATGGAACAACAGACTGGTTCCAAATCGGAAAAGGAGTACATCAAGGCTGCATATTGTCACCCTGCTTATTTAACTTATATGCAGAGTACATCATGAGAATGTACTCTGGATGAAGCTGGACTGGATGAAGCACAAGTTGGAATGAAGATTGCTGGGAGAAATATCAATAACCTCATATACTCAGATGACACCACCCTTATGGCAGAAAGCAAAGAAGAACTAAAGAGCCTCTTGATGAAAGTGAAAGAAGAGAGTGAAAAAGTTGGCTTAAAGCTCAACATTCAGAAAACTAAGATCATGGCATGTGGTCCCACCACTTTGTGGCAAACAGATGGGGAAACAGTGGCAGACTTTAATTTTGGGGGGCTCCAAAATCACTGCAGATGGTGACTGCAGCCATGAAATTAAGACACTTGCTCCTTGGAAGAAATATTATGACCAACCTAGACAGCATATTAAAAAGCAGAGACATTACTTTACCAACAAAGGTCCATCTAGTCAAAGCTTTGATTTTTCCAGTAGTCATGTATAAATGTGAGAGTTGGACTATCATGAAATCTGAGTGCCGAAGAATTGGTGCTTTTGAACTGTGGTGTTGGAGAAGACTCTTGAGAGTCCCTTGGACTGCAAGGAGATCCAACCAGTCCATCCTAAAGGCAATCAGTCCTGAATATTCATTGGAAGGACTGATGCTGAAGCTGAAACTCCAATACTGTGGCCACCTGATGCAAAGAACTGACTCATTTGAAAAGACCCTGATCCTGGGAAAGATTAAAGGTTGGAGGAGAAAGGGACAACAGAGGATGAGTTGGTTGGATGCATCACTGACTCAATGGACATGAGTTTGAGCAAGCTCTGGGAGTTGGTGATGGACAGGGTAGCCTGGTGTGCTGCAGTCCATGGGGTTGCAAAGAATCGGACACAACTGAGCAACTGAACTGAACTGAAGAAGAAGCAATCACACAGAGTCCCCATAGGGCTGGCTTCTCCCAGTCTTCAAAGAGTTCTCTGTAGAGTCATACTTCATATTTTTCTATTTCTCTCCCTTTTATCTGCTTCTCTTTCTTTTCTCACTTCAGTCCTTTAGTCCTTTTGGAATTACAGAGGGTCTTATTGTCTGATCTCAGTTTTTAGATGCAGGTATTACTTTCAAGCCACATACTCTTTGAGAATATCTAACTAAGCATGGAATCTTCCCCCTCTTTTCTCAGATTTATTTGAAATTCTCTCAGGTTGCAGACAACTTTTCCCCTGATCATAAAAGTAAAATTGGTTCATTGACAAAAATTTGGAAAATACAGAAAGAGTACTGACCAAAAAAAAAAGCCCAACAATTTGTATTTGTTTCCCTCAGAGGATTGTGTTTTGCCTTGTGGGATGTGTTTGTGCGTCTGTGTGTGTCTTTGTGTATATGTCTGTGTTTATGTGTGTGTGTGTTCTGAGAACATGCTTTGAACCTCTCTCTAAGTGGCTGTACCATTGTCTTTGTCTGTGAGAGCAGAATATGAGGCCATGTAAAATCCCACGCAACATTCTGTTTCCATGGAAACATGTATCACCTACATATACTATAATGGGATGGTATTTTGAAGTATTAATTGACGAATGTTGTCTCCCTATACTTCTTTTTACTCCTGTCACCTTTCCTCACATGGGTCAGGAGACAGGACCTCCTGTGCTTCCTGGGAGGCTGTCAGGGTGGAGCCAGATAACAAAGGCTGTAAATTCTTTATTGTTAATTTCAAAAACTATAACCCAGGTGGGAGACTAAGGGATCAGAGAAAAAAGATGCAGTCACCTCAGCTCTCCCTCATATCTTTTCCTCTTTCCACTACAGATATGAGGACGTATGACACAAGTTATATGTTGTGTTATAACATATGTTATATGTTCTTAAGTTATATTAAGAAATACAGCAAGAGAAAGATCCCAATGACAACTGCAACAGTAACAAAGATTATCAAGAAATTAACTTCAAAAGAAATGTATAGGATTAACCTATAGAAAGTTATTGTAGAAATAACTACTGAGATAAGAAGAATAAATGTAGAGAGATGACTTTCAGTTGGATGACAGGAAGATTTTATATTCCAAAGAAGCTAATTCCCCCAAAATTCATTTGTAAAGTTCATTCAATCCTAATAAAATTGCATCATGATTATTTGTGAAATTTGATGTGATCTCAAAGATCAGATGGGAGAATAAACATGTTGGGATATTTAGGAAATTCTGAGTTGGAAGGGATTAGAAAACTTACTCTACCACAAATATATGATGAAGCTAAAATTTATATAATATAACAATTTATGTTATAAAATGTGTTATGAGGCTATAAAGATGTTTGCAGTGTCCTACTGCTGTGGGAATAAATAATCTGATCAGTGGAACAGAGCTGAGGTCTGAAATAGACTCCAAGGTACACAGAAGTTTTGTTTTCCCAAATTTACTGCAGTAATTTCCCAATTTTCTTTATTATAGTCCTCCTCCTCCTTTTATTAGCCTCCTTCTAGCCTTTCTCCTCAAAACATCCAGAGTTATGGCCTCAAAACATAATAGAGTTACATAAACCTTTGGCTTAAACCTTTTGACTGTTTTCCATGCAATTGAAATTAAATCCATATTCCTACCCTGAATCCCGGGATCCACTAGTCCTGCTAACCTAATTTCTCAGCACATCTCTCCACGCTCAGAAGGTCTCAGCCACACTGGCCAGTTTTCTTTTCCTCCAAAGAGTCAGAGCCTTTTTCCTTTGGAGCCTGTGCATGCACTGCTTTCTCCACGTGGCATTCTTGTCTCCAGGCTCTTCGTGAGCCTGGCTCACTCTCATGCTTAGAGCTCCAACTTAAATTCAATGGGACCTCCTTCAAGCAGTCTATAAGAGGAAGCTGCCCTACCCTCTGCCCCGTCATTCTCTCTCTGCACTGTATTTGTTTCCTTTTTTCAAGTTGTTATTGTTTACCTGCTTATTATTATCCCTCCACCATACTGCAAGCTCCAGTGTATGGCACCCTATGGGAGGAATTAGGCTTTGTTCGTCACTGTCCTTCCAGATTCTAGCACAGTACCTGCCACCCTAGACATTCAACTGATGTTTGTTGAGTGAAAGAAGGAATGCATGCATAAATAATTAATAAAGGTAGGCTTTCAGATCAGTCAGGTTATTGAAATAATGTTTGGTTAGAACAACAACAACAAAAACCACTAACTTTTTTTTTTTATAATTTATTTATTTATTTTTTCAGTGGGTTTTGTCATACATTGACATGAATCAGCAATAGATTTACACGTATTCCCCATCCCGATCCCCCCTCCCCCCTCCCTCTCCACCCGACTCCTCTGGGTCTTCCCAGTGCACCAGGTTCAAGCACTTGTCTCATGCATCCCACCTGGGCTGGTGACCTGTTTCACCATAGATAATATACATGCTGTTCTTTCGCAACATCCCACCCTCACCTTCTCCCACAGAGTCCAAAAGTCTGTTCTGTACTTCTGTGTCTCTTTTTCTGTTTTGCATGTAGGGTTGTCGTTACCATCTTTCTAAATTCCATATATATGTGTTAGTATGCTGTAATGTTCTTTCTCTTTCTGGCTTACTTCACTCTGTATAATGGGCTCCAGTTTCATCCATCTCATTAGAACTGGTTCAAATGAATTCTTTTTAACGGCTGAGTAATATTCCATGGTGTATATGTACCACAGCTTCTTTATCCATTCATCTGCTGATGGGCATCTAGGTTGCTTCCATGTCCTGGCTATTATAAACAGTGCTGCGATGAACATTGGGGTGCACGTGTCTCTTTCAGATCTGGTTTCCTCAGTGTGTATGCCCAGAAGTGGGATTGCTGGGTCATATGGCAGTTCTATTTCCAGTTTTTTAAGAAATCTCCACACTGTTCTCCATAGCGGCTGTACTAGTTTTCCCACCAACAGTGTAAGAGGGTTCCCTTTTCTCCACACCCTCTCCAACATTTATTGCTTGTAGACTTTTGGATAGCAGCCATCCTGACTGGCGTGTAATGGTACCTCATTGTGGTTTTGATTTGCATTTCTCTGATAATGAGTGATGTTGAGCATCTTTTCATGTGTTTGTTAGCCATCTGTATGTCTTCTTTGGAGAAATGTCTGTTTAGTTCTTTGGCCCATTTTTTGATTGGGTCATTTATTTTTCTGGAATTGAGCTTCAAGAGTTGCTTGTATATTTTTGAGATTAAACCTTTGTCTGTTTCTTCATTTGCTATTATTTTCTCCCAATCTGAGGGCTGTCTTTTCACCTTACTTATAGTTTCCTTTGTAGTGCAAAAGCTTTTAAGTTTCATTAGGTCCCATTTGTTTAGTTTTGCTTTTATTTCCAATATTCTAGGAGGTGGGTCATAGAGGATCTTGCTGTGATTTATGTCGGAGAGTGTTTTGCCTATGTTCTCCTCTAGGAGTTTTATAGTTTCTGGTCTTACATTTAGATCTTTAATCCATTTTGAGTTTATTTTTGTGTATGGTGTTAGAAAGTGTTCTAGTTTCATTCTTTTACAAGTGGTTGACCAGCTTTCCCAGCACCACTTGTTAAAGAGGTTGTCTTTTTTCCATTGTGTATCCTTGCCTCCTTTGTCAAAGATAAGGTGTCCATAGGTTCGGGGATTTATCTCTGGGCTTTCTATTCTGTTCCATTGATCTATATTTCTGTCTTTGTGCCAGTACCATACTGTCTTGATGACTGTGGCTTTGTAGTAGAGTCTGAAGTCAGGCAGGTTGATTCCTCCAGTTCCATTCTTCTTTCTCAAGATTACTTTGGCTATTCGAGGTTTTTTGTATTTCCATACAAATTGTGAAATTATTTGTTCTAGTTCTGTGAAAAATACCGTTGGTAGCTTGATAGGGATTGCATTGAATCTATAGATTGCTTTGGGTCAAATAGCCATTTTGACAATATTGATTCTTCCAATCCATGAACACGGTATGTTTCTCCATCTGTTTGTGTCCTCTTTGATTTCTTTCATCAGTGTTTTATAGTTTTCTATGTATAGGTCTTTTGTTTCTTTAGGTAGATATACTCCTAAGTATTTTATTCTTTTTGTTGCAATGGTGAATGGTATTGTTTCCTTAAGTTCTCTTTCTCTTTTTTCATTGTTAGTATATAGGAATGCAAGGGATTTTTGTGTGTTAATTTTATATCCTGCAACTTTACTATATTCATTGATTAGCTCTAGTAATTTTCTGGTAGAGTCTTTAGGGTTTTCTATGTAGAGGATCATGTCGTCTGCAAACAGTGAGAGTTTCACTTCTTCTTTTCCTATCTGGATTCCTTTTACTTCTTTTTCTGCTCTGATTGCTGTGGCCAAAACTTCCAACACTATGTTGAATAGTAGTGGTGAGATTGGGCACCCTTGTCTTGTTCCTGATTTCAGGGGAAATGCTTTCAATTTTTCACCATTGAGGGTGATACTTGCTGTGGGTTTGTCATATATAGCTTTTATTATGTTGAGGTATGTTCCTTCTATTCCTGCTTTCTGGAGAGTTTTAATCATGAATGGGTGTTGAATTTTGTCAAAGGCTTTCTTTGCATCTATTGAGATAATCATATGGTTTTTATCTTTCAATTTGTTAATGTGTAAAACCACTAACTTTTTATGCAAAAATAAATTTAAGGTTGATAAAAGTTTTAAATTTAAATTGTAGAACTATATCATTTCATAAAGGAAACACCAATGTTTTTTATATATCTTATGAGCTAATACATGAATACCATTCTTGATAGTGACAAAATTACTTTTACGCTAAAATTTTGTTAGAAGTATATTTTTTTTCCTGTAGCTCAGATGGTAAAGAATCTGCCTTCAGTGCAAGAGATCTGGGTTTGATCCCTCTGTCAGGAAGATCCCCTGGAGATGGAAATGACAACCCACTCCAGTATTCTTGCCTGGAGAATTCCATGAACAGGGGAGCCTGGTGGGCTCCAGTCCATGCAGTTGCAAAGAGTCAGACATGACTGAGCTACTAACAAACATATATTTTTTGCATTGATGTGTATGAAAACCTCATGCTCTTAGCAACATTACTGTCCCTCATCTTTCAATGTCAAAAACTTAAACAAGATAGGAGCTTACTTTGCTCTTAAAAAAATTACCTAGCTAAGCAGTTTAAGGTTGGTAGGATGACTCTGCAGCCCTTAACTTGCATCTTCCATCTCCCAGCCAATGGGAAGGGGAGGGGAAGGGAAACATAGGATGTCTTATTCTTTGGAAACCTAGGAGCTAGCCCCATGGTCATGACATGCATCTTTTTCTGTTCATATTTCACTGACCAGAGTATGGCCATGCCTAGCTGCAAGGGAGACTGGGAAATACAGTCTTTAGTTGGACAGACTTCTTCCAAGCTCAAATTTGGAAGTTCCATTCTTAAAAGATGGGAAAATGGTTGTTTATGGGCATATTGGAATCCAAAGAGGAACTTGGCCCTAATGTCACTGAGTTTATTTTTTTTCCCCTTCATTCATGTTTTGCCTTATACTAGTTTTTAAATTTAGTTTTACCTAGATTTTTCCCCTTCTGAAACTCAAGATTAAAAGTTCACAGGGCAGTGTATGCTTTTCTGATCAGTATCACTTTCCTCAGTCTTATTCACTCCATTTTCTCTTAGGAAATGCATTGCCTTTGGAATACGGACTGATTCAGTAAGCCAAACCAGATGTTTCAGCACCATCCATATTCCAGGTATTTTTTTTCCAAGACCCTTTTTCCTGAGAATTCAAAAATCATGTCCACTAACCTGATTTTGTAGAACAGGAATCAGTGAACTTTTCCTGTAAAGCAAATGTTTTAGGCTTTCTTGGCCACATAGGGCCTTGGTTGCATCCTTTTTTATTTATTTTACAACTCTTTAAAATATAAAAATTATTGTTAGCTTTCATATAGTACAAAAACAGACTGCTGGCCTATATTTGGTGAACAGGCCATCGTCAGCTTACTCTTGTAGAGAAATGAGTGGTCATGCGTGTCTGTATATTTCTCTTGAACAATGAAGGAGTGGAAGTTACAGTATTCCTGCACCAGATGGTATATATCAAGGGACTATAAGAAATTTCTTGCTCTTTGTAACCCTGATATAGATTTATTTGCTGCTAGACAGAGTATGATGGCCAAAAATTATGATATAGTCAGCATCATGAAGTTTTCTGCTCGATTTATATCATGTCACTGGGATGAGTGGTGCAGTTTGTCATATACATCAGTGTCTTTTTAAATGTTATAAACAACACATCTATACATGCCTGTGTTAGAAGAACGCTGATGATACCCTAATAACTTAGACAGTATGCAGCTTAGAAATTATTCTCTAGTTCTGAACTTAAAAATGCCTACAGATTCTCTCTGAATATGCATTCAATCATACATTATATAATTAATCAGCAAGTATTTACTGAACACCTATCACATTACCAGGCACTGTACTAGATTCTGGGAAAGCAACAGTGAACAAAGTCCCTACACTCCAGCAGGGGGAGCTCACGTACAAGAGGAGAGACAGGGACAATGGTCCAATAAGCAAGTGCATTTCAAACAAGTAGGGTGCCGACAAAGGCTGTGAAGGAAGAGAAATAGATGTTGTTTGAAGGGGCTGTCTTAGAGCCGTCAGTGGTCTCTTAGCTGAGGTGAGAGCTGAACTAAGTCCAGAAAGCCACCAGAGAGCAAGCTCTGCAGGTATCCAGGAAACAGATGCAAAGGCGCTTTCATGATCAGCAAGGGGCCAGCTGGCTGGAGAGTAGAGCGTGAAATGGGAGTGTGTTTTAAAGAAGGTCAGAGGACTTACAGAAGCCAGAGAGTGTAAGACCTTGTAATCATTGCAAGGACTTTGGAGGGTTTTAATCAAAGCAGGGTTTTGATCTGACTTAGGTGTTAAAAGGACCACTCCGGGTGTTGTGCAGAGAGTAGACTAGGGGCAGATGGAAGCGGAGACTGGGTGGGATGCGGTTATATAGTGCAGGTGAGATGACAGTGCTTGCATTGGGTGTTTGTAGGAACTGTAAATGTTTTCGTGTGGCGCGGCACATAAGAAGCAGGTTTGTCTTGAGTTAAATATACTTCTAATCCTGGAGGGATCCAGTAGCACCTAATTGTCCATCCCAGTATAGGTGTTGCTAGCCAAGACCTGTTTCAGTGGAAAACACAGACTAATTAAACTGGAATTTATTATATGGTTTACTTTTATATCTCAAAATCTAGACATTGCCATGTTATTATTACTAATAAAGAGTCCTGGCTATAAATTAGGATGACTTCATGAGGCAGTGCTTCCTTTAATATTGAAGAGCTAATGGAACTCTATTTAGAGCTGAGTTATGTAGAGCACTAATCTTCCAGCAATGGCTTGATTTTCAACCCTCTCTTTACATCACTGGATTGCTCTGTGGCAATAAGGAATGAACACAAACAAATGTAACTCTATGCCTAACAATGCAAGGCAACAACTGCATATAAACAAAGCTAAGCTCACAGTGGATTCACAATTAATTGTTGTGAATGACAACTGAGTGATGGATTTTAGCATTTAAAAATTAACGCATTCAAGTGCTGAGGATACCATAGTAAATTAGAGGGCTATGAATACCCTCCAAGTTAATTTATTTTTTCTAATTTACTGCCAAGAAGTGTCTTAGCTGCAAGGTAAATGAAGCTTATTATTTCATCTCTACCTTCATTTCTCTTCCATTTTTTGAAGTTCACTGCAATGCTGAGTTTGGCATTTTTTTCCTTTCCCACATTCCTCCAACACATTTACTAGTTTTGGGTAGTAGTCTCTCAAAAAAAAATTACAAAGGGAGGGTATCTTATCACTGCAAATGCATCCTCTTGCTAAGATTAATCTTTCTTATTTTAATTTTTTAGATAGCTGTAACTTATATAAAGGAAAGTATACAGATTTAAGTAAACTATACAACTTAATGAATTTTCATATATAGATTTATTCATATAACTAGTACCTAATTAAGATATATTTACAAAATCCCAAATAATCCCTGTGTATCCTACTAGTCAGTACTCCACCAATGGAAGTGATAGTCAGCCCTCTATCTCCATAGTTTTGCCTTTTTTTGAGCTTCATACAAATGAAATCATATAGTACATGTTCTTTTGAACCTTATTTCTTTTACTCTATATTATGAATGTGAAATTCATCCAAGTTGTCACATGTAGAAGATCATTTTTTTCACTGCTGTTTATTATTCCACTGTGTCAACATAGATAGTTTGTTTTTCCATTGTACTGTTGATGGACTTTGGCCATCTCCAGGTTTGGGCTATTATGAATAAAATTACTATGAACATTTTTATACATGTCTGATAGTGGGCATGCATGCTCACTTATGTTGACTCTGTACCTGGAGGTGGAGTGCTGAGTCAGAGGATTTATGTAGGCTGACTACTTTTTGCACCAAACAGTGCTTTTTATCAGTGGACAAAGAATAGATTAGAGCCAGACAGTAGTGTCTGAGTGTTGTAGGAATAATTGAATAGAGTGCTTAATTGAACTACTTGGAACTGTTTGCTTTGTTGTTACTTTTCTTTTTATAAAATGCAGAGAGGAACCACAATGAGATAGCACCTCATCATTAGATATTATCATTAGGATTACCACTATAAAAAAAAAACAAAAACAGAAAGTAGCAACTGTTGGTAGGAATGTGGAGAAATTGGAAGCTTTGTGTATCGGTGGCAACGTAAAATGGTGTAACTGCTATGAAAAACCGTATGGAGGTTCCTCAAAAAATTAAAAGTAGAACTACCATCAGTTCAGTCGCTCAGTTGTGTCCAACTCTTTGCAACCCCATGGACTGCAGCATGCCTGGCTTCGCTGTCCATCACCAACTCCCGGAGCTTACTCAAACTCATGTCCATTGAGTCAGTGATGCCATCCAACCAACTCACCCTCTGTCGTCCCCTTCTCCTCCTGCCCTCAATCTTTCCCAGCATCAGGGTCTTTTCCAGGGAGTCAGTTCTTTGCATCAAGTGGCCACAGTATTGGAGTTTCAGCTTCAGCATCAGTCCTTCCAATGAATACTCAGGACTGATCTCCTTTAGGATGGACTGGTTGGATCTCCTTGCAGTCCAAGGGACTCTCAAGTCTTCTCCAGCACCACAGTTCAAAAGCATTAATTCTTCAGTGCTCAGCTTTCTTTATAGTCCAAATTTCACACTCATACATGACTACTGGAAAAACCATAGCTTTGACTAGATGGACCTTTGTTGGTAAAGTAATGTCTCTGCTTTTGAATATGCTGTCTAGGTTGGTCATAGCTTTTCTTCCAGAACTACCATAGAATTCAGAAATCCTATTTCTGGATATATACCCTAAAGAATGGAAAACAGGATTTCAAGGAGATATTTATATGCTCATTGCAGCAGTATTCATAATAGCCTAGAGGAAGAAGTAACCAAGATATTCATGGGCAGACTAATGAATCAAGAAAAAGTTGTATGTACACACAATGGAATATAACTGAGCCTTAAAGAGGAAGGAAATCCTGTCAAGTGCTACAACTTGGATGAAACTGGAGAATATTATGCTAAGTGAAATAAGCCAGTCAGAAAAAGATGAAGCATGATAACACCTTACATAATGTACTTAAAATAGTCAAAATCACAGAGACAGCAAGTAATAGGTGGTTGCCAGAGGCTAGGGAGAGATGGGGGAAAGGCAAATTGTTGTTCAATGGATATAGAGTTTCAGTTTTGCCGTATGAAAAAAATTGCAAAACAATATGCTTAAGGTTAATACTACGGCATTGTACATTTAAAAATGGTTAAGATGGTAAACAAAAAAAGATAGATGTTATTAAACAGAAAAAGGTAGATGTTATTTTTTAAGAAACCTTATAGCTTTGATTGAAAAATACTCCTCTCTGGTTTCAGGCAAACACATCTTAACAAAATAAGAGGCAGACTGGTCTCTATTAAATAGATTTACATGTTTTATAAATTTTTGTAGAACATAAATGTGTTTGCTCCAATGGCTTCCCTGCTCCCTTGTTAAACCAATATGAATGGTTTGAGGGAAAATAAGATCCTTGAATAAACTTACATAAATAATTTTTAAAAGGCAGTGAGCGGTGATTACTGGTCTGTAAAGATTAAGAATTTACAAGTTCAAGACGCTTACTCTCTAGCTCTTTGATTAAATTGATCTACTTTTGTATTTCTGATCTTTGCATGAAACAAAAAACCTTGAAGTTACAGTGACTCATAAAAAACGGTAGTGAAGCTTTAAGTCCTTGACCTAGCTGGTTGCAGGTTGTCAATAGACATGATGGAGTGTAAGGACCTCTTGACAACAGCTCTGCTGGTGCTGGAGGCCCTACCCTACAGTGGAACAGAACGCTACCTCTGTGGGCAGGAACCACTGCCTGCCTCTCTGCTGTGGGCACTGGACCTTTAGGAGCAAAGCTGAGGCTTTAGTGAGATATCATAACTTTCCCCAAATGGTCATGAATGTAGGTAAGCCGGAGAACATCACAGGCACGCAACTGGTGATGAAGGGCAGGCTTTCCAGCGGTGGGATATTCTTGGCCCTTAGTTGTTCTATCCTCAGCTTCCTGAGTTGACCTTATTTGAAAATAGAATGGGTTATTCGGAGGCTCAGAAAGAGTCCCTATTTATTGTTATGGGATTTGTGAATTTGTTTTAACCTCTATCAGGGCATGAGCAGGGATCGTCTTGGGCAGTCTTTGACCTTGGGCCACATGCTGCCTGCTCTGTCCTTGCTGTCAGGCCCAGGATCTAATTTCAGAGTCAAAGGTTAGAATGCTGCTGCCCCCATTTTGCTGCTTCCTAAATAGCCCCGGATAACAGCACTGTAATGGCTAAAATAAGAAGTCTTATTTTTCTCACGGTTATGCTCATTTTCAATACAGCAGATAATCTAAACTGTAGTATTATACATTTTCCTTGCAATGAAAATGTATAATAAAACTTTTTACTTAGAATGAAAAAATATTGTAAGCATTTTAAATGATTTTTCTTTAATTTTTTTGCTTTTCTTTCTTTTTCCCTTTCCTTCTCTTTTTTCCCCTCCTTCTCCTTTCCCTCCCTTTTCCCCTCCCTCCTTCTTTTCTTCCTCCTTCTCTCTCTTTTTCTCCCCCCTTTCTTCCTCTCTCCTCCTTCCTTCCTTCCTTTCCCTCTCTCTCCCTTCCTCTTTATCTCTCTGTTCTCTCCTCTCTTTAGATGCCAACTGAGTCCCTTTGGAGTAGAGGTCTGGACTTTGAACTCTAGAGTCAGATAATCCAAGCTGGGCTCTCACTACTGTGTAACTCTAGGAAACCTCTTACCCCTCCATGCATCTTTTCTTCTGTTACAAAACAAAGACGATGATAGTGTTTCCCTTAATGTTACTGTGATGATTATATGAGATGTTTTGTGCTTGCTTGTAGTAAGTACTTGATGTTTAGCTGCTACTATATATTGCTAACGTGCCACGGTTGTGTGTGTAAGTAACAACAACATTGATTTGAAGTAAGAAAAACCAGAAAAAAAGCTCATAAGAGCAAGCAAAAAGCTAAATATGATGGCAAAACTATTGGAAGAGATCTTGAAATTGCTAATTAAATGCTCAGGAGAGAAGTGAAAAGTATGAAAAACACACAATTTTGGTCTAGGAAACAAGAAGAATAAGATTGTTGCTTTACATGAAAGAAAGTTATTTCAGGCCATAAGCTACAACAAGGGAATTTTCCTAAGTCATGAGCACCATTTGTACTGGTAAGACTGGTTCAGGTGATTATATTTCTCTGAAGTACATCAGAGATTAGAAAAAATTTGAGCTTACCAATCTTCTGGCCCAATACAGTCATATTATAGGTGGAGAGACTAGGATTTGAAGAGGTTAAGCACTTTGCCTAAGGTTACACATCGTCTGATGGCAGAGCTGGACCAGAACCGGGTACCCTGAGGGCAGTCCAGGGGCCATTCTACTGGAGCACATGGCTTTCAAAATGTGACAAGATGGAAAAGCCCAGAGAACTTTCATGCTGGAGTGAGAATAACTTTGCATTCACATGAGGGATCATTTTTCACACCTGGAATTCAAAGCATCTGCAAACAGATATCATAATCTCAGTTTTACAAGTGGAAGAAAACAGGAGTGGAGAGAGGCTCTCCATCGACTGGCTTCATTGCCCAGCTTCAGGCTCCAGGAAAGCACCTCTCAGGTCCATGCAGGCTGGTGGATGAACCTGCAGATACCTGCCTCTGATTCTGGGACACCTTCCAGTTTGCTTCTATTGCCCGCTTCTGTCTTCCTTCATCACTGTCTTCTTCCCTACCAAATGTAAGGAGCCCGAAGGAGGGATATATATTTTGTTGTTGTTCATAGACAAACCCCTACCTTCTTGAACAAGTACCTGGCATTTATTTGACTATCAATGAATATTTCTTAAATGAATGAAGAAAAAAATAGATTCTCTGGGTTTCTCCAAACAGTCACTTGGATTGGCTGATGCAGTGGGGCCATGTGTCTAGGCTCTGATTGAGACCTCTACTATATGTTGGCCAGTCCCATGGTCTACAATCTTGGAGTCTGAGTGAAAGGAGCCTGCCTTTGGACCATGGCCTGGATTCCAGAACATGAGCTGCTAAGCAAATTCTCTGCTCCACCCAAGACTGATAAGAAAGAGGGTAAGATTCCAGAAGACTGGACTTCTGTAATTCAGAAGTGTAAAAAGGAATCCTCCAAACCCTGTATGTTGTGAGAACTCTGTTGAGGATTCACTAGTGAAGTCAGTGAAGTAGCCCCTCCGGGAGAAAGACTAGACCCAAATGCCCATATATGTAAATACAGTGAATCCAAACAGGGCCTTCCTCCACTGGGTTCATCCAACCCACAATTATCAAGGCTAACTCAGCCTTCAGACTGGGTGTGTGAGGCTTCCTTTAGGCTGAAGTTTCCCTGGATGTTTATGGAGTTTACCTCCCCTGCAAAAACAGACTGCTTCATTGCTGCTATCACAGAGCTGGACAGCTAAACGTCTTTAGGCGTTTGCTTCATTTCTTTAAGCCAAACAGTTTCAGTGTGGGGACTTCCCTGGTGGTCCAGTGGCTAAGACTCCGAGCTCCCAAAGCAGAGGGCCTGAGTTTGACCCCTGGTAGAGTCGGACATGCCCGAGAGACTAACACATACACACTTGGGAACCAGCTCCTACATGCCACCACTAAAGATCCTGCATGCCACAGCAAAGATCAATGATCCCGTGTGCTGCAACTAAGACCCCGTGCAACCGAATAAATAAACAGATACTAAAAACAAAGAAACAGTTTGAGTCCTTGGTGAAGCAGTCCTCCCGTCACCAACTTACATGTGTGACAAAAAGCCTTCCCCCAAGGCTGCCTTATACAGACCTGCTACCTCTCCTGACTCCTAGATGTTGTCTCTAAGGCTTGATAGAGTCCCCAGCGAGGCCCTGTGAGTTCATGCTGTCTTCACTGCTGTGGTCACCTTCCCAGATGGTATGTTTGTCCTCCCAACACTCACCACTTCTGATATTTCACACCACTTTAGGAGTCATGCCAAAGATGAACTGAAGGTGACCTTCTCCTCTGATATACGTCACAGGAAGATGATCAAGTTATATCAGAGTATAAGTTCCCCTGGATGTTGGCAAATACATTGTTCATGATGAAGCACCTCAAAGTGGATATGGTGTTTCATTTCTCATCCAGCGAGAGCAACTTTATCATCATCATCTACAGCTAAACTGGGCTGGTCAAAATAAAAAAAAGTGACCATCTTAAGCTGGCACATCCACATCGGTCACACATGGTTGACTAATGGCAACACGCTGCTTCTGGGAAAAAGGATGGACAAGCACTTCCAGCCCATGGGAACATTTTCAGTGCCCTCAGCTTCAGCCCTTGATGTTCCTATCTTTATGCTGTCCTGTGATACAGGGGTTCAAAGGAAAGATGATAAGTAACTGAAATGAGAAATAGCATCTGCAACACAAGCTAGTCCATGCACGTATTTGACCAGGTCTGATGACCCAGCTCGACCTGCTGCTACACAGCTAACCTGTGAGATCATATTGGCAGACCAGATAAAACCCCTTCTCATCAAGCCTTTAGAAGTAATCCTTGACCCTGTGCAGCCTTAAAGGCAATTGTAATAGGCATGGGCAGTCCTCTGTTACCATAACACCTACCTATTGGAGAAAACTGTTCTATGGCCTTAGAGTGTTGGGTCACCGTTTGTGAGGGGCACTGTCATTATTAGAGAAGGAAGTAGAGGTGGGCTTTGTGGGTTTATATCTTGTTCTATACCTCTTCCCCTGGTGAACAAGTCTGCCCTGTGTTTGTTGGGAAGCTGAAGTGGGTGGGCCATTGATGGGTCGTCAATTTAAAAACAAGACCAGAGGAAATTCCCTGGTGGCCCAGTGGTAAGGACTCCATACTCTCACTGCTGAAGGCCAGCATTCAATCTCTGGTCAGGGAACTAACATCCCCCAAGCTGCATGGCCAAAAATAAAGAGAAGAAAAGCCCAGCGTGACTCTCCCTTCTGCCTGGACTCCAGTAACAGTACCAAAGTGTAGAATATTCCACCAGTCACCAGGCTGTAGGCTTAAGAAAGGAAGTCAAGAAATGTTTTTCAAATAGCTTATTATCAGAGGAAATGTCAGCTGAGTCAGGTACATTGTTCCTCAAATGGCCCCGACTGTCGTAGGATTTAATTGGAGTGAATAGTTGAAGCAGGACAAAAATGGTTTTTCCTTGGGGACCCATGTACTCAGTTAAAAGGCCAAAACAGAAATGCTTATGCAGTGACTTTCTTCCTAAAAATTCAGAACACTTCAAAAATTCCCACAAATTGTATTCACAGCACAACCCTGAAGGTTAGTACACTTATGATGCAAATATGTTTTTAGGGCAGTTACATGTGTTCCCATAATTCCTTTTATAGCCATGCATATTCATTAGAAACACTGAAAATTTATTAAGAAATCACCAAATGTTTTCAAGGGCTGCAAATGCAAACCATATGCTGGGAGAAGAGAGTGTTTAGAGAGATTCTGAGAACTTAAAGAACGATCAGCTCATTAAGTCTTCCTGCAGTGTGTATATTTCAGTTTCAATACTTAAGCTCTAGATATTTTCACTTGTTTGTCTTGAATGGAGAAATTTGATTTTAAAGTCTTTTCTTGTAATGAATATGCATCTTTTCATCATTTCTGCTTTTTTAAAGTAGATGCTATGTTATTTGGTATCCTATGATGATATGCTCAAGTCCTATATGAGATATGTCAATTCCTCATTGCGACTTGGAGTCTTTAATATTATAAAGCGGTTCTACCCAACAGAACTTCCTTGTGATGATGGGAATGGTTTCTGCACTAAGTAAATTAATGAATGAATTAAAATTAAAGGTTCATTTCCTTGGTCACTTTACTGTGTGTTGCTCATGGCTACTGAAGTGGACAGCATGGTTATATAGTATCTTCTTTGTCTTGATTAATACATTTTTGGCTTGAATTCTACCTTGTCTGATATCAGAGCCTTGACTCCTGCTTTCTTTCTGTTTGCTTTTGACTGGCACAACTTTGCATAGCCTTTTATTTCTAGCCCTTCTGAATCACTTTCGTTTTAGGCAAGTCTTTTATATACAGCACAGAGCTGAGTTCTACTTTTATCCTAGGATAGCTGACTTTATCGGTATAACCTCTATGTTTGGTCTCATTTCTTTCATTTTTAAAGACGTATTATAAACACTAAGAGTGTCTCTCCTGAGCACTGGTTTCACATTCTGAGCAAAATAAAATTAGCTTGCATCCTCTCTTATCTCTTGTTTGCTTTCCAATTTTAGTCAATAATATTATCTTTCTTAGTGTTTATCTTTGTATTCTTAGGTGTCTACAGTTCTGTTTGTCATCATTAAATAATAGCCTGTGACCCCTCTTGTTGCTCATGATGCAGTTAATGTTATTCTACTTACCCTATTCTCTCCCTCCTTTTGTCCTCCAAAATTGTATTATGAAAATTTCCAAACTTACAGTGAGGTCGAAAGATTTGTACAGTGAACACTCATATGCCCACTATCCAGATAATTAACATATTTCTTTACTTTATCAATATGTGTCCATCTAGCTATCCGTCAATCCATCTCATTTTTTTCATGCATTTCAAAGTAATCTGTAGACATTAGTACATTTACTTTTAACTATCTCAGCACACATATTGTTAACTAGAGTTTAATATTTGTTTAACATATTTTTTCTTTTGATGTAGAATTTGAATGCTCTAAAGCACCCAGATCTTAAGTATACCTCTGCAAGTTTTGAAAATGACATGCACCTGTGTAACCCAACCCCTAACAAAATATAAAATGTTACCATTATCCACTGCTCCCACCCCCCAGATTTCCCTTATGCTCCTTCCCAGTTAAGTCCCACTCACCTCCCAAAGGCAAACTTCTAGTTTTTTTCCACCATAAATTAGTTTCACTGGTTTAAAAACGTCACAGAAATTGAATTATACAGTACATACTCACTGAGTAAGAGTTCTTTCACTCAGATATTCATTTTATTCAGACTCAAAGACATGCATAAAGTCTTTGAGACACACCCATGCTGCTGCCTGTATCAGTGATTTATTCCTATTTGTCGCTCAGTGGTAGTTCATTTTAAGAACATATGGCAGTTTGTTGTATATCCTGTTATTAACATACTTTGTGTCCAGTTTGGGGCTATTAGGAGTAAAGCTTCTATGAACATTTGGGTACACATGTTTTTGGGAGTGCTTAAAAATTTCTCTTTGGTCAGTACCCAGGAGCAGATTTAATCGAAGGGTATGACATAGGGGTATGTTTAATTTATAAGAAATTTTGAGACCACTTCCCAACTGGTTGTACCATTTTATAACCACATTTTCACTGCATAATAGTGCTGATTTCTCCACATTCCTTACCAATTTTTGTGTTGTCCATCTTTTAAAGTGTTATCCATTCTAGTGGATATGTGCTCAATTGCTCAATCATGTCCAACTCTGCAGCCTCATGGACTGTAGCCCCCAGGCTCCTTTGTGGATGGAATTTTACAGGCAGAATACTGGAGTGGTTGCCACTTCTTACTCTAGAGGATCTTCCCAACCCAGGGATCAAACCCGGGTATCCTGCGTTGCAGGCAGATTCATTACCAACTGAGCCACCAGGGAAACAGAATGTTTTTAAGTCTTAACTATCCTGGAGATTTTCCCTTTGCCTCACTACCAGTTTTGAATTTGTCTATACCTATGATAGCACTTAATAAATCTAAGTTATTAGGAAAATGTGTTCAATACTACTACTACTACTATTCACTACTATTTATTTTTCTGCCATACCACATGGCATGTGGGATCTTAGTTCCCTAGACGGAGATCAAACCTTTGCCCTCTGCAACGGAAGCATGGATTCTTAACCACTGAACTACACCAGAAATCCTTCCCTACTATTTTTATAGTGAGAGGTTTATATCTTAGAAGGCAGAGGTGGTTTCCCTAAAGCAAGACTAGAACACTAAGGCTAGAAACACTAGGCATAGTTTATTCAGTTGATAAGCCCAAACTTTAGATAACTTAGTTTCTTATATAAACTTGGAACCCAGATGTGAATTAAATTTCTTTTTTTTTTTTTAATTAAATTTCAATTACTGATTCTTTGGAAACCTTTGAGTAATTACAAGTTGGGTAACACAACTGAATTCATAGGGTATGCATTTTTTTTTTTTACTTAAATTTTTCTGCATTTGAATCTTCCTTACTTAGCAAGTCTGTATAAGGAATGAGGAATCCATTATCTTAAAATACATTAAAGATTTTTAAGAAATCTCTTGTGGGCACAGACACTAGCATCCGATCTAACTGAGTTAATGTGAGATAATCCGTGGAATTCAATATGCTTCTGTTTATGTAATACGAACATCACGATGATTTCCAAACACGTCACCCTGGTATAAAAATAAAGCTATATAATAAAACAGAAGGAAGTAAAAAAAGAAATATGTAACTTACAACATGTTAGAATTGTTAAATATTGACTTGTGTAAAAAGATTGAACTTATCTAACACTACTTTGGCAACAGACGAGCATAGAATAAGAAGAGAGGATTTTTGCTCATTTCCCATGAAGATAAGACCTGAAGTTTTCATGAAGACAGTCAGTCCTCTGATCACTGGTATAAAAATAACTACATAGAATCTTTGCCTTCCATGAAAATTTTAGTTTCAGAATAGAAATTGGTATATGAAATGTTTTTTCTTATAAAAAACATACAAGTTTCAAATGTAAAAAATATAATTGCATATAAGATAGAAAATGAAGACCCCCCACTGCTACCTCCATAACTGATCTAATGCTACAGAAAAATCACTAATATTAATAACAGTGTTTCAGACATATAAATGTATTTTATATATTATTATAAATTTATAAATTGTATAATTTATAAGTATACTTTTTTTGTATTAATAGAGTATGTAGTCTTATCTTTTTTCACTTGACACCATATCTTGGACATGTTTCCATGTTAGTTCACATAGATGTACCCTTCTCCTTTTAAATGGATCAATAGTATATAGCAGGCTATTGTATGAATATGCCTTAATTAAGTGAATGAATCACCTGCTGATGAATAGTCAATTTATTCCCAGTTTTTTGATACTATAAACTGCACTGTGGTAAATACTCTTTTACATATATTTATCTACCAGGAGAACTTATATTTTTTTAATATGTGAAATTTTAAGATGAAAAGGAAAGCTTATTTATTTATTTTTCATTTATTTTTATTAGTTGGAGGCTAATTACTTTACAATATTGTAGTGGTTTTTGCCATACATTGATATGAATCAGCCATGGATTTACATGTGTTCCCCATCCTGAAACCGCCTCCCACCTCCCTCCCCATCCCATCCCTCTGGGTCATCCCAGTGCACCAGCCCCGAGCTCTTGTCTCATGCATCCAACCTGGACTGGCGATCTGTTTCACACTTGATAATATACATGTTTCGATGCTGTTCTCTCAGATCATCCCACCCTCGCCTTCTCCCACAGAGTCCAAAAGTCTGTTCTATACATCTGTGTCTCTTTTTCTGTCTTGCATATAGGGTTATCGTTACCATCTTTCTAAATTCCATATATATGCGTTAGTATACTGTATTGGTCTTTATCTTTCTGGCTTACTTCACTCTGTAAAATGGACTCCAGTTTCATCCATCTCATTAGAACTGGTTCAAATGAATTCTTTTTAATGGCTAATATTCCATGGTGTATATGTACTGCAGCTTTCTTATCCATTCGTCTGCTGATGGGCATCTAGGTTGCTTCCATGTCCTGGCTATTGTAAACAGTGCTGCGATAAACATTGGGAAGCACGTGTCTCTTTCAGATCTGGTTTCCTCGGTGTGTATGCCCAGCAGTGGGATTGCTGGGTCATATGGCAGTTCTATTTCCAGTTTTTTAAGGAATCTCCACACTGTTCTCCATAGTGGCTGTACTAGTTTGCATTCCCACCAACATTGTAAGAGGGTTGCCTTTTCTCCACACCCTCTCCAGCATTTATTGCTTGTAGACTTTTGGATAGCAGCCATCCTGACTGGCATGTAATGGTACCTCATTGTGGTTTTGATTTGCATTTCTCTGATAATGAGTGATGTTGAGCATCTTTTCATGTGTTTGTTAGGAAAGGCTATTTTAAATTTTGATGCATAATGCTAAATTGTACTATATGTTTGTTATGGTTGCTTGGAAGATAACCAATAAGAGTAATAGAAATTTAAGACATTGAGGCCACATTAAAATTGATATCTGTTATCAACAGAGCAAACTTGAGCAAATTCTGAGAAATAGTGAAGGACAGGGAAGCCTGGTGTGCTGCAGTCCATGGGGTCATAAAGAGTCAAACATGATTTAGCGACTGAACAACAACAGCAAATCTATTATTAAGTCATTATTTTTGTTATGAGAGATACGTTAAGACTGGGGAGAGGAAATTCCCTGGTGATCCAGTGTATAGGACCATGTTCTTAAAGCAGGGGACCCAGGTTTGATCCCTGGTCAGAGAACTAGATCCCATACTCCACAACTTAAAGATTCCGCATGCTACAACTAAGAACAGTGCAGCCAAATATTTTTTAAAAAGACTGGTGAGAGATTTCAAGGTACTGATCAACTATTTTACAACATGGAGAAGTAATGAAATAGAAGGTATACTCTTCACCTTTTTATAAAAGGGCAACCAGAGGACTTACCTCATAGGGCTTTTGTGTTGATTTAGTGAGCTAATAGCTGTAAAATTCCTTCGATTAGTACCTGGCAGCTAGTAGGTACTCAACAAAGTATTACTGATATTTCTATAAAGAGTATTTGTTCTCCTAAAAGAGTCCTCTCTTAGCTTTCATGATCTTAGTTAAATAACTCCTTTTGGCTTCTGCTTTCATCAAGTTGGAGACCATTGGTAAACACCTAGTACTATTTAGTGTGAACAAGAGACAGTTTGTATTTAAAAATGAGTGATCATATTTTATGCTGCAAGATGTGGGAGGCGGGGGATAATTAGCCAAGGCAAATGTTGGGGCCAGCAGGGTCTGCCATATGCCAAGGGTCAGTGCCTGAAAGGTGAGTGGTACCAGCACCAGCTCTGATGTCAGGAAGTGAAAGCAGGCCAAGAGTCAATGAGTGAGATGACTCACAGGTAACAGGACACCCAGATGTCGGGAGTTAAGAGGAAGCCAGGAGCCTGGCTCCTGACACAGGAAGGCTCAGGCCAAGGCAAGCTCTGAAGCTGTGAAATTCAAGGTGGCCAACCAGGGGCCCAGGGAGACCAAAGTACACCTCTGTGTCAGAGAGACCTGGCTAATAGCTGTTTCTGAGCTGCTCCAGGCCAGAAGCCAATCACAGAAGAGCTTGTCTAGATCCTCCAGGTACACGTAGGTGAATGAGGCCATGGAAAGTCAGGTCTGATATAGGAAGAAAGAAGAAATAAGCTTTCTGCGGTAGTTACAACATACTCTGATGGAATCCTTCCATAGCAAGGTGTTAGAAGAGTTATACACGCTTGTATTAGTGACCCTGCCTCCACTGCCATCCCTTGGGAAATGAAATGTTGCTGTGTTCTTTTCTTGGCATTTCTAAAGGAATCAAATATCTAAAATTCATACAGCTTTGTTGAGTTGCGAGCAGTTATGGCACTAAAGCCTCCATTGCATGTCCTGTCTGTTTTATCCTCACCTCTGTGTCTTCCTTACAGAGACTGGGAGGGGAAGTCTGTGGGAGACATGGCTATGTGCTGCTACAGGGTAGGTGGGGAAGGGTTGTATAAGCTCTGTGAGAAGCATTGCTTGTATACTTGGAACCATGAAATATGTATGGAAGCGTAAGTAACTGTCTGAGGCCAATCCCTAGAAAACAGTGCTAAGGCTAACTCTTAAAACACTTCACTGGGGAGCCCAGTCCCAGGAAGCGAGAGGGAGGCAGAGGAAGGAGGAGGGCAGGTTATGAAGTGGTGGCAAGTGCTGTTGATTGCTCATTCCTGTAGGATGTCTTCAGAAACCTGCTGTGGAGCTGTGACAGCTCCATCCTGGGGGTGTAATCCACCAACTTCCATTTCCATTGATCAAAGCTTGCTCTGCAGGGCGTTTCTCCCTCTAAGCTGTCTGCCTGGGAGGCTGGGTCCAAGATGGCAGCTGTGGCATCTGCAGCGTAAGGCACAGTCCTCAGGGTAAATGGGAGTGTAGACACGTCCTCAGGGCAAGCCAGAGGGTCGACACATCCTCAGGGCACATCGAAGTGTAGACATATGTCGGCAGCATGCCCCATATCTTTGCCAGCACCATGCAACCTCAGAGGCCCCACTGGATGGGTGTCCATTGGGTTTCATGCCATCATTTAGCCTGGAGCCCACAGCATCTCATATCTCAGCAGCAAGAGGGAAGTCCCGGAATGACGCTGGCTGGTCATGCCCACGAGTGTCACGAGAGACCGCAGCATTGCCTGATGCTCCCACCACAGGAGGAATACACACTACTGCTTAGGGCCATCTCAGCCAGAATGTCAAGCGTGTGTCTGAATCGGGGGTGGCCCAGCCACTGAGCCTGTACTGTGTCATTTACATGTTTCTGGTTACACAGCAATAACATACCATCTCAGCACTCACTGCACAGAACATTTTATGTACAGTAAGTCCGCTGCATACGAATGAGTTCCATTCCGAGAGTGCACTCGTAAGTCCAGTTTGTTCGTAAGTTCAGCAGAGTTAGCCTAGGTACCTAACTAGGCTATATACCACTGATTTTACACTTGCTTCTGGACATCCTGGGCTTGAAATAGAGACACTGTATTCCTGCACTTGATCCAGTACTGTATAGTAAAGTGCATAAAAACACAACCCTTGTAGAGGACGCATACATGGGACAATGTATGCCAGACACGTGAATTAACTTACCTGATTGGACATGCGAACGAATGTTTGCATCTTTGAAAGTCTGCAACTTGAAGGTTCTTATGTAGGGGACTTACTATATAATCTCATGTATGAGTCTCATTTAATATATATTGTTTTATATTCTATTTTTTCCACTTAATTTTTGATAGTGAAGATTTTCTCATCTCTTTCGATATTTTCCAAAAGCACTCTCCACTGGCAACAATATAGTCCATGATGTGGATATATAGTCATTTATTTCACTTTCCCGTACTATTGAACACATTGGTTGTAATTCTCTGCTCTCATAAATCATTCCATGTGTTCAAGTCAAACTTGTCTAGTCTATGTTGTTATAACAAGTAACTCTCCATTGCTTAAAATAACAGAGATTTATTTTTCACTCTTGTACAGGGTTAGCAAGGGACCTCTGCACATCATAGTCACATAGGGACCTAGTATAACTGCAGCGCCATCTCGAATGTCACTGGTCACTGTGCCAGAGGGAAAAGGTAACTCTGGAGCAGTTCATGGGCGAGATGAAATGCATCCTGGAAGTGACACATGCCACTTCTGAACTCGTGGGTCAAATCCGGTTGCAACATGAAGAATACAGGAAGGGAAAAACAACTAGATATGGCACATCTTACTGAGTGTGACACCATTACAAATGTCCTTGTCATACATCTTTTTGTGTTTTGTTACTTATTTCCTTAAACATTTATACAGGAAAATTATAATTGATAGTTGTTGTTTAGTTGTTAAGTCGTCCCAACTCTTTGAGACCCCAGAGACTATAGCCTACCAGGCTCCTCTGTCCATGGGATTTCCCAGGGAAGAATACTGGAGTGGGTTGCCATTTCCTTCTCCAGGGGATCTTCTTGACACAAGTATCAAACCCACATCTCACATAAACATTTTTATCCTACCGATGCATGCACTGGAGTTTTAAATGTTGGCGCTCAGACCCATACTTGCCCTTTAATACTCTCTTGTGTACAGGTGACTGGGAGCCTGTAAACTACATTTCCCAGGCTCCTTTGCCTGTCGGGTAGCTGCTGCTGCTGCTGCTAAGTCGCTTCAGTTGTGTCCGACTCTGTGTGACCCCATAGACGGCAGCCCACCGGGCTCTGCCGTCCCTGGGATTCTCCAGGCAAGAACACTGGAGTGGGTTGCCATTTCCTTCAATGCGTGAAAGTGAAGTCTCTCAGTTGTGTCCCACTCTTTGCGACCCCATGGACTGCAGCCTACCAGGCTCCTCCGTCCATGGGATTTTCCAGGCAAGAGTACTGGAGTGGGGTGCCATTGCCTTCTCTGTTGCCTGCTGGGTAGAAGCCATGTTTTTTCCTGCTTTTGGCTTCATCAGAGTCCTTGGGAGCCAATTGCAGGTGATTACAGGCTCCAGCAGCAACAAGTCCAGAAAGACCAATGTTGACTTTCTGCTCAGGGCCTGTGGTGGTGATTATGGACCCTGGTAACATCACCTTTTTCATTTTGCTTCTCAAGCTTGAGGGGTGGTTTAGTTCTGAAGTTAATGGTCTCCAAGTAACATCATCTTCCCCTTTGGTTTCTCTGGCCCTTTTAACTATTATCTGATGAACCCCTGTATTAATTTTCCTGTGTTTAAATGCCTGGCTTTGACAACAACTGCTCTAATGTGTATTATAAATTGCCCTCCAGAAAGTTTGTTCCGGTTTTAAAAATTTATTTATTTATTTGGTTGTGTTGGGTCTTAGTTACAGCATGCAGAATCTTCCTTGCATCACGCAGGATCTTTTTGTTGTGGCACACAGACTCTCTAGTTGTGGTGCATAGGCTCCAGAGTATGTGTGCTCAGTAGCTGCGGCACACACGCTTAGCTGCCCCACGGCATGTGGGAATCTTAGTTCCCTGACCAGGGATCGAACCTGCATCCCCTACTTTGCAAGGTGGATTCTTAACCACTGGACCACCAGGGAAGTCCGAAGTTTGTTCCAGTTTATACTCTTTCCCAAAATATTTGAAAGGACCTCTTTCCTTTAACCTTCACCATAAAGAATACACTTGATATTATTCTTTAAATATAACCTTCTAATTTTATAGGCACTAATTATCATATTTAAATTAGCATTTCCTTATTTATGATTGAGACTGTTTATTAGAATAAACACAAGAATTTGTATTCTTTCATAAATTGACCATTTGTGATCTTCACTTATTTTAGGGCTATCTCTATTTTTCACTGATTTTAAAAGATCAGTATCTAATAAGGACTTTCATTGTCTCTTGTTTATGTTTCAAATATAATCCCTGGTTGTCATTTGCTTTTCGATTCTGTTTATGGTCTTTTATAAGGAAATTAATTCTTTTAAATTAAGTCAATTCTGCTAGTTTTTACTATATGATTTCTGCTTTGGGATTGGTCTTTCAAGGCTTAATTAAGGTTGTTAAAATTTCCTTCATGAAGCATAGTTTTAACCAATTATCTGTAATGGTCTAACAGATAACACAATTAGAAATTCATGGCTTAAGATCGTTTTCTTGTTTCTCCTTCTTTATAACTCTTCTTGTCTGGATAACAGAGGGATGTACAGAGGGCAAAGAGGATGATGGTACTCAGCCACTTCACAGTGAAGTGAGATGCTCCCCCCAGAATCACAGCATCTCTACTATCACTGGCCAATGAGTCCACTCGTAATTCCATTGAAAAGTGGTCCATGGAACTGCTCTCCTGTGGGTATCACTGTGGTATGAGAAGTAATGCCCAGAAGGTCTGACCTCAAGAATTAGCTGTCTGATCTTCCTCTGGGTCAGTGCAGCCAGGACTCTCAACTGCATATTCTAGACCCCAGGCTCGAAATGTGATTTTTTTGTTAGTACACAGAGACTTCTACTGAGCTACGAGGGAAGCCCTAGAGGCTCTATTACCTGCTACTGTAATTTGCAAGGATATTGTGCTTATGTGCCTTAAACCAACAAAGAGGGAAGAAGTGGTGGTTTTTCCATGGGAGGTTTTCATGGGCTAAGTCAAGAAGGGATGTGTCTCTCCCATCCACATTCCATTGGCTAGAATGCAGTCACATGACTACCATACACAACCGCAAGGGAGCCTGGGAAATGTAGTCCTATGTTTGTCCCGGAAGACGAGGAATCTGGTAGGATATAGGCTAGCAGTGTCTACCATAGATATCCTCCCTGTTTGGCTTTAATAAGATCTCACTGCAAGACACACGTTGTACATACTGAAGTATAGTCCAGTTTTTTGCAGTTTTAACTAAAGATTTAAAAAGTGTATATTCATGCCTATTTGCTATTTGACGGTAGCCCACCAGGCTCCCCAGTCCCTGGGATTCTCCAGGCAAGGGTACTGGAGTGGGTGCCATTTCCTTCTCCATCATCCCTATTTAACTACTTGCAAGTGAGATAAATGTCAGGCCACACCTGGCTGACTCCACCTACCTCCTTAGTAGAGTAGAGGCCTCTTGATTAGGGGCAGATGCAGATTTTATGGATCCTGAAAGTGAAACTCACTCTGTCTTGTCTGACTCTCTGTGATCCCATGGACTGTAGCTTGCAAGGCTCCTCTGTCCATGGGATTTCCCAGGCAAGAACACAGGAGTGGGTAGCCGTTCCCTTCTCCAGGGGATCTTCCCAACCCAGGGAGGGAACCCAGGTCTCCCTCACTGCAGGAGTGTTTTTTACCCTCTAAGCTACCAGGGAAACCCATTATAATACTATGGATCCTGAAGCTTGTATAATTTGGTGGAATCTGCTTAAGGAAAATAAAGTACAAAATTAGCTACAAACTAAATGTTTATTTAGAATGAGAAACAATTTACAGCAAACAACATTTCCCAAAAAGGTGGCAAATATCACAAACATAAAATCCAGAAAAACAGCATATTATAAAAGAAGTAAACTTCTTTTTTAAAAATTTATTTTATTGAAGTATAGTTGATTTAAATGTTGTATTAATTTCTTCTGTACAGCAAAGTGATTCAGTTATATATATATGTGTGTGTGTGTCTGTGTGTCTGTGTGTGTGTGCATGTATGTTCTTTTTCCTATTCTTTTCTATCATGGTTTATTACAGGATGTTGAATATAGTTCCCTGTGCTATACAGTAGGACCTTGTTCTTTGCCCATTCTTTATATTATAGTTTGTATCTGCTAGTCTTAAACTTCCAATCCATGCCTTTCCCATCCTCACCCCCTGCTCCTTGGTAACCACAAATCTGTCCTCTGTATCTTTGAGTCTGTTTCTGTTTCATAGATAAGTTCATTTGTGTCATATTTTACATTCCACATTAAGTGATATCATATGATATTTGTCTTTCTCTTTTTGACTTACTTCACTTAATATGCTAATCTCTAGGTCCATCCGTATTGCTCTAAATGGCACTATTTCATTCTTTTTTATGGCTTAGTAATATTCCATTGTGTGTGTGTGTGTGTGTGTGTGTGTATACCACATCTTTATCCATTCGTCTATCAGTGAACATATATAGATTGTTTCCATGTCCTGGATGCTATAGATATGGCTGCTATAAACATCAGTTCAGTTCAGTCACTCAGTTGTGTCCGACTCTTTGCAACCACATGAATCTCAGCAGGCCAGGCCTCCCTGTCCATCACGAACTCCTGGAGTTTACTCAAACTCATGTCCCTCGAGTCAGTAATGCCATCCAACCATCTCATCTTCTGTCATCCCCTTCTCCTCCTGCCCCCAATTCCTCCCATCATCAGGGTCTTTTCCAATGAGTCAACTCTTCACATGAGGTGGCCAAAGTACTGGAGTTTCAGCTTCAGCATCAGTCCTTCCAATGAACACCCAGGACTGATCTCCTCTAGGATGGACCAGTTGGATCTCCTTGCAGTCCAAGGAACTCTCAAGAGTCTTCTCCAACACCACAGTTCAAAAGCATCAATTCTTTGTTGCTCAACTTTCTTCACAGTCCAACTCTCACATCCATACATGACCACTGGAAAAACCATAGCCTTGATTAGATGGACCTTTGTTGGCAAAGTAATGTCTCTGCTTTTTAATATGCTGTCTAGATATGTCATAACTTTCCTTCCAAGGAGTAAGCATCTTTTAATTTCATGGCTGCAATCACCATCTGCAGTGATTTTGGAGCCCCCCAAAATAAAGTCAGCCACTGTTTCCACTGTTTCCCCCTTCTATTTCTCATGAAGTGATGAGACCAGATGCCATGATCTTAGTTTTTAGAATGTTGAGCTTTAAGCCAACTTTTTCACTCTCCTCTTTCACTTTCATCAAGAGGCTTTTTAGTTCCTCTTCACTTTCTGCCATAAGGGTGGTGTCATCTGCATATCTGAGGTTATTGATATTTCTCCTGGCAATCTTGATTCCAGCTTGTTCTTCTTCCAGCCCAGCATTTCTCATGATGTACTCTGCATATAAGTTAAATAAGCTAGGTGACAGTATACAGCCTTGACACACTCTTTTTCCTATTTGGAACCAGCCTGTCGTTCCATGTCCAGTTCTAACTGTTGCTTCCTGACCTGCATATAGGTTTCTCAAGAGGCAGGTCAGGTGGTCTGGTATTCCCATCTCTTTAAGAATTTTCCACAGTTTATTGTGATCCACACAGTCAAAGGCTTTGGCACAGTCAATAAAGCAGAAATAGATGTTTTTCTGGAACTTTCTTGCTTTTTCAATGATCCAGCGGATGTTGGCAATTTGATCTCTGGTTCCCCTGCCTTTTCTAAAACTAGCTTGAACATATGGAAGTTCACTGTTCACGTATTGCTGAAGCCTGACTTGGAGAATTTTGAACATTACTTTACTAGCGTGTGAGATGAGTGCAATTGTGCAGTAGTTCGAGCATTTCTTGGGATTGCCTTTCTTTAGAATTGGAATGAAAACTGACCTTTTCCAGTCCTGTGGCCACCGCTGAGTTTTCCAAATTTGCCGGCATGTTGAGTGCAGCACTTTCACAGCATCATCTTTCAGGATTTGAAATAGCTCAACTGGAATTCCATCAATTCCACTAGCTTTGTTCATGGTGATGCTTTCTAAGGTCCACTTGACTTCACATTCCAGGATGTCTGGCTCTAGGTGAGTGATCACACCATCGTGATTATCTGGGTCATGAAGATCTTTTTTGTACAGTTGCTGAGGAAGTCTTTCTTATCTCTCCTTGCTATTCTTTGGAACTCTGCATTCAAATGGGAATATCTCTCCTTTTCTCCTTTGCTTTTCGCTTCTCTTCTTTTCACAGCTACTTGTAAGTCCTCCTCAGACAACCATTTTGCCTTTTTGCATTTCTTTTCCATGGGGATGGTTTTGATCCCTGTCTCCTATACAATGTCACGAACCTCCGTCCATAGTTCATCATGCACTCTATCAGATCTAGTCCCTTAAGTCTATTTTTCACTTCTACTGTATAGTCATAAGGGATTTGATTTAGGTCATACCTGAATGGCCTAGTGGTTTTCCCCACTTTCTTCAATTTAAGTCTGAATTTTGGCAATAAGGAGTTTATGATCTGAGCCACAGTCAGCTCCTGGTCTTGTTTTTGCTGACTGTATAGAGCTTCTCCATCTTGGCTGCAAAGAATATAATCAATCTGATTTCAGTGTTGACCATCTGGTGATGTCCATGTGTAGAGTCTTCTCTTGTGTTGTTGGAAGAGTGTGTTTGCTATGACCAGTGAGTTCTCTTGGCAAAACTCTATTAATATTTGCCCTGCTTCATTCCATACTCCAAGGCCAAATTTGCCTGTTACTCCAAGTGTTTCTTGACTTCCTACTTTTGCATTCCAGTCCCCTATAATGAAAAGGACATCTTTTTCGGGTGTTAGTTCTAAAAGGTCTTGTAGGTCTTCATAGAACCGTTCAACTTCAGCTTCTTCAGCATTACTGGTTGGGGCATAGGCTTGGATTACCGTGATATTGAATGGTTTGCCTTGGAAATGAACAGAGATCATTCTGTCATTTTTGAGATTGCATCCAAGTACTGCATTTCAGACTCTTTTGTTGACCATGATGGCTACTCCATTTCTTCTAAGGTATTCCTGCCCACAATAGAAGATATAATGGTCATCTGATTTAAATTCACCCATTCCTGTCCATTTTAGTTTGCTGATTCCTAGAATGTCAACATTCACTCTTGCCATCTCCTGTTTGACCACTTCCAATTTGCCTTGATTCATGGACCTAACATTCCAGGTTCCTATGCAATGTTGCTCTTTACAGCATCAGACCTTGTTTCTATCACCAGTCACATCCACAGCTAGGTATTGTTTTTGCTTTGGCTCCATCCCTTCATTCTTTCTGGAGCTACTTCTCCACTGATCTCCAGTAGCATATTGGGCACCTACCGACCTGGGGAGTTCCTCTTTCAGTATCCTATCATTTTGCCTTTTCATACCGTTCATGGGGTTCTCAAGGCAAGAATACTGGAGTGGTTTGCCATTCCTTCTCCAGTGGACCACAATCTGTCAGAGCTCTCCACCATGACCCGTCCGTCTTGGGTGGCCCCACACGCATGACTTAGTCTCACTGAGTTAGACAAGACTGTGGTCCTGTGATCAGATTGGCTAGTTTTCTATGATTACGGTTTCAGTGTGTATGCCCTTTGATGCCCTCTTGCAACACCTACCGTCTTACTTGAGTTTCTCTTACCTTGGACACGGGGTATCTCTTCACGGCTGCTCCAGCAAAGCGCAGCTGTTGCTCCTTACCTTGGACGAGGGGGATCTCCTCACGGCCGCCCCTCCTGACCTTGAACGTGGAATAGCTCCTCTTGGCCCTCCTGTGCCCCGCAGCAGCCACTCCTTGGACTTGGGGTTGCTGTACATGTATCTTTTTGAATCATAGTATTGTCTGGATATATACCCAAGAATGGATTTGCTGGATCATATGGCAACTCTATTTTTATTTTTTTGAGGAATATCTCTACTTGTGTTCCATAGTGGCTGCACCAACTTGCATTCCCACCAACAGTGTAGGAGCGGTCCCTAAAAGAAGTAACTTTCTAACACATACCTCTAATACCCTTCTCTTACATTTTCGCTGTTATTCTTGATTTGCCTCTCATTGACTGCAATGTTGTAACATCATTTTCCATAGACAACAAAGAAAAATTCAATCTTTACATAATTTATTAAAATATTTTTCTCTATTGTTGACAGTTTAGAAAAGTTTCAGGTTTATGACTTGTAAGTAATATTGTCAGATAAATGTGTTAGATTATTGTCAAATTTGGAAATTTTTTCCTCATGTTTCTTGAGAAAATTAAGCTCTAAGTTTCAGGGCAATGCAAATGGGCTGATGTTTAATGTTCCATGAACTTGTAGCACTCTTTGATTGCATTGGTAGGGCTTCTGCTGGGCTTATAAGGATCTGGTGCAAGTAAGCATATCTGAAACTTAAGCATCCTTAGCTTCTTGGTAAATCCACCTCTCTGCCAGGTCCCACAGGCATGGCTGTTTTCTCATTTTTCTAAGACCAGTGATGACCTGGAGAGACCTGGCTGTTTTCTTGAAGACTACTCTAAGCTTAACCATTTTCTCCCTGGCTGAGTCTCTGGATATTCCTGGCTCCTGAATCACTCATCACCATGCTTTGCTCAACTGTGACAATATAAAGAAAGCCTGGTGAAGTGGATGTAGGTCACTATGGAGTCCAGCACTGTTGGTTCTGTTAATAATACTTTGTTCTGTTAAAAACTTGGTTGTAGCCTCATCATTGCAGCAGGGCATGTCCCCCCACCCTGCCGCCCCAGGCTGTTCCAATTCCAGTGGCCGGTCTAGCCGCAGGCCCGCTGTTCTTACAGTGAGTCCATCCTGTTAGAATTGGTTGGCCAGGCCCTGACCTGCCTGATCACTGGATATGACTGTGAGAAGGGGTGGGGGAGGCAGGGAGCTAGTGGATGGGTTACTTAGGATCAGGCTTGATTTAGCCAGAAAAGACCATTTGGATAGGAGGGGTCCAAAAGTCTTTCTGAATGATAATAAAAATATTGGAGAAATTGGGGCAAGGCTATTGTTCTGAACACATGAATGACTTGAGTAAAGCCTCATGAATTTAGGGTAAGGTGGAGAAAGTCATTGAGAGCAAATAAGAGAGTGAAAGAATGGAGAAATAGATGGGAAAGTAGAAATACTTAATTATAGATTAAGAAGGGGACAAATGGAACAGAAAAATTTTAAGGAGAAGGGTAGAATAAGGTATGTTTATAGGGGCTTTGGGTAAAGAATATTAATTGAAGGCTGTAGTTGAGCTTAATGAGGGAATATGGGGACTTAAAAATCATACAACAGGACTTCCAGGGTGGTTCAGTGGTTGGGACTCTAGGCACATAGGTTTAATCTCTGTCTGGGAAGATTTCACATGTCTTGGGGCAGCTGGGCTTGTGCACCACAACTACTAAAGCTGGCACACTCTAGAGCCTGTGCTCTGCAACAAGAGAGGCCACCCCAATGAGAAGAGAGTGGCCCCCACTTGCTGAAAGTAAAGAAACTCTGCAAAGAGCAACAAAAACACAGTACAGCCAAAAAAAAAAAAAAATCATAATCATTAAGAGCATCTAGTGGTGTGTCTCACTCACTATTTATTTTAAAACCAGATATATTCAAACTGTCAAAATAAGGCATATAATAATGCAATCACCAACCACAAGAAAGTACTTTTTATGATTCAAAGAACTTCAAAGCCTAATTAAAAATTCAAGGAGATAATGAAAATATTATGATTCTATGAAACCAATAACAAGTATGTTTCTTTTTTCAAAATTAGCTTGATGCACATATAACTACCATTATTTGCAAATAAAATATGTAGGAAAAATTAGGAATTTGGTCATCCTTCTTTGCTCTTCTGACATTTTTAGAAGGTGTAAGTGCCATATCTCCTTATAGCTGATCTTTGATTAAAGAATTTAATTTCAAAGAACTAAATATTGTTTATTTTATTAGATACTGTGAATGGATCTCTACTTCCTGCATCATTCAACATTTATTAGTAAATACATGTAAAATCACTACCTGCTTCAGGAAGTATTAAAGTGAAGCTTTTGGTTGTGTCACTCTTTGTTTCTGGGAGACTATTTTTATATCAATTTTTAAATGGAGAACAAACATAGAAACAATCTTCAAAGCAATTCATAGAAACAAATTCTTAGGTAGGACACTTCCCATAATAATAGTGGCTTATGGTCTCTGGAGGAAGATATGGAAAACCATTCCAGTATTCTTGCCTGGAGAATCCCCATTGACAGAGTAGCCTGGCGGGCTACAGTCCATGGGTAGCAAAGAGTTGGACATGACTGAGTGACTAAGTACAGCATACACCATAGTCTCTACTTGTTCAAATACAAGAATCTGTCCATGTGCAACTGTGACTCTATACATTTTCCGGGGAGAATTGGAGAGAGATTTTCAGTTCTTTGTCACCTAAAACATATCTCAGGTGCTAATGACAAAGAAAATGGTTTTTTAAATTTTGGCTGTCTTTACCCAGTTTGTGAAGTCTTCTGAGGAGTGAGAGGTTTTAGAATCTTCTGATATACTACTTTTTCATTTCTATGAACACTTTCCATGAATCTGTACACAGGCAACTCTGTTTGAAGGGCTGGAAGTTGAGGCTTGTGACAAAGCAAACTCGAGTAACCAAGGAGAGGAAATGACATAAGTTTTTGACAAAAATGATGATATATGGGCATTAAACCAGGTATTCAGCAAAGGAGAAAGGGTCCTGACTTGTCAACTACTAACACCCTAAACTTTGAGGTAAGGATGATGGATGCATGTTCTGAGCCAAGTCAGAACATCTCACAGCAAAAGGTAACCTTGTCATTTTCACCTGAAACTACATTTTCTTGCAAACTTCCTTTATTCCACAGAATTAGTGTCTTTGGTCCTCTGTGATTTCCAGCAGTTAATGCCTCCCATCCATCATTCTTTTATGATGGGACCAGAGATTTCGTAGATTTTTTCCCCCTGATCTGTGACCCCTTTAAGCAACTGCATGGCATCCTGATTGCAGCTTGGAATTCTGGAGGACTTTTCAGTTAGATGGCTCCCATCTGTACTTCATCCTGCTTCTACATGGTATTGTCTTTATTTGGTGGTTTAAATATAGACTAATTACCCACAGAGTGGTGCTGGGTGATCTCAGTGGAAGCTGAGTTAGACTGTACTGGGTTAGCAAACGCCTCAAGCATTTGTGTTAATGTAAGTTACTATTTATCAGGATATTGTTTCTGAAAGACAACAGGAGGGCTTTGTGCATGGGCTACAGGGATTGGGGACCAGTTCAGAGAGATGAGAATACAGAGGGTGGCATGGTGTCTGGCCAAGGTGGCTAGAGCTACAGTCGTTGAGTGTCATGTGCTAAAATAAGGTATGGGTTGAATTTGGTAGAGTACAATGAGGAAAAGTCTCTCTTTCTTCTCCCATCTCAGTCTTTGTCCAACATGTCCTGTCCAGTTTCTCCTCCCTACCTTTGACTGGCATCTTGATCAGATCTGTGGATTTTCCATCACTTTCATAAATCAGAACAGCCTCATTTTCAAGTAGAAAAAAATATGGTTCAATGTAAATAACCATTTTCATCATATACTCATGTCAAAATGTCCACCCTTCCCTACTCAGGGCTGACCTGGGAGCCAGCAGGGAGAAGTTTTGGCTTGTCCTTTCACTCTGTCTCCATCACATCCCTTTTTGCTCTAAATCCTCCCGTCTTTGTAGGTTGAGGGCTCCTGCTAGAGTCTCCTTAACCCTGCTCATATTTGGGGGGACTGTGCAAGGTGACTTGAGTCTAGCTACCTTCTAGGGTGTCCACTTGGCCCAGAGGGGGAAATCCTGACCTTTGCCCATCAAACAGTATGCATGTGGCTGCTCCCTCTCCTCCTTCCCCTCGCTTTCCCTGTCAACATGGGCAGCTCCTCCATCCTCCTGCCTTCAGAGTTCTCCAGGAAAGAGCTATCTCTAGTTTATAAGTTTCCTCCCAAGAGCTCATGGTGTCCCACTCTGAGCCCATGGGAGCACTGGGGTCTGGATCCCGAATCTCAGTAACCATCTTGCTGGAGAGAAAGATGGTGTTCTCCCTTAGTGCAAACTCTAACTACTCTGGTTCTTGGGCAGTGCTCTCATTTGGCTTGAATGGGCAGCATCCTAACTCGATGGCTGGCAGCTCTGCATCTCAATGACTCTCATCCCTTAGACTTTTTAGTCTTCTCTCCTCTGGATGGATAATGGGAAATGGGAAAGGTGTGGCTCCGCTCTTTATTAGTAAGTCACCCATTTAACATTCTGTTACTGTTATTTCTAGGAGAGACCAATACTTGGAAGTAGGAACAGAATCATTTCAGTACTGAGCTCAAGTGGGGTACCCCACAGGGGCTCCTAGAAACCACTGATATGACCTGGGGAGTTGTATTTGTTTGCTAGGGTTACCATAAGAAAATGCCAAGGATTGGGTGGCTTATACAAAAGAAATTTATCTCCTCACAGTTTTGGAGGCTAGAAGTCAAAGATAAGGTGTCAGCAGGGTGGTTTCTTCTGAGCCTCTCTCCTTGGCTTGCAGATGTCTGCCATCTTGCTGTGTCTTCACATCGACTTCACTGTGTAGTCTGAGCATCTCTTCTTGTAGGGATACCAGTCATATGGGATTACGGTGCTACTTCAGCTACCTCATTTTAACTTAATCACCTCTTTAACAATCTTATGTTCAAATACATTGCTAACTTGACTTACAATGGGGTTACATTCTGCTAAGCCCGTTGTAAGTTGAAAATATTAATTATAAGATGCATTTAATTCACCTAACCTACCAAACATCATTACTTAGCTTTAACCTTAAAGATGCTCAGATTATTTATTAATACATTAGCCTGCAGTTGGGCAAAACCATCTAACACAAAGTCTATTTTATAATGAAATGTTAAGTATCTCATGTAATTCATTGAATACTGTACTGAAAGTAAAAAGCAGAACGGTTGTGGTTATGTGGATCCAGCATGGTTATAAATGTATTGATTGTTCACCCTTGTGATCACATGGCTGACCGGCAGCTGCAGCCCACTGCCTCTGGCCAGCATCATGAGAGAGTGTAAGACCACACATCACTAGCTCAGGAAAAGATCGAAATTCAAAATCTGAACTATGGTTTTGACCGAATGTGTATCGCTTGTGTGCCATTGTAAAGTCCAGAGATGTAAGTTGGGGACAGTCTGTGCCAAAACATTCTGAGGTACTAGGGGTTGAGACTTCAACATGAATCTTTAAACAATGTATTTATTCATTTATTTAGGTTGTGCGGGTTCTTGATTGACCATGCCGATATCCTTGGCTCAGCTTGTGAACTCTTAGTTGTGGCCTATGGGGTCTAGTTCTCTGACCAGGGATTGAACCAGGGCCCCGTGCATTGAAAGTGTGGAGTCTTAGCCACAGGAACTCCAGGGAAACCCCTCAATGTGAATTTAGAGGGAACACAATTCATTCCATGACAGGAGGAGAAGGCTGAGGTGGGGGTTAGCTGGTCCCTTTGGGTAGACACAGCCCTGAGCATACCTGTCCTCTCCAATGCACTCACCTGTTGACTTTAGACAGCCACAGTGCCTGGAGCCTTGAGTTATAGGGTGGGGATGATGCCCAGTCTGGTGAGTCTTGGAACATTCAGGGTATATGTTCATTCAGTCTTCCAAAGGGCTAATCAGTCCTTCACAATAACAAAGCTACTCTCTCTCTCTACGATGTGGAATAAAAATAACCTTTCATTCTCTAAAAAACAACACAGAATTCCCAAGATGCCAAATCTCAAGCGTCTTATACCAGATTAGAAACAATTAGCTCACTTCTGTGTCTACTGTAGTCAAATCAAGCATAAGATTGTGCAATTATGTATTTGCATATTTGTATTTGTATTATACAATTTATAATACAAATTATACAATTTGTATTATATAAACAATGATCTTAATAGACCACTTTGCTTTGCTTTTGTAGACCGAAGCCCTATCTGACTTAGTGAAGTCACTCAGTCGTGTCCAACTCTGCGACCCCGTGGGCTGTAGCCTACCAAGCTCCTCCGTCCATGGGATTTTCCAGGTAAGAGAACTGGAGTGGGTTGCCATTTCCTTCTCCAGGTTATCTTTCCAACCCAGGGATCGAACCCAGGTGTCCCTCATTGCAGGCAGACGCTTTACCATCTGAGCCACCCCATCTGACTTAGGTGGTTTATTTATTAATATTTAGATCCATAACATTTTGATGAGACCATTTTGATGCCCCAGCATCTGTGCAGCTCCTTAGATGTCAAGACATTTTGACTACACTTTAAAAAGAAAACAGAAACAGAAGAACCCTGTTAAACTTAAAAAAATATTATAACGTTATATGTAAACAGAACTCGACACTCTTAGTCTGACCCCATCCTGATCCTATTCACAATGAAATTTCCCTTCTCTAAAGGTAGCAAAAGAAATGTCAGCATCTCCGGAAACAAAATTTTGAAGGGAAAAAATGAAAAACAAAGACAGAAAATAATAGTTCAAAGGAGAAAGATACTTCAGTTTTAATACTCATTCTTATAATACCCTCATTGGTCAAATTTTGGAGGACTCCTCCAGCTAATTTTGTGGAGTATTTCTGGATTCTGTGGTTCCCATTCCTAATACTCTTGTGCTAAGTCACTTCAGTCATGTCTGACTCTTTGTGACCCATGGACTGTAGCCTGCCAGGCTCCTGTGTCCATGGGATTCTCCAGGCAAGAATACTGGAGTGGGTTGCCATATCCTCCTCTAGGGATTGAACACATGTCTTTCATGTCTCCTGCACTGGCAGGTGGGTTCTTAATTTATATTAATAAGTATATCAGAAAATAGAACATAATGCACATGATGAACATAAAATGTGTGATCTGGATCATACAGAAAATATAATCATTTACAGAATCCATTTATTTCATCTAAATGTGATCCAAGTTTCTAGGTTTCTCTTCAGTTGCAAACTCCTCTGAATTGTCTGCATCTCTGTCTTACTATATATCTGGCAGAGCCTCTATGGATGGTCCCCTGAATGAATGTGCTGTCTTCCCCAGTATCACTTTCTGACAGTCTGTTGTTGCACTTGATAGCGCTTTCTTATTTTTATTTTTTAGCTCCCTCCCTCCAATTCAATAAGATGTGGAGTTGGTCTGTTTTCTTGAAGGAAGCTTTTACTCTTTCCTCTTTGATTCACTCTGTTGGATCAGAGAGATTTCCATCTCCACTAAATTTCTTCTCCTTAAAATTAGCCCCTCAAATTCAAATCTTCAAGTGACAACAAAGTCAATTTTATCATTCTTGCATTACTTTCCAGTGAAGTCAATGTATAAAATTACAGTATAAAATAATACAATTTGAATCAAAATGTAGATTAGAACAGATAATTAATGAGTTAGCAGTCCATCAACAATTAATCCATACAGTGGATAAACTAATTTCAAGTGTATGACTTGAATCACTTTAACAAGACCAGATGTTGAATAAACAGGGCATATCTGTATAGGGGAATTCTAACATTTGATTCAATATGGCCACTCATTTTAGAAAAAATTGTGGTTAAATATACATAGCATAAAAATGATCATCTTAACATTTTAGGGTATGCTGTGGCATTAAGTACATTCACATTATGTGCAGTCATCACTACTCTCCATCCATAATCTAGAATTTTTTCATCATCCCAAATGGAAACTCTGTGTCCGAGAAATACTCACTCCCCATCTCCCCCTTCTCTCAGCCCCTAGCAACCACCACTCTACTCTCCAGCTTCATGATTTTGACTTCTCTAAGTACTTCATTTAAATGCATATGGTATTTATCCTTTTGTGTCTGGCTTCACTTAGTATAATGTTGTCAATGTTCATCCATGTTGTAGCATGTGTCAGAACTACATTCCTTTTTAAAACTGAATAATATTCTGTTATGTATGTGTTTTTGCTTATCCATTCATCTGTCCATGCACATTTAGGCTGTTTCCATTTTTTGGCTATAAAGCCACACCTTAACACATATTTACAGAGTTATAATTTACATGCAGTAAAATGGACTTGTTTTAAGCTTACTGTTGATAAATGTACACGCCTACATAGTCACCATGATCATCAAGTTATAGAGTATTTCCATTACTCCAGAAGTTATAGAATATTTCCTTTACTCCGGAAGTTTTTCTCCTGTCCTTCTGCGGTTAATTCTCCGACCCCAAACCATCCCATGCCTTGGGCACCACCCATCTGCTTTCTGCCACAGAGGATTAGTTTTGAGACCTTTTTAGGCCTGAGAGATCTTGGTTAGTAATGAGACAAAGAATTCAGAATAAACGGCTCACTAAATACAAGTGAGATAGGCCCTGGGAGACAAAGGTATTGGAATACACACCAGGACCCCAGTGATGCAGGTACCACGCTGCCTGTGCACAAACGTGTCGCCTTGATTGATCAAGGTTAGGGCCGACTTTCCTGTGGGAAAGTTACAGATGAATGTTGATGTGGAAAAACCAAGATCACAGTTTTCTGAAAGAGAGGAAATATAGAGAATATATTATGTCCTCTTTGTTATAGTTCTTTTGTTCATATTTTTTCTTACTCAGTGTCCTAGAGGAGGCAAGAATATTCTTCTAGAAATTTATGACCCATGTGCAGCCTCTTCCTCTTGTTCGTGGGAGGAAGAGTTTCCCCCTCATTCTTTGTTCCATCCTAAGACAGGTAGTGAGGACCCAGAGCACTGACAGTCATAAAAAATTGCTAACAGAGAGGGCTGCACCGGCCTAAGACGCCTCTGTGCAGAGAGTACAGTTAGTTCACAAAATTACAAAAAAATGTTAGATAAAATGTGGTATATTCAACTCTGCACGGTCTTAACCTCAGATGAGAAAATTAAATCTTTCAAAGCAGAGAATTCGGGCAGTTTAGAATGTCCACGGGGTGCTTTGTTAGAACTGACATGCGCTGTGTTGTGTGCTGTTTCAGTCGTGTCTGACTCTTCGCCACCCCATGGACTGTATAGCCCACCCAGGTTCCTCTGTCCATGGAATTTTCCAGGTGAGAATACTGGAGTGGGTTGCCAATTCCTACTCCAGGGGACCTTCCTGACCCAGGGATCCAGGCTGTGTCTCTTACATCTCCTGCATTGGCAGGTGGATTCTTTACCACAGCGCCATCTGGGAAGGCCCTAGAACTGTCATGCTAGCTAAATAACCACAACTAATAGGTGGTTCCATTAATTGCCTGAGGCCAGTATTTGATTACCCAGAACACAACCAGATGCATACTTGGCAATGTCTTTCCTATTCAGTTATTTTGATAACCTTGTAAGAGTGTGGCCATGGCCAGTCACCTGGGCTCCTTCTCTTGGTGATGTAGCGCTGCTTCTGTGGACCCCTGATCAGGTGCTGCCTGATCAAGACTCTAATCTGATCATTAAAATTGAAGATTCATTACTAATAAACATGAGCAACTAGAATTAAATATTTTTTTGCTAATAAACCCTACATTGCAAATATTGGTTACTCAAAAGTTTCTTGATTTTTTTTTTTTAATAGAGACAAAGTGGAAATAACTTACCCTTTCCTTTTTTGGCACGCAAGCAAGATTTCCTTAAATTCTTGAGTCAAATACATTTGAATCAGTTCTAATGAGGTGGATGAAACTGGAGCCTATTAGACAGTGTGAAGTAAGCCAGAAAGAAAAACACCAATACAGTATACTAACGCATATATATGGAATTTAGAAAGATGGTAGCGATAACCCTATAATGTGAGACAGCAAAAGAGACACAGATGTATAGAACAGTCTTTTGGACTCTGTGGGAGAGGGTGAGGGTGGGATGATTTGGGAGAATGGCATTGAAACATGTATATTATCACATGTGAAATGGATCACCAGTCCACGTTTGATGCATGAGACAGGGCGCTCAGGGCTGGTGCACTGGGATGACCCTGAGGGATGGGATGGGGAGGGAGGTGGGAGGGGGGTTCAGGATGTGGGACACGTGTACACTCATGGCTGATTCATGTCAATGTATGGCAAAACCACTACAATATTGTAATTAGCCTCCAATTAAAATAAAGAAATTTATATTAAAAAAAATAAACATGAATGTCTGTCAAAAAAAAAATTATTGAGTCAACATATGGATTTCTCAATTCTTTTGTTCCGTCAGCTCTGTTTTCTTTTTTAACCTGTTATTGAATAAACTTAGCAATTAGGTTAGCTTTTCTCAAGAAATTTTCATTCATGTCCATTCTCCTTGTACTCTTGCTTTGTAATGCCTTCAGCATTTGCTGCATGTGAAACTTTAACAAGGTATTTTCTGATCCTGTGTTAAATCATTTGTTTCTTTTGCAGTTCTTATGTTTTCTGGTTAATTACACCCTTAGGTGGTCTCTATTTTGAATAATCTTCATTTCCATTTTTCTTTACTTTTCATTGTGATGTACCTGTGAAAACTGTAAATACATTGTCAAACAAGAGAAGTAACTTTTTCCATCTTGGATGATTAACCTGAGTGTAATACTCATGCCATGAAACTCTCTTTAAAATTTACTCTGTATCATCTAATTTTGCATCAAGTGTTGAAAATTAATTCTATAGACTAACTGTTCTTAATACATGGAGTGAGCAACAATGTTTACACATGTTGGTATTCATCTGCTTTATAGAAAATAAAAGCCTGAAAAAAAAAAAAAAGAAAAAAAGAAAATAAAAGCCTGAAATTTAAGTGGACATACGAGTAGAATTAGGTCATGTGAGAGAAAATGAATGGGGGGGTGCTCTTCTTAATTGGAAACCTTTGAGTGTTGTTGACATGAACTAAACTGGTGAGACTGGCAGGAAGCATGTGGCTTTTCCCAGATCTGTGTCTGTGCTGGGAAGCTAGAATAAATTCTAGCTGGCGGAAGAAGAATTGCTGGAAAATGGACTAAGGTTACTCTCAGGAATTATTAAGTGGGGAGGTTTAGGGAATGGTGAAACTGGGTAATCATAGTTAAATCCATTTCACCTGTAACCTGCCTTTGCCGCTGCTGTTAAGTCGCTTCAGTCGTGTCCGACTCTGTGCGACCCCATAAATGGCAGCCTACCAGGCTCCTCCGTCCCTGGGATTTTCCAGGCAAGAGTACTGGAGTGGGGTGCCTTTGCCTTCTCCATGCCTTTGGTCATTTTACTTATTGTTCAAAAGACGCGCAGGTCCTCTGAGCTGTATGTAGCCAAAACAGTAAGATGTTTGTCCAAGTAGTTTTCTAGGAATTGGTATCAGGTGTGTCTAGCTCAAGCTGAGCTGGTTTAGACTGGATAGGACCATCCACGTAGGCATGCCGAGTCTGCTGGGTGACCTTTTGATGCGGGAGGGCTAAAACCTCCATCCTCAGACAGTACTAAGCGCCTCTGCGTTTCTATGTGCCGAGGCCCGCAGCTTACTTACAGCTGTGCAGATTTACCACATCCTTTTTCAATCACACCCTCCACACCTCAGACCACCTGCTCCCTTAGTCTCTATGTCATTAACACCCAGAGCCCCTTGCCTTCAGGAAGCGGGTTTGAACTGGTTCTCTCTCTGCTCTGACTGCCTTGTGAGTAAATTCTGTTTCCTGCCATCTCAGAGATTTCGCTTGCTGCCCATCAGGCAAAACAAACCTGGTTCTGTAAGCCCGACTGGAGGAGAGAGCGGGCGTGAGGCAAGGAGGCCGCAACAGGGCGGAGTGCAGGCTCCTGCTGGATGTCCTGAAGCTGTGGGGCTCTGTGCGGCCCCCAAGTGCCCAGGGGGAGAGAGGTGTGTGGAAGACGTTGCTACTTTATCGTTTTACCTGTGAACATTTCACCATTTAAGCGTTTCTGTTGTTACTCTTTCATGTGTGCAGTCATTATGTAAAATCTTCAGAAGCAACAAGATTCACATTTTGTTTCACACTATAGTTTCTTTCTTGTCTCGTTGCTTTCCCCATTAAACAGCACAGTTTCCTCCTAGGCACATTTTTGGGAAGCACCTTTATAGAGTGTGTTGAGTGCCAAGAGATTACTATGTAAGTCAGTTCAGTCACTCAGTCGTATCCGCTCTTTGTGACCCCATGGACTGCAGCACGCCAGGCTTCCCTGTCCATCACCAACTCCCAGGGCTTGCTCAAACTCATGTCCATAGAGTTGCTGATGCCATCTGACCATCTTATCCTCTGTCATCCCCTTCTCCTCCCACCTTCAATTTTTCCCAGCATCAGAGGCTTTTCCAATGAGTTGGTTCTTTGCATCAGGTGGCCAAAGTATTGGAGTTTCAGCTTCAGCATCAGTCCTTCCAATGAATATTCAGGGCTGATTTCCTTTAGGATGGACTGGTTGGATCTCCTTGCAGTCCAAGGGACTCTCAAGAGTTTTCCAATACCACAGTTCAAAAGCATCAATTCTTCGGTGCTCGGCTTTCTTTATAGTCCAGCTCTCACATCTATGCATGACTACTGCGGACCTTTGCTGATAAAGAAATGTCTCTGCTTTTTAATATGTTGTCTAGGTTGGTCATAGTTTTTCTTCCAATGAGAAAGCATTTTTTAATTTCATGGCTGCAATCACCATCTGCAGTGATTTTGGAGTCCCCCCCAAAAAAGTCTGTCACTGTTTCCATTGTTTCCCCATCTATTTGCATGAAGTGATGGGACCGGATGCCATGATCTTAGTTTTCTGAATGTTGAGTTTTAAGCCAACTTTTTCACTCTCTTCTTTCACTTTCATCAAGAGGCTCTTTAGTTCTTTGCTTTCTGCCGTAAGGGTGGTATCATATGCGTATCTGAGGTTACTGATATTTCTCCCGGCACTCTTGATTCCAGCTTGTGCTTCATCCAGCCTGGCATTTTGCATGATGTACTCTGCATATAAGTTAAATAAGCAGGGTGACAATATACTATAGATATGCTAATATAAATTAATTAAGAAAAGTGATTCAAATCTTGTTTCTGCCATGGACAGAGGAGCCTGTTGGGCTATACAGTGCATGCATGGGGTTGCAAAGAGTCAGACACAACTGAGCGACTGAGCACATTTAGAGTCTGGGGTGATACTAGGTAATTTGCATGTAATTAAAAGTAAAAAGCTTCATATGTGGAAATTTTGACTAAAATTGAGACCATTAAAGCTAACCTAGTAGCTGTTTATTTTGTAAGCATATGAAAAATTTGTGTGTTACCTTTGGGTCCTAAGTAAATTTTATTTCCACTAACATGTATACAGGCCACACAGGCAAATGGAGATACAGGTCAAGAAAAAAAACCTATTTTTTTGCCTTAATTATGTACATAATTAGGAGAGTTTGAGTCAAGTCCATAGTTTCTCATAACTGAGTAGCCCAATACCTAGAGAACGACCGATTTTTACATTTAGTGCATCACTTCTGAGTAGTAGTCAGATAGATGAATGTCAGCTGAGCTAATGTTTTCTTATTAACCCCAAAGCTGTAAACTATTGAGTAATCAGTTCTAGCTCTTGGCTATGTAGAGCTCAATATCTGCTCCCTTCACGGTTTCGAAGGGAGTGGGAAGGTAGTGATATTGCCTTTATCAACAGTTCCTTAGGCTTGATTCATAAAAGTATCTTGTTAAATATGAGACAAATCATTGAAATATGAGACAAAATCCATTGGAAAGGTAAATAGGAAATTTTGATATTAACATGTATTCTTCAGGGTAGGTTTCCATGTTGTCAAGAAATGAACAGAGCATACCGGGAAAATCTTATTTTCTATTATTTGTATTTATTTTTCAGAATAGGAATTCATCTTTTATGATCCAATTATGTTCCTAAATGAAGTTATTTGATGACTACAGTCCAAAGATAGCTTCTATCAACTCCTAGGTATTTATTGTCTCTAAATATTCTCTACATATTCATGCTCCCTTAGAATTATACCTTTTCTCCTAAATTTTTTTGTGGTAAAATATACATAACCTGAAACTACCATCTTAACCATGTTAAGTATACAGTTCAGTGGTATTAAGTACGTTTATATTCTTGAGCAACCATTGCTAGTACTCTTCCTCTTGCAAAACAAACTCAATACACATTAAACAGTAACTCTTTACTCCGAGTTATACTTTTTGGTATGAATGCTCTCCAGTTTTATCACTCTAACTACATTGTAAGCCCCTATAGGGAGCAGTTATGTATTAGTTACATAACATACACATTTGTTACTTACTGTCAGTCCCTGTTCCAAGTGCTTTGCAAATATTAACTTGCATAATTATTCATCTTTGTATGTTGCAGAGGGTCTAGCATGTGCTTTGCATGTGGGACACATGAAATATTTGTGGAATGAATTTCGGTACCATTTAAGCATTTCCAAGTGACTGTGGCTGTTCTTCTGGCTGGAAAGTTACCTTGGGGAAATTGATTTGGGGAATAATCCGACACTTGGGTGCAAGTTTAAAGAAATTGTTTATTTTAGCCATATTAGGCCAGAAGAATTGATGCTTTTGAACTGTGGTGTTGGAGAAGGCTCTTGAGAGTCCCTTGTACTGCAAGGCGATCCAACCAGTCCATCCTAAAGGACATCAGCCCTGAATATTCATTGGAAGGACTGATGCTGAAGCTGAAACTCCAATACTTTGGCCACCTGATGCGAAGAACCAACTCATTGGAAAAGACCCTGATGCTGGGAAAGATTGAAGGCAGGAGGAGACGAGGACGACAGAGGATGAGATAGTTGGATGGCATCACCGACTCGATGGACATGAGTTTGAACAAGTTCCGGGAGTTGGTGATGGACAGGGAAGCTTGGCTTGCTGCAGTCCATGGGATTGCAAAGGCTATAAGAAATGATTCAAAGCAGTTAATGTTTTCCTTTCTGCCTAGACCCGCGCTCTTCTCAGAAATCTAAGACTGGGGAAAAGGGAAGACGTTGGGGCTAGAAGGCAACAGGCCAGGTCCGAGCGCCAAGAGCGGGCGGGGGCGGGGCCTCGGGCGGGGCGGTGCTCCGGGGGCGGGGCCCGACGGCGGGGCGGGGCCGGGGCCGGGGCCTGGGCGGGGCGCGCGACGGCACCGGGCGGCGATGGCGGCGGACGGGGACTGGCAGGATTTTTATGAGTTCCAGGAGCCGGCCCGGAGCCTCCAGGACCAAGAGAACTGTAACGCGAGCCCCGAGGCCGCAGCAGCGCCGGGCGGGGGTGGCGACGGCTTCCCAGCGCTGGCCTGCCACTTGGAGGAGAAGCTGAGCCTGTGTTTCCGTCCCTCGGGTCCGGGTGCCGAGCCCCCGAGGGCGGCTGTGCGGCCCATCACCGAGCGCAGCCTCCTGCAAGGGGACGAGTGAGTGCGGGCCCAGGCCGGGAGCGGGCGGGAGCCTCCCCTGCCCCTCGTCCAGCCCCTCTCGCCCTGCCCACTGGCCCGGGGTCAACAGCCTCGGCGGGACTCCGACCGCAGGCTCCTCCCCGCTCTCTCCTTCCGCCTCCAACTCTGGAGTCCCGCCCCTCCCAGTTCTCCCACCTCCTTCCTTGAGGCTTTCGGCCTCTGAGCGCCTGGGAATTTAAATCTCGTGTTCTCCTGCCCCTCTACGAGCCCTTACGCCTCCTCCTGCTTCCTGGAAGCCAACCTCTGTTTGGTTTAGAGAGGAGTCTTCTTGTACTGAGCCTCATAGTTGCAGATAGTACTTCCTCGGGCACATGTGTAGTCATTCATTCGCTCAACTAGAATTTATTAAGCGCCTGCTACGTGCTGCTTCGCACTGGGAATACCAAGGTGACTGGACATTGCCGCTGTCAAGCAGAGCGCAGCCCAGGGTGGAAGCTAGGTTTGTAAACAAACATTTTATGGATGTTACAAACGCACTGATACATGTGCAAAATACAGGAGATTTTGTGCATGTGTGCGTGAAGAAAGACTTCATAGAGAAGACTGGATCCTGATGGACGAGTGGGAGTTTGCCTGGCAGATGAAGAAAGGTTACTAGTATTCTAGCTCAGGGATACAGTGCATGCAAAGGTACTGACGTTGAAGCAGCCTTTATGCCACAGGAGATTATTGGCTTCATTTGAGAGCTCAGGTTGAGTGCGAGTCCCCACAGAGGCAAAAAGGAAAAGATCTGGTTATTAATAGGAAGGATCACCTAGTCTGGTAGGGAGGTCGGTGCATAAACAGGTAACTATTGCAGGGCAATGGTCAGAAATTTACCAGGATTTATGAGAGCTAGGAGAATGGAGGGTTATTTAACCTCCCAGAACCCCAGTTATAATTTAGTTAAATAAGGGTTGTTATGCACCATAGTTTTCCTCCAAAAGATACTGAAAGGAATGAGAGTGAGGGATTTGACAATATTGTAATGTAGGGGGAGAGGAGCTCTGGAGAGCCTGAGGGTAAAATTACGGAGTAAACACTGAGGTTGTGGGTAGGGATGGATTTTCAGAGCATTGATGGGATGGATAGAATAGAGGTTAGGGAAGAATGCTTCGGCTGAAGCTCCAATACTTTGGCCACCTGATGCGAAGAGCCGACTCACTGGAAAAGACCCTGGTGCTGGAAAAGATTGAAGGCAGGAGGAAAAGGGATGAGATAGTTGGATGGCATCACAGATTCAAGGGACATGAGTTTGAGGAAACTCTGGGAGATGGTGAAGGACAGGAAAGCCCGGTGTGCTGCAGACCATGGGCTCACAAAGAGTCAGACTGAGCAATTGAGCAACAACAAAGAATGCTTGAGAAGAAGGCTCCATGGGCAAAGGAAGGGGCTTGTCATTTGATGGTTTTCTTTCATGTGAATCAGAAGATTTATCAGGAGGAGGGAGCTGGGAATGGAGGCTAGTGGCTTAGCTAGCAGTGGTTCAGGGCCAGCTCTGTTTAGAGATCATGTCTTTTCATTGGTCCCTCTGTACAGTGTTCTGCCCTGGCATAGAAGGAAGAGTTTATGATTGGATATTATATACACAGATACACAAGCTTCCCAGGTGCCTCACAGTGGTGAAGAATCCCCTGCCAGCGCAAGAGACACAGATTTGATCCCTGTGTTGGGAAGATCCCCTGGAGTAGGAAATGGCAACCCATTCCAGTATTCTTGCCTGAAGAATCCCATGGACAGAGGAGCCTGGTGGGCTACTCTCCATAGGATCACAAAGAGTTGGACACGACTGAGTCTGCAGTCAGTGGCAAAAGACATTTTAAGCAGTCTGTTCCCAAAGAGAAGATAGTGTTATGCATAGATTTATATACTCAGAATCACTAGACTCAGGACATACTCTGGATTTTAAAATCATTTATTATATATTTGGGTTTATCAAGAGTAGCTTATCAAAACGAATTAGTGGTTTGTACACAGATAAGATTCCCTATTTTTCATTCACCTGTACTGTCTGAAAAGGAGTGTATTTTAGCCTTTGCTTAAATCTTAGGTTGATACAAAACTTAACTTTTATTACTCTTGATAATGACTTTTTGTAGACATTACATTGGTGGTACTGCATGTTGCTTGATTTGGGAATGCATAAGAAATCAATCTTTTCTAAGCAGGAGTTGCCTACCACTCTCATGGTCCCGGTTCTGTTGCATAAACATGCTCTCCATTGCTTGATAGAGTTCATTCCTGTTCCTTTCACTAGAGAGAGTTGAGAATTCTTTCACTCAGATAGGGCCCTGCCTTAGTGCACTTTATTCTTTTCTGAGTCCCAGTTTTAGTTTTGGTTACCTACAGATTGTGCTTATTGGCTAAAGTTTTACTTTAGAAGGGTCTAGTGAGGGACTGAATGTCAGTGAGACTTTGACCTCCTTTGGAAAAGAGCCGCCCTGCTAGTTGTTTATGACTGGCTGTAATGCTTTATGATAAGGATGAAGGCAGTTTTTGTCTTGATTGGAGTATTCTAGAAATCTTTCAGTTAATCCAGCCTTGTGTCCTTTCAACCACAAATGTTCTGGCCTTGGTGAAGATAGAGGACTGTGACTTGTCCTTCATTTTCTTGGGAGATCAAATTCACCCACAGTCAATGATTCTACATGAAATCTTCCGCCCCACTTGTCCTTTTATTATGGCCTCAATTAAGAAGGAAAAAACAGCGGACAAAACAAACCTCAAAAACTCTGGACCGTCTTCACCTACTAGAATATTCTCGTGGTTCCTGACCAGGGTTAGGTGTATGGTCAGTCATTTAGTATTTGAAAATTTTCTACCCAGGACGAGGTGGGCCAGCAAGTTTAGCAACCCACAGTGTTTCCAATTTGAGCATATTGGCATTAGAGGAAATGAGCATTCCAGCAGAGAGGAGGATAGGAATGAACCATGCATATGAGAGATTTGCTGGGTAAATGAGCCAGTTTTCTTGAGATTTTTGTGTTCACATATTCATGGAGGCTAATATGCATTCAACAGCCAAATGTCATTTGGGGATTTTCTGTTTTTGGCAGTTGTGGTCCCATTGCTTCTCTTTAGCACCAAATTCCAGTTCATTAAATCAGTATGTTGTTTCTCTGTTTTGAAGCTTGCATTCTTATTTTTATAATCCCAGTGGTCTTATTTTTGTATCCTAGTATCTTACACACTTAGAAAAAAACCCACCCAATTTTTTAGTGGCTTATTCACAATTAGATACTTGTTAAAAATGTTACCTTTTTTTTTTAATGACTTGTATGTGTGTATCTCTGACCATTAAATAGCTTATTTGTGTAATGTTTAACTTTACTTACACTAATTAAATTTAATTTCATTTATATTTCTGAATTCTTTTTTTTCATATAATGCCTTTAAAAAAAATGCTGGTTATTACTTTAGGACTGAAACTGAACTTTGGCCATGAAATTGGTTTGCAGTCCTTTTTTGGTGTGGTTTGGAACTTTCATCAATATAACTCATTTGAATGAATGCTTCGAGTAATAGCGCTGGAAGAAATGTCAGCCATCCTAATCCAAGCTTCTTGTTTTAAAAAGAGCAGCTAATACCTGCAGAAGTTAAAGTACATGGTCAGAGACTGATTGAGGATGAATGGAGATAAGAGTCTATTTTCTGAATTTAGTCAAGTGCTCTTTCCATTTTACTCTGTTGCCTCCCCCAAATTCTGTTTGTTAACAAGGAAGAGTAATTGCATTGGGTACAATCTGTGTATTTTATTGTGAACTCCCTTTCTTCCCCTTTTCATCTTATTTTAGTCTTACACTATAAATTAGATATTAAGCGCTAGTCTCATTTTGAGGCTGAATTCCTTCTCCTGGAAATTCTTTCTCATTGGTTAAAGAGAGATTATTCACTCTGTGGAATAGTCTATATGTTTGGAAGTTACGAAAGAAAAATATTTATAAAGCACAGTGTATTTACTACCTGTTTTAGCTTGGGAAACACGACTTAACTTACCTGTGCTTTCATTTCCTAATCTGTAAAATGCGGATAATAATGGTTCTTCATGGTACTCCTTGTAAGAATTGAATGGGCTAATGTAAGTAAACTGCTTAGAATGTGTGTAAACGGTTTAGGTCATACCTGTCACACCAGACAGTGAAAATGTTAGCCGTTGACTTTGTGAGGTTTCTATTCCATGTTGTCTTCCCTCAGGACTTGTCAGCCCGATGGTTGGGTTTTCCTTTAGTCTTATTCAGGAGGCTCTGGTTTGTTGTTGCTTTTCTGAGAAACAGTAGGCCTCCTGTTTTTGTTTGTTTTTTTTTTTTTCGCTGTGATATTTTTTGTTCTCTCTTTCACTGTAGTACTAGATACCTGTTTAATAATGATAGACAGAATGTTAACTTTCATTGATTGTAGTTTTTTTTTTTTTTTTAAGGATTTGGAATGCCCTGACAGATAATTACGGAAATGTAATGCCTGTAGACTGGAAGTCATCTCATACTAGGACCTTGCATTTGCTTACTCTGAATCTCTCAGAAAAAGGGGTAAGTTAGGATTTGCACCAGTAGCTTCTGAATAACTGATTCTGATAATGGAACTAAAAAGTAGTGTTTCTATCTAACCGCAATTCATTGAGTTGCTTCTTATTTCCAAGCTTATGGCAAGTGAAGTGGTCTTCTTTTGCCATCTTGGTTTTTTGCTACTGTCCACTTGCTAACATTTCCCTCTAGTTCTTCCCTAGCACACCCTCAGCTTTTTATGTTTAGCTAAAATTTCATCACCTGTGTATGAACAGCAATGATCAGCATTTTTTTTCCCTAGCTTAAATAACATAGCTTTGATACGTTGTGAATACTCAGTAAGAACCTTAGGCTTTGATTTAATATATGGAGGATCCTAGAGTATCTACAGAGAGTTAACTTTCTGATGAATTTAATGCTGGATGTAACATGTTTGAGTACCAGAGAACCTTTAAAAGACAATTTAAGTCTTGGTGTTCTGATGTGTTCTTGGCTAACTGTTGGAGGCTGCTATGTATGTCTTGGAATTGTGAAGTGGAGACACCTTGAGTAAGGAGTGTGAGCACAGATGGAAGGACAGCAAAGGAGACAGAAAAGGGAAGAGAACTGCTTTAAGTGGAAAATCACAGTGTGGTTTAACATTGATGAGAAAGGAGGCCAAATGGAAGTTTCAGGGCCGGACTATTTAAATTCTTCATCAAATAGCAGTGTTAACTCATGCCAGGTCTTTTGGCATGCTCCTTATTTCATTAAGTGTATTTGTGTAATTTCTGGGAGTATAATGCAGTAGGACTGTATTTTAAATAGCATTGTTAATGTTTTCTGAAATGATTTTCTTAAAAGTGTGACTCAGAAAAGCTTGCTGCCTACTATTTCTAGTAAAATATAGGATTCTGACTATATTTCTTTGTATTCTAGTACATACAGGATTTATTTGTTCCAGTTATTAATCTCCTTAAGCTGTTTTGCAGGCTGACCTGACATACATTTAGGGGCAGGAATAAAGCAAAATATCTTATCCTCTGACTTCTGTTTATTTGGATCTTAGCTATCATTCTGGGCTTAGTTCAAGTTTCCTTTCCTCTCTGAAGCTGCCTATTACTGTTTTAGCTTTTGCTGATCTCATGGAATTATATAATTTTAGAGTTGGAAGGGACTTTAAAGGACACTTAATCCAACCTCTCACTTGGGGGGATTCCCCACTTACAGCGTCTCTGACAGATGGTCATTCAGCCACAGACTAAATCCCAGCAAGGAAGGAAAATGCACTCCTCTCTGGGGATCGTCACACTTGTCGGGGTGTGAAAATCGTAAAGGACTTACATGTCCTGCAGAGCTTGACCCCCAAGTCTCCTGGGTGCTGGTTCTCACAGCACTTGATCTGTGTCTTAAATCATCATTGGTGTCTCTTAATAATTATGTTTGTGGATCTGTCATTAGATTGTAACTTCCTGGTAGATATCTTTGTATGTGTCTTCTCAGTAACTATCACGGTGCCTGGCACATAGTGAGAACTAAGACAAGTGTTTGTTGAGTGAACAAATGAATAATCTCATCAGTAAGACTATAGGGTCAGAGACCATGGTGGAAAGTTTTTAAAACTGTTTTTTATGTTACTACATAGTGCTGTATCCACAATAGCCAGCCAGTGAGTACTTTTTTGTTTGACATGATAAAAATGGTAGAGGAGATCTTTTCCTAGTTTCAAAGAGAAGTACTTTATTCACATGAACAGGACATCTAATCCAGTTCTACTGAATATTGTTCTTTGGTTACCTCTTGGGACGTCACTCCCTTTATCTGCCTTTTGACTGTTTTCGATGCCAGAGCAATGGCATAACCAAAGATAGTGATTAGTAGTGACCTGGAATGTAGTACTCATGCTCATTGTAAAAGCTCACCTGGAGAACCCAGTAGGTTAAAATGGACAAATGATTGTCTCACATCTGAGTATCTTTTTTTAAAATTAATTTTATTTGTTTTTGTCTGCACTGGGTCTTTGTTGCTGACAGCAGGCTTTCTCTAGTTGCAGCAAGTGGGGACTGTTTTCTAGTTGCAGCTCGAGGACTTCTCATTGCGGTGGCTTTTCTTGTTGCGGAACACAGGCCCTAGGACCCTTGGGCTTAGTTGCCCCATGGCATGTTGCATCTTCCCGGACCAAGGATTGAACCTGTGTCTTCTGCGCTGGCAGTCAGATTCTTAACCATTGGACCACCAGGGAAGTCTTAACATCTGTCTATCTTCACATGATTACACAGGTGATGAATACAACTAAGATGAGATGTCTAGGTCTTGGGAATGAGTAGCACATGTTAATTTCCTGAAGAACAAATGCACAGCAAGGCACTATGCAGGAAGGAACCATGTTATTCTATTAGGTAGCATATAATTAATTTTTTTAACCTGGGAAGTTGCCAACTGTGTCCCCTATTATTTCCATAACTGAATTATGCAAAACTTATCTTTTGAAACCATTTTTTAGATTATTTTAACTGTAAAACAGGGTTTGTATGAAATTTTTTTTGACAAAGGGGAAGAGATTTATTTTGCATTCGGATGAGACAAACAGGAAACTACAGCTCCCTAGCTTTCAGTTTTTAATTTTTTTTTTTAAATTGATGTTCAAGATGGGACACTTCTAAATGTGATAGGTCTTTTCTAGAGGAAGGCAACTGGTACGTTCCAAATTCTTATAGGGGCACATTTTTTCCATTTGAGGCAGCTTCTGTTTCGTACAGGAAAACAGAACCACGGCTCTGTATCTAAACCTGGCACAGAAAGGAGTGATGGGAATGCTTGGCAAAGACAAGGCACATTGATGCCTAATGGGAGCGTGAAGAATGATACCCATGACAGCCAAGGTTAGTTTTCAAAGCCCGAAAGGGATTCCAGCCCTTAGCATATGCCATCTCTGTGGGGAATGGGCTTGGCTCCCTCTCTGGAAAGATGGTCTGGGATTATTATTTCTGTTGTCATGGAAATTTATTCTAATGGCTTATTGGTATCACTCATGTGTTTTGGCAGTAGCTGCAAACCTGTTCTAAATCCAGTGCCGTTCTTGATCATGCTTAAGTGATAGGATGCTTCTGAATTGTTTTGCCTTAGGAACATCTCCTGAGCCATATTCTTCCTCCTACCATGCGTGTTTCTTTAGAAACCGGGACTTTATTGAATGCATCTTTGTATGTTCAAGAGTAGAAATAGAAGATAATAAATGTGTTCCTTAGGAGTAATTTTAAAACTTTCACTTGTCTATTAAGGGAAAAAAATAAGACAGAACTGTGGTCCTCAAGTTACAGCACAGAACTGTAATTTGAGGGGAGGAGAGTGCTGAAGTTTTAGGGTCAGTGAGTGTAATTCTTAGGGTTACTCTACGTCATCATCCATCCTTATGTGGCCCGTTTCGTCTCTGCTTCTACATTCTTGAAATTAAACATCCTTTCTCATCAAGAGCCAGATCTCTCGACCTTTCTCCTTTCTTATTAACAGGGTAACTTAGTTTAATAAAAGTAAACTAAAGCTACAGAACTTAACATGAAAAAGCAGTCTCTCCCCTACTTACCTTATCATCCTTGACTTCCACTTACCTGTAGCAACCACTTTCAGCTACTTCAACTGTTTCTTCTAGCAGATAACATTCTCCTGTCATTTTACTTAATTTTATTCTTCAACTTTAGACTTTATTCATTGACTTTCAACCCAGAGGATGAGGGTTTAGCAGTCTCTGAGTCATCCGTCTCTCCAACCATAACCCTCACAAAAACTTTGGTTTTCCCTCATTGTCCCAATATAATTATGTCAGAATATTTCGTTGCATCTTCATCATTTGCATTGACTATTTAAATGTTCACATTTAAACATTTAAGTACGTTTTATGATGGCGTTTACTCTTGTAATTTTTTTCCTTCGGGTCATAATAATTGCCTTTTTGTGGTTAATTTAGGTTATCATCAACTCATTAATTCAACCTCAGTAGAGCCATAAAGCTCACTTTAGTAAATGAAACACACTGGGCAACCTGTCAGTCTCTCTTTTCTTTCCCCTGTGTTTTTCTTGATTCCTTCTGCAGTAACAATTCTAATCTGAACCAGCTACTGTCTAGTTTAGCTCTGTAGCCATCATTCTGGGATCTTTACTTCCTGTTGTTACAAGAATCCCCTCCACCTCTTTCTTGGGATAGATCCAGTGTCTGCTTCCTTTTTGGTTTTCCTCCTGGTTTTAATGGAGCATGTTCTGGAGTAGCTTTCTGAGAAAGGTTACATGAGAGGTAAATTCTCTGAGAACGTCCCAGCCTGATGGTTCAATGAGAAATCTGACGAGGAGGTGTGTCCTCACTTCGGTGCAGCGCGGCCTCGCTGTTTGTGGTGGTAGATAGGGCGGGAGGGCTGCTGTGGCTCCTCCCCCGGCCTGATGTTGTCAGAGGCCGCGCACTGGGGTTTTTTTCCCTGGGATTTCTCACCAGCAGGTTTTTTTTGTTTACTCTGTGGTGCGTGTTTTCCATTAAATGTGAGACCTGTGAGAAACTATCAAGGTAGTAGGGACCTACATCCATCCAATTGTGTCTTCAATTTTATATATATATAGTATATTTATATACACACATATATACAATTATATATATATGCATATGTGTATACTTATGTGTATATATATATGTAAATGATTTTCCCAAGTAAAATACTATCTTTTTAAATCATATACTGTCTGTTAGAAATACATGATCATGGACTTCCCTGGTGGTCCAATGGTTAAGAATCTGCCTGCCAATGCAATGGCCACAGGTTTGATCCCTGGTCTGGGAAGATTCCACATGCTGTGGACCAGCTGAGCCCATTCTCCGCAACTATGGTAGCCCTCTCTCTAGAGCTTGTGCTCTGTAACAAGAGAAGCCACAGCCTTGAGAAGCCCACACACCGCAACTAGAGAGCAGTCCCTGCTCGCTGCAACTGGAGAAAGCCTGTGTGCAGCCATGAAGACCCAGGGTAGCCAAAAGTAAATAATAATAAAAAATACACAGTTGCTTCTTACGTAATTCCTTGCCCATCTCTTCCCTGAGAACTCAGTTTCCACTCTGTCTGACGAATAGAGTTCTAATTTCAGTTTTATTCATCGTCTGGATGGTCATGTCATGATGGATAGAGGATAGCTAGATGATCGCTTGTCCATTTTAAGCTGCTGGGTTTTCCACGTTAGGCCTTTACAGTTAGTAAACTCGAGGCCATTATTATAGGAACTGTTGATATTAGCACGGGCAGGTTAGAGGACACCGTATGAGCTAGACATGGTGAGATACCCTGGGGATGCCAACAGCAAGCAGCTCTTTAGCATGAGTCTTAGGCATGAAGAGAGGTCAGGAGGGGAACAAGCTACCAGGACCTGTGGAGAGAAGCCATGCAGGCGAGGTCAGCTCGACAGGTGCTGCAGCCTTTGGAGTCTGGAGGGGACAGATAGCAGAATATATGCCCAGACTTCTCCCCCCACCCCTGCCCCACCTTCTAGCTCCTGCTAGTATCTGCTAGTGTGTTAGGCCACTAGGAAATCGAAAGTCAAGGGTATCCTTTGATGTAGTCCATAAAGGTCAGTGTTCTACTGGAAGGGCTAAGTATGACCCTTGTAGACGATTCCCTTCTGCCAAGAATTTGATTGCTTGTCTTTCACTGTATTAGAAGTTAGTCTGCAAGTAACAAATTTTGTCTTCTGTGGAATTTTGACATATACCAATCTTCCTATTAGATCATTAATTAAATAACATTTGCTACTAACCCTGTCTGTCCCCCACCCCCATTTGCTGTAATTCTCTACAAATTGCTGTAGAATACCAGATATTTTCATACTTCCTGGACCCTCTTCCCCATGAAATAAACAACAAAGTGTATGTCGGTTAGGGCAAAAGGGAATGTATGCAGCGCCCTAGCAGCTTCATGTTTGTTCTGCCTTCCTCTCCTTGCTGTCTGAGGTGGCTGCGCAATGTACCTCACATACTGCCTGGTGCCCAGTAACTGGAACGAGGTCTGCCTTTTGAACCTCTCAGCAGATGCTTCCCTTGGCAGCCCTCTGGACCCAGACACTTTGACTTTGTTGTGATCAGAAGGCCCTGCTTTTAACAGTGGGTTGTTTTTGTCTTTAGATGAGTGACAGCTTGCTCTTTGATACCTCAGATGATGAGGAGCTGAGAGAACAGCTGGATATGCACTCAATCATCGTCTCCTGCGTCAACGACGAGCCCCTCTTCACTGCAGACCAGGTACAAAGGAGAGTCCCCTCCATCAAGGAAAGGGAACCTCGGCTGCAAAACCATTTCTTAGTGTGGCCATTAAGTGACAGGTTGTTGAAACTGACTTATTTTCCCTATGTTTTCTGGTAATATAGGCTTAACAGCTTCTGAGGAAAGAAGAAAGTATGCGTAATCTGAAGCAGATGGATTATGTTAGTTGGGAACATCTTTCAATATATGCAGTTTTCCAAGATAAGCTTTGTTAAAACAGTACAGCAGGTTACTTTAAAAGAAGGCTGTTGCTTCCACTGGAATCAGAAAAAATACTATAATTTTTCCTCTTTCGTTAGATTTGAGCAGACATGGGAAAACTACATCTGTGCAGAAATTACCTAGTTTCTCTAAAACCTATGGAAAAGTCATTAGCACTTACTAGAAGTCCTTATTGTACACCCAGGAAAGAAGTGAGCATTATTCCTGTGGAATGCTCTAATGATGTCAACCCTGTATTCACTTAAAACCTGTTGAATCAGCTTTCTCATTTTCTGAATACTCCTCCCACTTCTGCTGTATTGTCAAACTGTGGTGCAAGAACTTCTTCCTGAAATCATGTTCCACGCCTACTGAAACTGTGAGTTCTGTATTTTTAGGTTGGAAAGATGAGATCAGTAAAGAGATGTATGATGACAAGATTGGGAGGGGTACATTAAACATGTGTCATCTTGACGCTCCTTCATCATATTTGTGGTTGGATCATCCTAGGCTTGAAGGGAGTGTGGTGCCTAAAAAGCAGGATGGTAAGTCAGACGACTGAGTGCAGGAAGACCTTGATACTCTGGGGAGAGGTGTGACCCTGAGAGTTCATCGCCTGCTCGGTTCTGTGCCTGAAAACCAAGCTGTCCCTGCTTTTGACTGACAGAAACAGATTCTTTGGCTCTTTCAGTGTCTTGTTTTTGTGTTTATTTTTTTTGTGTTGGTTTTTTTTGTTTTTGTGTTTAGAAATGCCTGTTTTGGAAACTCTTCTTACTAAATTAGTGTAATCCCCACTCCTTCAGGTTTGCTTCTATTTTTCCATGGTGCTGAAAGGGTTAAACTTGCTTCATATTGTACTTTTTCCCTAATAGTGTTTTTTTGAAACTCTTAAGTCTATTTTTTTTAAAGTTATTTTTATTGAAGTCTGGTTGATTTACAGTATTGTGCTAGTTTCAGATATACAGCAGAGTGATTTGTTTATACATAATGTATATATCTTTATTGTTTAGATTTGTTATAACTTATTATAGTGTATATATATATTGAATATAGTTCCCTGTGCTATACAGTGAATCTTTATCTTGTTTATATATATGATAGTGTGCATCTGTTAATTCCATACTATTAATTTATCCTACCTCCCCTTCCTCCTGGTAACCATAAGTTTGCTTTTTTTTGTTTTTTGTTTTTAATGGCAAACTTTTTTTTTTGGCCACGTGGCATGTAGGATCTTAGCTCCTTCACCAGGGATTGAACCCTTGCCCCTTGCAGTGGAAGCATGGAGTCCTAACCACTAGGCCATCAGAGAAGTCCCTAAATATCCCTTTATCTTCCCTTGAATTAAATATATGAAATTATTTTTCTGTTGCTAAAGGAAAACTTTCCTGCCAAAACCAGAGTTTCTTGCTTTATGTGTAAAGGTTTTTACATTGTTGCATTTCATAAATTTTATGTCAGTTTTATTAAATAGCTTTAGATTGAGTAGCTGGATGTGGCATACGGTAAATTCTCTGTCACTTGGCTTTCTTTTCACTATAACTGTGATCCAGTTCTGGCATGTCTCAAGCAGATTATGCGTGTGTGTGTGTTTAATATTTCCTTACCCGTGGCTGCCCTGGGTCTTCGTTGCTGTGCTGACCTTCTCTAGCTGTGGCGAGTGGGGGTTACTCCCAGGCTATGGCACTCGGGCTGCCCGTTGTGCTGACTTCTCTTGCTGAGGATCACAGACTCTGGAGTTCAGGCTCAGAAGTGGTGGCGTATGGGCTCGGTGGCCCCTCATCACGTGGGATCTTCCCAGACCAGGGATTGAACACATGTCCTTTGCATTGGCAGGTAGATTCTTAACCACAGAACCACCAGGGAGGTCCTATGCACGTATTTTTAGCAGCACCTCTCAAGAGATTACAAGATCTGATAGGGCCAACTCATGTGGGCTGAGTGTCTTCAATCATGTGCTGTTTACTTTTGTGTTTAGTATATTGTAATTTTTTTTTTTTATAAACCTCGTGTACTCTTACAAACCTTTGATTATTCAGAACACCGACTCCTGCGCACTGCTAGTTAATATGGAATTGGGGGGCTTCTACTCTGGTTGCTGCAGACGAGCATTGTGTTACAGATGGACCGTTTTACCTGTGTGTATTTGACTAACAATGGTTTGTATATTTTGGAAGGTGATTGAAGAAATTGAAGAAATGATGCAGGAATCACCAGACCCAGAAGATGATGAAACGCCTACCCAGTCAGATCGGCTTTCAATGCTTTCGCAGGAAATTCAAACTCTTAAGAGGTCTAGCACAAGCAGCTATGAAGAGAGTAAGAACGCTCCACCTGAGTTAGTGCTGCCTGGGCCTTGGTGTACCTCAGCCGTATAGCGGGGCCACCTTCGGGAACCTCTGGTTCTCACAGGCTGGGTCGCATACTCTTCCCCTCCTCACTCCCCCCGGTGGTACTCAGGGCATTTGTTTGTTTGCTTAGGGACAGTGTCATATTTACCTTTGAATCCTGTATTTGTCTGCTTGGGCTGCTGTAGCAAAATACCATGGGCTGGGTGGCCTAAACCACAGAAATTTGCTTCTTGCTAGTTCTGGAGGCTAGAAGTCTGAGACTGAGGTGTTAGCAGGTCTGATTTCTTCTGAGGCCTTTTCCTCTGTCCTCACGTGGACTTTCCTGTGGTGTATCTGTGTCCTCATCTTCTCATTTTTAAGGGCATCAGTCACATTGGATTAGGACCCACCCTAATGGCTTAATTTTAACTTCATTATCTCTTTAAAGATGCTATCTCCAAGTATAGTCATATTCTGAGGTGCTGGGGTTAAGGCTTCAACGATGTCCTATTTCTCTAGTATTTCCTTAGAATAAAGGGAAGTTCTGAGAAAAACCTGAAAAGGGTCTTCAGGGAATCGTCTGCCCTTCATCTTTCCAATTCTCAGTAAAATTCACACACTGGGGCATGTGTGTTTAAGTATG